>NC_090930.1:1124522175-1124825183 GCF_040938575.1 Ambystoma mexicanum | reverse complement strand
TGATTTCAAATAATTTCCTTCGGTTGTTTGTTTTAGAAGTTCTTTTTTGCGTCAGAGATTGCAGCTTTACATATTATGTCTAGATCTTTCCAGTGGATTTGTCTATTTCTGTAGGGCCTTTAAGCCATTTTCTCTCAGCATTTCCTTTTCTCTTCTTCATTAATTTGAGTTCCTGTGTATACCAATTCTAGTAGGTAGTGTTGTCTCTAACTAGTTTCCTTTTCATGGGAGCCACATTGTCGAACATAGAGCACATGATATGGTAAAACACATCAGCAAGGGTTGTTGTAAAGTATGACTCTGCGGTTGAAACCATGATGGGGCTCAAACATTATTTCAGGTAACTAGCCGCGACTTTTATGAAGTTAAGTTTTTTTACTCAATTGGCTGAGTTGTTTTCTTTTTAGGAGGGGGTTTTGTAGGTGAATTTGAAAGACTATGACGTAGTGGTCTGACCAAATGCAGGGTTATGTGCTGTCAATCTGTACAGTCAGGTTTCTAGCCACTACCCAATCAAGGATATTGCCCTTGTCGTGAGTCGGTGAGTTATTAACAATATGATAGTCAATATTATGTAAGGCCACCCCAGTGTTGCGACTTCTTTATCAGAGATATTATTATGCCACTGATTGAAATCTCCAACCAGTAAGGTAAAGCAATGTGGACTGTGTAATCCTTTAAGAATGTGTTTAAGCTCCTTGTTGGAGTTTAATGTGTCAATTGGAGGGCGATAACCATGGCCTTCGGCCTTACCCACTGTCCCCTTTAGAACACAACAGCACAAAAGCCATGGCTGAAGGCCATGGCCAATGGGTATGGTCTTCGGCCATGCCCGCTGTGCATTTTAGAACACTACCATACCACTAGCCATGACTGAAGGCCATGACCACTGTCCATTTTAGAACACTAGTAGACCACTAGCCACAGTATCTGCCCACTTTATGTTTTAAATAACTACCATACCAGTAGCCATGGCCTTTGGCCATGCCTACTGTCCATTTTAGAACACTACCAGACCACTAGACATGGCTGAAGGCCATGAGCCATGCCCACTGGATGTTTAAAAACACCACCAGACCACTAGCCATTGCTGAAGGCAATACAGTGAGCACGGCCAGCACAGTGTCGTGGTCAGTATTTTTGAAATCACTACCTGATCACTAGCTATGGCCTTCGTCCATGGCCATTGAGCCTGGCCTTTGGCAGGGCCCACTTTCCATTTAAGAAAACTACCAGACCACTAGCCATGGCCAAGACATGAAGCTGGCCGTGCCCACTGTATTTTTTAAATAACTAATTGATCACTAGTTATGGCCTTTGGCTGAGCCCACTGTCCATTTTAAAACACTACCAGACCATGAGCCATGAGCAGTGATTTTTCACCCGCCGACCTCACTGTATCTGTCAAAATTACTAAAAGCCTTTTTTTAATTACTTTTTGCCATAGCCACCGGTATAATTATAATTTTCTGTTTTCAGTGTTCTTTTTTTTTTACTTCTGGGGGTGTTATACCAGTGTTTGAAAGGGTATCAGCATCTGTGTTTATCTGTGTTTTCCTGTGTGCCCCCCTCAAATATTCACGGATACCAGTTTTTTCCAGCATAAACACACAAATATAAATTTATTGTTACATTCCGTGCATATGTAAGGTAATATCTCTCATGACCGGATGCAAGAACATCATATGCTCAGGTTTGAGAGGTTAACCTCGAAATCCACCCTAATGCAATCATCGCTAAAAGACATTCATCATTCACAGATTTTGACCTGTGTTGACAGTGGTTGTATGTATAAAAGATGACAGGATTTTAGAACTCACAATTTGTTTAGGCAATGCCTAATCAGATTACATTATTTGCCAAGGATCACACACTTTGGTTAAGCAGTGTGCTGCAAGCCCATTGCTTTATGGCAAGTCTCTTGGTGACTGCTATGAGATTTTGCACAACCCCAACAAAACGCATTTAAGCACACAGAAAAGGGACAGAATTACCAGCTGCAAGAATAACATATGCCCAGGCACTTTTGCCCCCAGCTGGCACCCATGAATATACGCACAGTATGTGAACACATATTTATTTATGTATTGTTGTTTTTTAGTTCAAATGAACCTTTACAACAGTATAAACATAATAAACTTACTTTCATTCTTATTCATCTACACAATAAATTTAATTCATTCCATCTTATCTCATATTACAACTTTTAAATACATCGCCAACATCTCAAACTCATCTTCTAAACCACTGATTATTTCATAATGATTGGAAAATAACTTACATATATTCATTCTAAAAACATTCTAAAAACATTTCATCATAACATCTACAATTACGATTCCATTTACATAATTGTTGAAGTATCTAATCGACATCAGGATTTGCTCTGCATTCATACCAATTCACTTTCCTTCTCAGTATATAGCCTTAAATACTCAAAGGTCTGTATAGCTTACCACTGTCATTTGTCAATTTATCTCAGATTTAAAAAAAGATATGACTATCTGCCACACATTATACAGTGCTATAATCATGGTTTCAGAGCCGGTATTCAAACATAAATTCCATAAATGTATTGTAGATACAGAGTCATAATGATGATAGTAACAACTGTACTATCTCCCGTATACTGATTCCATCTTAAAACATCCCATCAGGATGTGTCTAACCGTTTCCAAATTGTCCTCCATTAGACATATGCAACACATGTGTTGATTCAGAGCCAATTTCCGCTGGAAACCATTTGTGGCCCGAACCGGCAATTGATTGAGACGCATTAATAAACGGAATCTTCGAACCTTGGGACATGGGAATCTAATCAAATACAACTGAGGAGAAATAAATGTATACACAATATTCTCTAAGTGTACATAATTACGGATACCACTCAGATAAATAAAATTGTTCTCCCAGTCTCTCATCTTGGCTTTGATTTTAAAGGCGTTTTTAATTGTCTTATATTTACCACAGATAGAACGCTAAAGAGGCTGATTTAAATCAGCATAATACAACATGCATAGTGCTTCATTTGATTTATCTGCCACTTTGTCTCCTTTAAAATTAATCACATCTTTTCCAATAGTTCTTAACATATGGCTAGTAGGATGACTCAATGCCTTCAGTGGTAATAATGCTCTTTGGTATTCTATAGTTGCTTTAAAAGAAGTCTAACCAAGCTTTGTTCTAATATATTGCATTGGACATGTATGCGAAAGCCCGAGAACGGTTCACCAAAAGAATCCCTCAATCCTGTCTATCCACGTCAGGTTTTCAAGGGTAAGGGCTTCAAGGCCATATTATACCACCAGGACAAACCATTGCTTATATAACAACAAGATTCCTTTTAGAGGATATCCAGCATATTCCAGGACATACTTTCTCACTAACAGTGTGATTTGCTTTGTTCTCATAATTCTGCATTCAATTAAGGGGACATATCCCAATTTACAGTCCATCTCCACACCCAGATATTTGTATGAGTTGATGTTATCAATGGTTCCCCAGCTGACCTTCATACATGGCCTATTATCCTTCTTGGAAGAAATGAACATTGACTTTGGGCCTCATTACGAGTTTGGAGGTAGCCATGGAGCTATTAGCTCCATTACCGGGTTCCTGCAATGAGGAATAACCGGGTCATTCCGACATAGGAGGACCCGGTAATTCCTCCTTGCAGGAACCATTACCCATTCCCATTTGAGCCCCCATAGGGCTCAATGGGAATGGGGATGGAGGTAACAATGGGCACATTACAAGTGTCCTGTTGTTACCTCCCTCTTCCCCTTCCGGGACCCGGAAAGGACGTCTGGTTTTGCCAGATGTCTGATCCAGGCCCTGCAAAGGGATTCTCGTAATCGGCCCTAATGAAATGAAGGGGGTCGGTCCCGTACCGGCCCCCTTCATTCCATCAGCGCCAGGGTCATAATGAGGCCCTTTGTCTTTTTCAAATTTACCAGCATATCATATTCACTACTGTTAAATGACTCCAATCAAGCAGTCCCACTAAGCCAGTGCCTTTTCTCGGATTGCTCAAGGGAAGCCCTTATTTATATATTTTTATGTCCAGTTCGTGTACTCTGGATGACAACCCTTATATAACACCCCTCTCTTAGAATCCCCCTGACCCCACTGAGCCAAGAAGTAAGTTTGTTTTGCAAATTTAAAAGGTTTATTTGAGAATTAAACAATATATATATCACACTGTTATAATAAATTAATAATTGATATCACACTTGTGAATAGGAGCAGTAATCAGCAATAGGTAATTCTACAATAGCACAGTTCTGGTGACTTATGACTAGGAACAGGGGAATAAGGTATCAGAGAATGCTTTATGGTTTCAAGGAGATGCAAAGATGAATAAAAACAACACAGGAATAAACTTGATATGATTTCAGCAAAACATAATATAATCACTTTTCCCCTTTTGGCAATTCACCCCCCCTCTATGCAATGTAAGGAGGTGGAAGTGACACACACAGTTCTTCAGGAATACAATCACAGTACAATCCCAATTCAGTTCCCCCCTAGCAAGCTTAGATCACAAGGATGATTTTAAACACAGGCAAAATCCTTTTAAATGTGGTGGCAATGAAGTGAAAAATATACTCAAATTGCTTTTAATTCCCTATAGGAGGTTCAGGGTGAGTGAGAGCTACTTTGTATTAGTTCAGGATCACTTTGGCAATGCTCTATGAATGATTGTCAGGTTGCAAACGAATTTCAGCAAAGGAAAGCAAGGACAAATATTTTTACACGTGGCTGAAATGAAGCAAAATGTCAAATCGCGGCAATTTAGTCGCGTGCGTCGAGCACAATAACGGAGGAAGTATAAGGAGTAGGCTTAGAATCTCAGCTTCAAAATAAAAGTTAAATCTTGCTTCTATCACAAACGGTTGAAGAGATACGGACGATTTTGTGGAGGTAGATTTTCAGAAATGAAATTTAAAGTTTCAGAATGACAGATGACAGTTTTGCAGCTTTAAAGTCACAGAAGGACACACAATGCTATGGTGTAGTTCTAGATAGGTTAAAATAGTTTGAATTAGATTAGTTTAAACTAAGAGATTGGGTTTTGCACAGTTCTGGCGGTACTCACACTATATTTTGGACAGGAATGCGACTTCGCCACGGATCGGGTCAGGATTGGACTGCGGTTCCCTCGCCACGGACGGTCTCTGCCTGGTTCTGCTCACAGCGATCTGGGTCAGCTCTGCTAGCGGCACTGCACAGCGGTCTGGATCTCTGGTTCTGGCAAAAGTTCTTGGCACTGCACAGCGGCCTGGTCTCTGGTTTTGGGTACATCTCTGCTTTCTGAGTGTTTCTGGCACAGGGTTTTAGGCCAGAATCATACAGCTCAGCTCGGCTGTTTTACTCTGATGTGCCCCTTGGAAGTCTGGGGTGAATCAGTTTGCAAAAGATTTTGAGGCCTGGTGACAAATTCTGAAGTCTGAATTCAAAGTTCTGGTCTCAGTCTGGATTTTAAGTCTAAGTGCTGGATCTGGTGTCTTCTGGCAAAACGCTCCGCAAGAAATCAGCTTGAAGTGGGAAGTGAATGTGCCTACCTGTCCTGCACAGTCTCCTTTTATGTGTTTAGAAAGTGGGAGGGTCGGCTCATCTTCTATGCCCAACCCTCTCAACTTATCATTGGCCAGTTCCTCCTCTCTCCCTTGATTGGGGGAACTGGGTTGTGAGTCAGAGTGATGAGGTAGGTTTATGGTCAGAGGATCCTCCCCGTGTCAAATTGCACACAAATCTATTTCTGATCCAAATACATATTTATCTATGTACCATTTTTCTAATATTATACGTCCAGTTAACATATTTTCTGTAGCACCAAACCATCCGATCCCTGTCTTTGTAAGATGTTGTGTCCAATTATGACAGAATTCTCCCCTTTTCGTCCAGATAACGACCTCTTAACCTTTCCAGATTTTACACAAATGTGCACCAGGGATATGGGTTTCAGATGATAAAGTGTCAGATTTTTAACATGCATACATTTGGAGTAACAACCTTTTTTCCGCTACTATCCCCAACAACATACCACATGGTCCTATCACCTCTTAAAATGTGCACAGAAAAATCACAAGAATGATGATGTTATTTATATAATGTTTACAAGTCCGCACTATGAATTATCCATCTTTTTAAAATTATGCTCTGTCCCCAAAGGGGTGTGGTTTTCCAAAGCACATGGTGGAATTTCTGTTTTATCCACTTGCTCCAAGCTCAGCTGGCTCACAGTGTTACAGAATACTTGATTCTTAGTCTAGGTTCAATGGATCTTTAAGAACTCCCGATTAAATAGGTCTGGAGGTATTACCTGAGCAGACTGATATGTTCAACGGGAAGCAAATGCTGAACTGAAGAATCTCCCCGACCAACGCGTCAACCTCTCAACCGGTAGGGAAACCCAGAGTGAGAGGTATGCGCCAGTCAGGGAAACCCTCTGGGGAAGAAAACCCTGGTCGAGCGCAGGATCCGAAGATTGGAGTGTGGTTCGCAGGCTGATGACGCCTATTCGATCGTGGTGAAGAGTATCGGAAGACTGCTTCTGGAGAGGGAAGAAATGAGAAGCGAAGTAATGAATAGCAGAAGTATAGGAAGGAGAAAAAACAGGAAAGAGACTAATTCCCCTGACCTCTTAACCAGCCGGATTGTAAATACCAGGAGAGAAGCTGAGAATATGAGACATGGAGAGGGCGACTGGAACACAAGTCTGTCAGAAGGAAGTAAAGGTGAGTAAGCCCGTAAAGGCAAATCCTACAATACCTGAAGACAGATTCAGAAAGGGACTTGGACGGGAGTATTTAATATTACCCAGAATGTAGTGACTCGAGAACTCAAAGGCAGCGTTTCAGAATGAGACGCAAGATGAATCCGGGGGATTTGTGTCAACAAAGAATGCTGAAAGGAGAATCTGAAAAGTCAAGAGGAGAGGGGTTAGTAATGGTCAGCGGTTAGAGGTTTCTGCTGAAGATTTGAGATTGCCTAGTTGCGAACTCACGGAGCATCCACTAGTACAGTAGCGACGCGAAGAGCTGGAAGTCTCCGTGTCCTATGAAGAGTCACGTGAGCGGTACGCCGTACCTCTGGCGAACGTGAGAGGACTGGAACGGTGATAGCGGAATCGTCCGTGCTGCGATCCACCATCTTGAAGGTACCTTTCCGAATGGAGCCACAGAGCCGGCTTCTAGACCAAAGGGACCAGCGCTTCGTGAGTGTAACAGTATGCCCCCTTCTCCTGGGGGGCGACCCTGGCTTCCCAGGATGTAACCTAAAGAAACGTTGGATCAGACGTGGAGCATGAACACCTGAGGTAGGCTCCCAAGTCCTTTCTGCAGGGGAGTACCCCTTCCAGTCCACCAAGAACTGTAGTTTCCCCCTCCGATAACGGGAGTCACAGATACCGGCGACTTCATATTATGGGCCAGCATCAGTAGAGATAGGAGGAGGAGGGGTACAGTCTGACCGGTGAAATCGGTCCGGTACTGTCAACCGAATCTGGGAGAGATGAAAAACAGGATGGATCCGGGACCATGACGAGGGCACATCGAGCTTGACTGCCGCAGAACCGACCATCGATAGGATTCTGAAAGGACCGAAGAACCTAGGGGATAGCTTAGAAGGGACCAAATGCCGGGGAAGAAAGCGAGAAGCCAACCAAACAGTATCTCCCGGGCTTAATGGTGGGACGTCTTGCCGATGTTTATCAGAAGTCCGTTTGGCCCTATCTTGAGCCATTCGTAAAGAGACTTTGGCCAATTTATGTCCTTCTTGTATTTCGGAAATGAGGCCATCCACTCATGGACAGTTAGAAGGGGATGAAGTGACAGAAGGAACAAAGGACGGATGAAACCCATAAGTACAATGGAAAGGGCTAGTATGAAGGGCTGTATGAAGGGCATTGTTGTATGCAAATTCGGCTAAGGGCAACAAGTCCAACCAATTGTCTTGGGCTGCTGATACGAAACACCGTAGATAGGTCTCCAAGGTTTGGTTAAGGCGTTCCGTCTGTCCGTTCGTCTGTGAGTGGTACCCCGAGCTGAGAGCCCGCTTGATTCCCAAGACATGGCAAACCTTTTCCCAAAACTTGGAGGTGTATTGAGGGCCTCTATCGGAGACCACTGTGTCCGGTAGACCATGTCTGGAGAAGATTTTCGAAAGAAAAATCTTAGACATCTCCCCAGCCCCTGGCAGCTTGTTCAAGGGAGTAAAATGTGCCAACTTCGTAAGATAATCTATGGTGACCATTATGGCGGTCTTGTTGTGTGAGGGAGGAAGATCTACTGTAAAGTCGGTAGAAATCACTTGCCAAGGTTTCTCTGGAATTGGCATCCGGGTGAGCAGCCCCAAAGGTGGGGTCCTGGGATTCTTGGATTGGGAACAAACAATGCAGGCTGCTACATAATCCTGTACATCATTGCTGACTTCTGGACACCAAAAATACCTTAGCACTAGGTCTAAAGTGCCTTGAACGCCTCGATGCCCAGCGGCCCGAGAGTCATGACACATTCGTCATACTTCATGCTGCAGCTCTGAAGTAGGGATAAAAACTTGTCATTTGTGAAAAAAGAAAGAATCGTTCTGGGTAAGATGATAAGTGCTGGCTGTCTTCTTGCAGGCGTCTAGGTTAGAGACCGATGCAGTCCTCAATTCACTTAAGAAGTCGGCGATGACAGCGATGAATCTTGCTTTGGGAAACAATTGTTCAGAGCTGAATTGGGAGACAGGAACGTCCTAACGAGAGAGAGCATCCGCCCTCTGGTTTTGTTTTCCTGGAAGTATGGTAAATTCGATCCGGAATGGAAGGAAGAAGTACGCCCAACGTGCTTGTCGACTGTTGGTTGTATGTGCATTCTGTAGGACCCTAAGATTTTGATGGTCTGTGCGTACCACTACAGGAAAGGGAGAACCAAGTAGTAAGTGTCTCCACTCTTCAAACGCCCTTTTTATAGCCAGCAATTCTTTTTCGAGCACCGAATAGTTAAGTTCCGAGGCACTGAAGGTTTTAGAAAGATATGCAACTGGTCTTTCATCTCATTGGTCAGTTTGTTGAAGTAAGACCGCGCCTATAGCATGATGAGATGCATCCGTTTCCACAAAAAACTGTTTATTCTGATGGGGGTTATCAAACAGGATGCAGAGGTGAACAAGGATTTAAGAGTCTGAAATGCGAATTCGGTGGATTTATCCCATATAAATGGAATTCCCTTCTTTAACAGTCGAGTAAGAGGCAGAATAATATCTGAAAAGTTAGGGATGAATTTCCTGTAAAAATTAGCAAACCCTAAAAAACGTTGAATCTCCTTAACGTTAGAAGGTATAGGCCATTCAACCACTGCGGAGATCTTTTTTGGATCCATAGAAATGCCTTGGGCTGACATCACAAACCCGGGATAGGTTACCTGTCTTTGGTGAAATTCGCATTTAGATGCTTTACAGTAAAGCTGATTTGACTGCAATCGTTCGAGTACAGTTTTTACATGTGTCAGGTGTTCTTCTTGAGAGTGGGAGTATACTAGGATGTCATCTAGATAGATGATTACAAAATGGAATAGAATATCTGCGAATAGATGGTCCATGAAACGCTGGAACACGGCAGGTGCGTTCACCAATCCAAAGGGCATGACATGATACTGAAAATGCCGAAATGGGGTTCGAAATGCTGTCTTCCATTCGTCTCCAGGGGCAATACGGATGAGATGGTAAGCTCCGCGAAGGTCCAGCTTAGTATAAAAGGAAGCTCCTCGAACTGCCTCCAGGATGTCAGGGATTGACGGCATAGGATATTTGTCTGCCACTGTGATCTTGTTAAGACCCCTGTAGTCGATACAAGGTCAAAGTTCATCAGTCTCCTTCTTTGGGATGAAGAAGAGAGAGGCTCCCGCCGGGGAAACCGACTCAGTAATGAGCCCGTTCTTTAAATTGGTTTGGAGATATTCTTTAAGGACTACCTTTTCTTGTTGGGAAAGGACGTACATTCTCCCAAATGGGATGGGTTTGTCAGGAAGAAGTTCAATGTGACAGTCATCTCTTCTATGCGGTGGTAGAGTAGGGAACTGGGGATTGGAGAAGACGGACTGATACTTCGAATAACATTCCGGAACAATCTCCAAATTGTTTATTGAAGATACTGGTGTAGGGATCGAGTTTTCAGTAGGAATGTAGATGCCAACTGATTCCTTGGCTAAACAATGGCTGACACAGAATTCCGAGCCGAGGAAGAGAGTACCTGCTGTCCAATTTATAAAAGGGTTATGTCTCCTTAACCAGGGGAGACCCAATATAATGGGGAAATGGGCTGCCTTGATTAGATCGAAAGTTATGGTCTCTTTATGTGAGGCTATTTGACAGACAACAGGTTCTGTCTGTTCTCGGATAGGGCCGGAACTTAGTGGATGACCGTCAACTCCTTGGATAGGAGTGACCATCGCTTTGGGTATACAGGTAATTCCTTGTTTATTGGCCCATTGATCATCAACGAAATTCCCTGCAGCTCCGCAGTCTACCAGAGCAGGTACGTTCTGTACCATCTGATCGCGAAAAACAAGAGTAACCGAAATAATAACCATATTGTGAGTGGTTGCTACTGAGTCCAGATTTACGGGGATCTTCTTTGGGGAATCAGAATCTTGTACTCCTACCGTTGTTCCCCCTGTGGTAGGGCTTTGAAGTTTCCCGACCCCTTAGCTGGAGTGCGTCGGGGAGGAACTAAAGGACAATCTCGCAACTTATGAGATGAGGCTCCGCAATACATGCATAGTCCCGAACTCTTCCTTCTCTCTTTCTCTGCTGCCGATAAGGGTCCTCTCACAGTTCCAATTTGCATAGGCTCATCAGAAGCTATAGGTTTATTTGTTATGGAGGGATAATCGAGTTGGGATCGTATGCCTCTAGTCTTCTTCTTTTCAGACGAACGTTCATGTAAGCGGTAATCAATTTGCATGATGAGTGTTATCATATCTGCTAGATTTGCCGGACGCGGAACCTTAGCTACCTCATCCTTTAGTTCGTCTGAAAGCCCTTGTCGGAATAAGGTGAGCAACCCATCGTCTGGCCATCCTAACTCAGAGGAAAGCTGTTTGAAGAGAGTGATATAGGTAAGTAGGTCTTTGTTACCTTGTCTAAGATCTAACAGTCTTTCTTGTGTGGACACTGAGATCTCTTGTCTACTGAACATTGATTTCAAACTGTTGGTGAAAGCAGAATAAGAGTCTAAGATCACATTATTAGAGGTCACCAATGGTGTAGCCCAGGCCAAAGCAGGTCCGGCCAAATGCGAAATCAAAAAGCCAACCTTATCTTTGTCCGTGGGAAAGAAGCGGGACTTAAATGTAAACTGCACAGTGCAGCTATCAAGAAACTCCTTAAGTTTGTGTGGATCTCCGTCAAACTTGCCAGAATTCAAATTTACTGGGGGAGAGTCTGAGAAGGCACGAGTAACCTGTTGTCGTAATTGAGCATTATCCTGTTTGAGGGCCTGCATCTCTAGGGACATTGATTGCATGACGGCAATAAGTTGTTGCATTTGCTGTTCCATTGAATCTCAGTCTGCAGTAGCCTTATTGTTTTTATCTTTTGTTGGTGTCGCTAACTGTTACAGAATACTTGATTCTTAGTCTAGGTTCAATGGATCTTTAAGAACTCTCGATTAAATAGGTCTGGAGGTTTTACCTGAGCAGACTGATATGTTCAACGGGAAGCAAATGCTGAACTCAAGAATCTCCCCGACCAACGCGTCAACCTCTCAACCGGTAGGGAAACCCAGAGTGAGAGGTACGCGCCAGTCAGGGAAACCCTCTGGGGAAGAAAACCCTGGTCGAGCGCAGGATCCGAAGATTGGAGTGTGGTTCGCAGGCTGATGACGCCTATTCGATCGTGGTGAAGAGTATCGGAAGACTGCTTCTGGAGAGGGAAGAAATGAGAAGCGAAGTAATGAATAGCAGAAGTATAGGAAGGGGAAAAAACAGGAAAGAGACTAATTCCCCTGACCTCTTAACCAGCCGGATTGTAAATACCAGGAGAGAAGCTGAGAATATGAGACACGGAGAGGGCGACTGGAACACAAGTCTGTCAGAAGGAAGTAAAGGTGAGTAAGCCCGTAAAGGCAAATCCTACAATACCTGAAGACAGATTCAGAAAGGGACTTGGACGGGAGTATTTAATATTACCCAGAATGTAGTGACTCGAGAACTCAAAGGCAGCGTTTCAGAATGAGACGCAAGATGAATCCGGGGGATTTGTGTCAACAAAGAATGCTGAAAGGAGAATCTGAAAAGTCAAGAGGAGAGGGGTTAGTAATGGTCAGCGGTAAGAGGTTTCTGCTGAAGATTTGAGATTGCCTAGTTGCGAACTCACGGAGCATCCACTAGTACAGTAGCGACGCGAAGAGCTGGAAGTCTCCGTGTCCTATGAAGAGTCACGTGAGCGGTACGCCGTACCTTTGGCGAACGTGAGAGGACTGGAACGGTGAAAGCGGAATCGTCCGTGCTGCGATCCACCATCTTGAAGGTACCTTTCCGAATGGAGCCACAGAGCCGGCTTCTAGACCAAAGGGACCAGCGCTTCGTGAGTGTAACACACAGATGCAGTGCCCCTCCCCGATTCCTTCCAAGAGGAAGCCATTTACGACCCCCCTAATTTAACATTTGCCTGGGCCAGGGACAGTGCTTTGTTTAGTTTCCTGTAGTCCCCAGGTGCTCCTCCCCTGATTCAATCAGGTGGGTGTCATCTCCTTTTGGTGGGGGCAGCAGAATGCAGCCAGGCCTGGGAAGAGTGGCTGAGCAAGTTTCACTCCTGTCGGGGGTAGTTGCCGGGCAGAATTCACTCTCTTCAAGCCAGGCTTCAGCTAAATGTCACTTTAGTTCCCAGTTTTCTACATTCAAACCAAACTGACAATTTTTACACATGCAGCTAGAACGCTGATTCTAAGTTCAAAACTATGACATTTCAACAGTTGCAAACAATGTGACACTCAACAGTAGGTCACTCATTTATTTTAAACATTTAGATTTTAGTGTCTTTCAGTCCAATTTCACTTCAGCTGCTGACATCCACAGCTCAGCCAGTTTTGTTATAAACATTGTTTTGGGCTCTTTCTCTTTCCAGATTTTGCATGCACACAAGACTACATTCTGCCAAATGTCTGCTGGTGTTCATTGAGATTTTTGAATATCTTGCAATGTTTAAAATAGGCATTTTTAGCTTGCATTTCAGAGAAACAAAGGTGATTTCAACGCGCTTTTTTATTTTAGCCACCAGCACTGCTGTTTTTCCTTTGGCACACATTTCACTCATGGCACTCCTGGCCCCTCACGCTCGCACTGGTGGGTGGCAGGTCAGGGGACCATTTTGCTGTGTGCAAAACTGCGCGGTTCTCCTTGTTCTGGGATAGGATAATGGGCGACGACAGCTCATCCCCACATCTACCCAGTCTAATAATTCAACATGGGTCAAAACCCTTGACACTACAAAATCTACCCAATTCTTCCAATAGGCTTTTCATACCTACTATGGTGTGGTCTTCTATCATGAGATTATCAGCATATAACAATGCCGTGATCTTAGTGGTAGCAAATCTAGCTGGGCTATGGACATGTCTCTCTAATCGATGTATTAATTCAGCAATATACAATTCAAAAAGAAGAGCAGCCAATAGACAGCCCTGCTTAAAGCCCTTATTTATCTTTAAAGGACAGGATAGACTCCCATTATTATCAAGGCGTACATTGGCTGTATTATTCTTATGGAGTTTTATTAAAATCTCCAATAACCAGTGAGGACACCGAAGAGCTTGTAATATCTCCCACAATTTGTTATGATTAACCTTATCAAATGCACGACTAAAATCAACAAAAGTTACGTAAATAGATGGACTTGAACGTTATTTGGCTTTAGACATAATCGCATCTAAAAGTCTGATATTATCAGTTGTGCTCTTGCCAGTGCGAAAGCCAGATTGAAAAGGATGAAGTATCCGGTTAGCCTCTGTCCAAGATTGTAAATGGTTCAGGACAATGACGGCAAATATTTTGCTAGTAGTATCCAAAAGAGACAAAGTATGTTAGTTCTAAGGATAAGCTCGAGATCCTGCCTTATACACTGGGATCAGCATTGATTTTAACCAAGACGCGGGAATGCTTTTTCCAAACACACTCATTTATAGAAAGTCAGGACTATGAGGGACCAAGTGACAGGATCTGATTGAACAACAATGGAAGCTAGTCCATTCGGCCCCGGAGCTCTGGAATTATTAAGTTTTTGAATAATACAAATAATATCGCTTCTCCCAAAGCTCAAGGGCCACGTCATTTGGACATCCAGCTCAACAATTTACTTTCATAGCATTTAGAATTTGTCAGTAAAATAGTCAACCCATGATTGTTCCCCAATTGCATTAAGAGGTTGAGGGGAAATATTTCTTCTGACTCTATTCAGAACTTTCCATATTGATCTCCCGTGTCCTCTTTGCAAGGTGCCTATTAACAATTGCCACTTCAGATTGAGTTTCTCTAGGGCATTGGCACTTACACCATCCTCTGTAGTCATTGTTCACGAATTTCTTGGAGACAATATATTCATCCCATGCAATCGGGAGTGCCTTTAGCTTCCTGAGTGCACAGCGATGGATTCTCCTGGTGACTACTAATTCCCTATCGTAGGGAGAAGTATAGATTTTACGAGACACAGTAATCGATTTGCCACAGATTGAGGTCACCTCAGTAGTCCATTGACAAATCACATTATCAGTCTCACCTCCATTTAAATAAGTATTATCAGAGTCAATTTAAGAATTTATTTTTTCATCTTCTTGATGTTACTGGTATTCCATGATACCTTATTTCCTCCATTGGAGACTCCTATATTAAGAAGGCCAATCTTGTTCAGTTTCATAGTAATCACTATCAATGAGTGATCACTAAAGAAGGGGCTAAGACTTCAAAATCACTTATGAGGACTAATGCTGCAAGTAATCCAAAGTTGCAGTTTTACCACCATTTCTCCAGGTGCATTTACCTGGGGTATTGCTGGTGGTTCTACCATTCAGGGGCCACAGTTCCCAATCTTGTAGATATTTGGACCATAGTCTATCCTTTCCGTTGCTTCTTCCTTTTATCATACATTAATTTGTAATATGTTATTGAACACTACCTTCATGGTGGATACTCCACAATAAGCATTCAAGTACCCTCCGAGTATTACAATATCATTTCCCTCATTCAGCAGCCAATTAGTAAAGACCCTATCAATGGAATAATGTATTTCTGATGTACATACTTTGGCCGGGGGATCATAGATGTTGATAACTAGAATATTGGGGAGACGGGTCCATCTTTGGCATTAATTTGAACTACCAGATATAATCATTTTCAGGAAGAAGGGAGATTTTGATTGCATGGAAATCATGACTTATACCTATCATTAAACCACCATAGGGCCATCCGCTTTCACCCTTTTTAGCATGACATTGAAATGTACAATGGGAGTCAACATGGAAATCGCTCATTAACCATATTTCCTGGAGTAAAAAAAACAGGGAAAGCCAAAATCCCATCAAGAGATCCACCCAATGACATAAAGTGCATATGCCCTTGCTTGTTCCATGAAGCAATCTTTAGCTATCAGGGTTCAGATGTTTCTAACTGAGATAACAAATTCTTGAGCTATTTATATCCTGCCTGATTATCAAGTTTATGTTCTACTTTTGTGGATGGCAAAGGCAGGGGCTTGGCTTTTGAGGTGCAGCAATGTTCACATGGGTGTGCATCCATGACTGCTGGGATGGCAGTATCAAATCTGAATCCCAGAAAGTCTAAGGAGTCTTCCTGTGATCGAATGAGTACAGCAGTCACGGGAGCACACATTGGACCTGGGAAATTTCCCCAAACTGGCATCTTAATGGTTTAAAAAATGAAAAATTGCAAGATTTTAACATGTATAGTGCAGGGATCTTTGAACACAAAGCAGAAATGCCCTATTTAGTGGCTTCTTTGTTCGATTATCTATTTTCTTGCGTATGGTCACAATTCTCCTATCAAGCAAAACTGTGTTTTCTATGGGAGATTCAATGTCAGAAATTGAGTTGTTAACGTTTCTTTTCCTTCCTTTCTTCATACAGTCTGCTTGAGTATCGCCACTATCCGTTTCTCACATAGAGTTATCATCAATGAGTGAAACAGTGGATACACAAGATTTTCCCTTAGCTACTTTTCCACTTGGTGTCAGCCAACTAGTCAAGGTCCCAGTTTTACTAGATTGCTTCTTCTTCTGCCAATTTTCACGTTTGTGTGCATGTTTTGTCCTTATTTTGTTAATTGCCAACGTAGTCACAGTGGAATTCAGAGGTTGATTATCATTAAGTATACCATCATCAATACTATTAACAGGAATGGGTAACACTGTACATTGTCTGCGCTGTTTGGCACACAGTGGCCCTCATTACGAGTTCGGCCAGTAGCCATGCCGCTATTGGCGGCATGGCTGCCGCCGAAATCGCATCCGTGTCCGGGTCCTCGGAATGAGGACTTACCGGGCCATTCCGAGTTCGGATGGCCCGGTAATTCCTCCCGCAAGGACCCAGACACGGTCCTTCCCCATTCCCATTTCAGCCACCATAGGGCTGAATGGGAATGGGAGAGGGAGCAAATAACGGGCCATAACGGGATGGCCATTTGTTTGCTCCCTCTTCCCCTCGCGGGACCCGGTAAGCACACCTGGTTTTCCCAGGCGTGCTTAACGTGTCCTGCGAGGGGACCTCGCAATGTGGCGGAACGGGTTGAACGGTGCCGTCACCTTTTACGGCGCCGTTTAACCCGTTCTGCCAGGGTCATAATGAGGCCGAGTCTCTTTTCTTTACGTGAGGGGTCAGAGTGTGAGGAATCAGATACATTATATGAAGTTCCCACTTCACCTTCCACCTCTATGAATGCTATTTGTGCAGGTTCATCCGAAGCTTCAACAATTGTGGCTTTAGTTTCATTCTCATTACTTGCTACACAAGAACGGTCTTTCGATTGCATCATGGTGTCTGGCATCTGTCAATTTTTTAATGATTAATAATATCTCTGGTCAGACAGCTTAATTAAAAATTTCAATGCAAAATGTAGCAATCCAATTGAGGGGAATGGGATATTTTTACAAATAGTCCTTTCCTTTTCTTTTCCTGAGCCCGATTCACTTCAATCCGTTATGGTAATTACTTCATTCCATACTCCTTGTTCAGAAGGTTTATAACTGGGCAAACTTGTGAAGGGGAGTAAAGAAGGGGCACTCCATAACCGTGGCGAAGTATGAGTGTTTGGGAGTGATGCATTATCAGGAATGGAAACAGACTTGACATGCATGCTCAGCCAAAGCTAACTCCGCCTCTGCAGTTTCTCTGTTGGTACCGCAAAGGCGGTAGCAGAGTTCAAGCAGAGAATTTTCATTAGACACTGCTCCACCACCAGGAGAGGGGTGGTTGAATGCGCTCACTCTCAGAGAACCAGTTTCAGATGTTTTCTTAGAGCCGTCAGTTCAAGCTTTAAAGTAGTCAGTAATCTGAACCATCGCACACTTAGTTTTACGGTTCTCGCATTCAGCAGGATTAATAGAAATGTTTGTATTATTGAATTTCTCAACAAGCACTTTAGGAGCGGATCTCTTCTATTGTCGATCAGCACTAATACTTTTTCCGTATGGTTTACTATTACGTAAGTTAAGGTGGTTAGACATTGAGGAAACCTTTCCTGGCATGGTCTAAACAAAAAGGGTAATGCTTACCTCTGTAATGCGAGAAGGTTAACTACAGCTCACCAGCCTCCAAGCCGAACACTGCCAAACACACTCTGCCACACTCCGTTCACGCTTCGTGTGGGTGGCTATGGCTATATAGAGTGTAAAGTCTGGCAAGAGCATCCACAAAAAAGCTGTAGAAACTGTAGAACAACTATCAGAGTCCAAGTCCATGTAACAACATGGGAAAGCTGAAGGTGCTTTCTCCTCCACTACCAAACACACTCTGCCACACACCGCTCATGCTCCGTGTGGGAGGCTATGGCTATATAGAGTGTAAAGTCTGACAAGACCCTCCACAAAAATCTGTAGAAACTGTAGAAGGACTATCAGAGTCCAAGTCCAGGTAATAAAGCGGGAAAGCTAAAGGTGGTCTCTCCTCCACTGCCAAACACACTCTGCCACACTCCGCTCCTTGAACATATATATTAAAGTGAAATATACAAATGTAGTTCAGTTGATGTTCCCCTAAGAAGAAAGTGTGCAAGACAAAATATTATTGGGCTATCAAAAAAAGTAATGAACACCAGAAAAATAGCCTGAGAGAGGAAATGTTCACAAAAATATGCTGGCAAAGTGAAAAAGGTGCTCACCATTTAAACCCAGCAATCTGTAGTGAAATATTCCCTCGAAAACAAAATACTGTTTTATAAATGACTAGTGTTTCATGCTTTACTTTGCCATGTTCATTCTGGAATGGACATGCGACATGATGTTCTAAATGGAACACTGAATCTTGGAGAGTTTGTTGTTGCTTGAGTTATAGAGTTGAACCTGAAATCCTGGATGTGTTGGGGGTCTCAAGATACTGTGCTTCACATTACTTAATAAAAGCACCTAGTTAACACAATTGGCGTGTTTGCTTTTATAAGAATGGCGACGAGGATGTGATTAATGTTCCAGTGAAGCATGCCCTGCTTTTATGACGTTAATCCCCATCGAGACCCCGAACACCAGCTGGCAGAAAGTTACGACGCTCACCGCGTGGGAAGCCATGTAGAGGAACTGGCACCCTGCATGTCCTAGCATTGTCCTGCCAGCCGCGCACTCAGTTTTGCAGAGGAGCAGATTGGCGCCGACGAGAGAAGCTGTGTCGATCCGACAAGCGAAGAGAGGTGAGAGACGAATTGAGAAGTCTCATCGGGACTTGTGGCGTCTTGGAGCTGTAACACCTCCGTGTACATCTCCGTGTAGGAGCCCCCATCCCTCACTGCCGGGAGTCCGCTTGGCATTTCAGGCGAGGCGGCGGCACAGTGCGCGCCCAAGCGTGCGCCTGTCACGTGATCCACCACGTATCCGGAAATCAGGCAGTTATCGCGGAAGGAACTGCATATGTGCCCTTCATTGGATCGCGGTTCTAAACAAGTGAGTCACGTGTGCGGATGTCAGGCAAATTCCGTGGTGGAGACTCTGCTTTCGGAATAGAGGTCTCGCTTTGCAGGGTGAAGCAAGTGTTGTGTTAAACCCGCCTAGGGCCCACCGGGGAAGGCGGCCTGGGATTGCTGCTGAGAACAGGAACAAGTGAGATATTTCCAGCAGCCTAGTGTACTTATTCATGTAACCCCAGTTTTGGCTAACTGACACCCACCCAGTGAAAGGGGAGAGATTGACTGTGTTTGCTGCTCTGGTCCTGGACGAGGGACACCAGATGCATATTTAATACCCAGTACTGCGGATTGAAGTTATAATATGGCACGTTCTGGAGTACCTGATCCCCAAGTGTTTATGCCTACTCCAGGCACGCCCAAGATTAAATGGGCACCTTGGAAAAAGGGGTTTTTACATTACGTTAAAGCTATCTGTGGTGATGGGATGTCGCTGGAGAGAAAGGTGGAAATGCTGATGCAGTTTTTGGGATATGAAGGTCAGAGAATATATGACACTCTCCCAGACATTTCACAACTGGATTTGGAAGAGAGATCTAACGATTTTGATGTTGCCTTGCTAAAGATGGACAAACATTTTGAAGCTAAAATGAGTAGTGTCTTGGAAAGATATCATTTTGGCATGCGGTTCCAAAATGATGGAGAATCTGTTGAAGATTACATCACGGCTCTAAGACACTTGTCTCTTAATTGTAAATTTGGTGGTAGTCTAGATGAACATATAAGGGATCAGTTTATGTTACATTGTGCAAATGATAAAATCTGCGAGGAAATTTGGTTGAAAGATGACCCTAATTTAGAGGAGGTTATAGGCATTGCAAAAAGGATCGAGCACACCTTACAGTGTGTAGCCAAATTGGGGGTTAATGAAAATAAGTCAATGTCAACTATTGAGGTTCTGAAGGTGAATAATAAGAAGGGAGCCTACATGAAAGAAAAGAAAAAGCAGAAGTTCAAACCTGATAGACGTTATGAGGCTACCCAAAACAAAGGTGGGGGTAGTGAACAGGTAAATAGACGCGTCAAGAAAGATAGCCCCCAGGGTCACATAAAAAGGGAAGACAGACTGTGTTTCAGATGTGGCAGTGCTCGACATTTGTCCACGTCTCCCATATGTCCTGGAAGGCGCGTGAATTGCAACATTTGTAAGAAATGGGGTCATTTTAAGAACTGTTGCAAAAATTATCGGGTTGGTAGTGGAAAAGGAACTCTTCTCATTGAAGAATATGACGGTGCAACATCTGAGGAAGGTGATATTTCTGAGAATGAAATTGTTACTGTTCACATGGTAAAGTGCTCGGGGTCTGATGAATGTGAACACCCCTCTGCCTGGATTAAAGTGAATGGACACTTAGTTAAGATCTTGGCAGGCTCATGTTCAAAGATCACGTTAATGTCCAGAGTGGTGTTTGAGAATGTAGTTGGTGGTTCTATAGAACAATTACTGCCCTCTGATAAAATGCCGGGTGGGTACAATGGTGATAAGATAGACATTTTGGGATGTTGTAATGCCGAGTTCGAGTTTAAGGGCAGAGTGACTCATGGAAAAATGTATGTCACAAAAAGGGGAGAAACATTGCTGGGTTGGAAGGGACAGAGAGGATTATGCATCAAGTTAGATCCCAATAGTGAGGAACAAGTACTTAATGTGGCCAATACACATGGATCGTGTAGAAATAATCCCAGAAGACATGAGTTGTTACTTAAGTATCCAGAAGTATTCAAGAGTAATGTAGGATGCTTAAAAGGAATGGTTCAAAAGATTGTTGTAAAAGAGGGAAGTAAACCAGTTGCATCTAAACTTAGGCCTTTACCTTTGTCGATGCGAAAAGCTGTACGTGAGGAACTGATAAAATTAGAAAAAGAAGTTATTATTGAGCCAGCCAAGGCAGTAGAGTGGATTTCTCCTGTGGTAGTAGTGAAGAAAAATAGTGGAGATTTGAGAGTGTTCATCGATCTAAGGGAACTTAATCGGTGTGTTGTGGCGGATCGCCACCCTCTTCCAAACATGGGAGAGTTGTTAAGTAGTATTGGAAGTGCAACATTTTTTGCCAAACTTGATATGGCAAGTGCCTACCATCAAATCAATTTAGATGCTGAATCTCGCAAATTGACTGCTTTCATTGCTTATGAGGGAATATATCAATTTCGGCGCATGCCTTTTGGTTTAATATCGGCATCTTCGGTATTCCAAAAGGTTATGGACAAGTTGTTAAAAGATGTCAAAGGTGTGTGGTGCTTTCAGGATGATGTTCTCATATGTGGAAAGGATGAGGAACAATTGAAGGGAAGACTGGATGAGGTTCTCAATATTTTTAAGGAGAGAGGTATAACTTTACGAGGTGAAAAATGTGTTTTTATGCCACAAGCTGTTGAATATCTAGGCCATGAAATATCAGAGCATGGGCTTAAACCAAAAAGGAATCTGGTGGATTCCATTCTTAAGACAAAATCACCTAAGAATAAAGCTGAATTGAGGTCATTTCTAGGTACTATTGAATTTTATCATAGGTTTGTTGAGAATTATGCTGACTGTATAACCAGTTTAAGGGCATTGTTAAGGAAAGGAGTTGAATTTGATTGGAGTAGGGAATGTGAGAGAGAGTTTGAAGAGATGAAAAGAAAAATAGATATGGCCAAACCCTTATTGATGTTTGATACAAGGAAAAGGACTATTCTGTCAGTTGATGCCAGTGATACTGGTATAGGAGTAGTGATGTTGCCACCGGATGTCGATGGCTCAGAGGTGGTTGTAATGGATGCATCCCGAATGTTGAGAGGGGCAGAACTTAATTATTCTGTTCTGGAAAAGGAAGCCTTGGCGTGCCATTGGGGCATAGAGAAAATGAAGAATTTTGTGTGGGGTCAGGATTTTACTTTATGAACAGATCATAAGCCCCTCAAGGCAATTTTTGAAAGTAAAGGTCTTGACAAGGTATCAAGGAGAGTTGCCGGTTGGGTCACAAGACTACGATTCCACAAGTTCACTATAGAAGTGGTTGCAGGGAAAGAAAACGTACAAGCAGACCATGCCTCCAGGGTGAAATTGGAGGATGGGGTAAGTGAGGGCAGCAATAATGTGTATGGTGAGAGTGAAATGGTTTTTGTAACTGCAGAGGGTATCATACAAAAGCAAGAATGGATTTGTGTGTTAGAATCAGATGAAATGTGGAAACGCATAATGATGTTTGTAGAAAATGAGTGGCCGGAGAAAAGATTACTTTCCGGGGAGGAAAGGTCATTATGGGAAGTAAGAATTGAATTGTCAGTGAAAGGGGGGCTATTGTTCCGATGGGACAAATTGGTAGTTCCTGGTAGCCTGAGGGAAAAGCTGATAAAATCTACTCATCAAGGGCATATAGGGGTATGGAAAACGAAAGAAGTGATAAAAGCAGACTACTGGTGGCCAGGTATCGACCGCAAAATTGAAAAAGTGGTTGGTGCATGCACAGATTGTATTAAATCTGGAAAAAATTTGATGGCTGTGTCTCAGCCCATGGGAAAGACAAGTACACCTGAGGGAGTGTGGCAAGATTTAGCAATGGATGTTTTGGGTCCGGTTGACATGGGGATGGGTAGAGGAAAATTCATCCTTGCCCTAGTTGACATATTCTCAAGATGGACGGAGTTCAAGATCATGAGAGAAGTTACATGTCAAAGCATTATAGAATTTCTTGAAAATGTATTTGAAAGGGAGGGTCTACTTAGTAGTATCCTCACAGACAATGGTCCCCAATTCACTGGAAAGTTGCTCAGAGATTATCTGGTTAAATGTGCGATTGGGCACAAAAGGACTCCCCTGTATTATCCACAAGGAAATGGTATGGTCCAAAGGGTCAATAGGTGTATTATGGAAGCTATCCGTGGAGCGAACGCATGTGGTTTAGATAGGAAAGTAGCTGTGAGGGAAAGGTTGTACGCGTTGCGGATGGCTCCTGGTCCTGAGACAGGTGTGAGCCCTTTTGAACTCATGAGGGACCGAAAAGCCAACACATTGATGGCTCCAGCTTGGCTGGGCAAGGGAAGAGAGACGGATGTAGTTGTGGAAGATGTAAAAAAAGAATGGATGTACGTAAAGGAAAATGGGTGGAAAAAGTCAATCAGAAAAATCCTAAAAAGCGAACGGTGGTTAAAGTTGGAGACTGGGTTCGGATAAGAAAGGCTGTGCTCCAGAAGAAAGGAGAGCCCCTGTATACGGACCCTGTTAAAGTTGTGCGGGTTTTTAGAAATGCTGTGGGGTTGGAAAGTGGGCAAATCTGGAACATGTCCAGAGTTGCGAAGATTAAGAGATAACCTGCTTCTTGCTTATTTAAAGTGATAAACTTGTGTGTTCATAAAGTATTTCTTTTGTAAAATAGGGGAGGGGGATGTGTTGTATAAATGACTAGTGTTTCATGCTTTACTTTGCCATGTTAATTCTGGAATGGGCATGCGGCATGATGTTCTAAATGGAACACTGAATCTTGGAGAGTTTGTTGTTGCTTGAGTTATAGAGTTGAACCTGAGATCCTGGATTTGTTGGGGGTCTCAAGATACTGTGCTGCACATTACTTAATAAAAGCACCTAGTTAACACAATTGGCGTGTTTACTTTTATAAGAAATACCTTCTGGTTAAGCATCTGCACTGGGAACATGACAACCAGAGTAAAATCCTGGTAACCAAATATTTGAGTAAGCTTGCCAACCTCAATAAAAACCAGGTGGGTTGTGTCCGTCTTCCGAAGAAAATTCAGCTGTCCACCGAAATGTGGACTTTACTTGTGCCGTGAAAAGCAGCCACAATAAGGGGAAAATAACAGCACCAGTGTCCAGGATTTCAAAATCTCTTGCCACATCCTTGGCAAATGACTTACTTGCCCTCTCATCATTTCCCCTCCTCATCCCCATGTCTGGCTTTCAACAATACTCTGCTTTATAACAATAACTTAAAAAGTACACATACCACAGTATGAAGCACCGGTTACTTCATGAATGGGAGACCCAGATGTCTAGTTTAGTATGGACTGCAGATAACCACCGGTATGTGCGGTTATAGCTGTGAGCAAAAATGTGTTTTTGTCCTCCAGGCCCTCAACAAATGCCCCCCTCATCTGTGCCACCTCCCCACACTTCCCTGAATGTCTCCTCTCCTCCCCTGTCCTTTCCCATTTGCCCCACAACTATTGCTATGAAATGTCAACGTTTTACGGCTATTCTGTCCAATAGCTGAGGTTACAGAAAAGCTTTGTGTTGCAACCTCAGTCCCAAGACACCCTCCATCTCCCAAATTTCACGTGATGTCCTCTTGCCTCCCCCCACGATTTGCCTGATGGCAATTTCATGTTTTTTTTTACCTGCAAAAGCCTCATTTTTCTGATAACCTTGGCAATAACTGTTGGCAATAACTGCAGCTATCTCTTGCAATGAGAGAAATGATGGCAGCTGTTTCATTTATAAACACACAGTTTCTTGGCAATGTACCCAAATTATAGTTATCTAGTTTGGAGAAGGGAACACCCCATTTTCCATCAAATATTTAAAAAACGACTGGATGGAATAACCACAAACCAAAACATTGCGAGTCAATGTTTCGTGCCCAAGTTGTTTGAGACCTGGTCCAAATCTTTCCAGCAATATGGGCTGTGGGGTCCAGATAAAATTGACAGTTTTTTTCTGTGGGAAAATGAATGGCGACGAGGCCGAAACTTTGTCTTTTTTGTTTTCTTAACAGCTTTTTCTTTTTTAACAAACCATTCCCAAAATGCAGTGTGGTGGGGCCAGGGAATACCTAGTTGTCCTAAGAATTTCAACCACATCCGTGGCACAAGTCATTTTTTTGGAGTTCCTATGTGAGTCCGACTTACCTTTACTATAGGGCAGTGACCACCACCCTAAAGCATTCAAACACATACTCATCCCTCATACTTTGTTTGTGTGTGTTTGCCAATGATATCCCAAATTATCTGGCTGCTTAATTTGAAAACATTGTACTATTTGTATTATTTCATCACCAAAATAATCTAAGTGATGTTCTCTAGTAATGTTTGTATTACTTAATTAAAGCCATAGTAAATTAGACTAAAGTTTTAATTGAACATTCTTGAACTCTGTGCTACAGCAAATACAAATAACCGTGCACTGAAGACATAACTTAATGAATGTATTGAGAATCTTAATTAAACACTGACCCTAATCTGGACCTCTCAATAAACTTGCTCTGCAAAAGTTATAACTTTTGCAAAAAATGCTACATTGGAATATAGGAGAACAATTTAATTTGTCTATGTTTGTTAACCATGTCTTCTTCATGTCAATTTTGGACATGCTCAAACAGGAGAATGTGCAGAAAAATATACTCTGTGTTCGTTTTAGTGAGGACCAAGTGGCAATATTACAATAGTTCAGTCCCAGTATATAATCATAATTAACAAATTAATTAAAGTAGCTATTGCTCAATTTCCACATTAATACGTTTGTTCCCAGTCTTATTACCAATCAAAAGTAAAAATGAAATTTGAGATACCATTTGCTTTAGAGTAAATGTTATTGGTACCACTTTTTAGGCCATGGACATTATGGGGGGTAATTCATGGAATCAAGCGCAGAAGTGGCACACACAGCTGGCGCACAGAGAGAGCGTGCGCCAGCTTGCGCCAGCCGCGTGCGCCAAAACCCATTTTGACGCACAGCGTATTCATGGATTTAAACATCCATAACCAGCCGTGACGCAGCGACCCTGCAGCAGCGCTAGTTATTCCCCCAACCCTGCCCCATGTGCCAAAAACTTCAGCACAAACCGTCTACATGGCGCAAAGGCCAGTGGACCAGCATACAGCCCCCCAACAATGAAAATGCGCTAAAAATGCCACTCAGCCCACACGCGACAACCCAATTGCATGTAAAACTCCCTGCGCACCTCTCAGAATACACGTACCCAGCTTGCGCCAGGCCAATCGCGTATAAAACTTCCCACACACCCCTTGTAATACGCTTACCCTGCTCGCACCAGCCCAATTGCGTGTAAAACTCCCCACGCACACCTCGGAATATGCGTACCCCGCTTGCGCAAGGCCAATCACATGTAAAACTCCAAGCGCACCCCTCGGAATATGCGTACAATGCTCGCGCCAGCCCAATCGCATGTAAAACTCCCTGCACACCCCTTGGAATACACGTACCCTGCTCGCGCCAATCGCTTTACACGCGATTCCGCTGGCACAAGCAGGGTACATCTATTCTGAAGGGTGCGCAGGGAGTTTTACACGCGATGGGCTGGCACGAGCAGGGTATGTGTATTCTGAGCGGTGCGCGGGGAGTTTTACACGTGACTGGGCTGGCGCGAGTGGGGTAGGCGTATTCTGAGGGGTGCTCAGGGAGTTTTACACGCGATTGGCCTGGTGCGAGCAGGGTATGCGTATTCTGAGGGGTATGCACATAGTTTTACACGCGAATTGGCTGGCGCGAATGGGGTACGCATATTCCGAGGCGTGCACAGGGAGTTTTACACGCTGGCAAGTGGGGTACTATTACGGGGGTGCACGAGGAGTTTCGCACTCAATTTGGCAGTGTGGTCCTCCCGGGTGTGGCCCTCCTACCTCCCATGCAGCGCAGGCAGCTCATCCACACTCCCCATGCCCCGCAGACAGGCCATCCACCCTGACCATGCCCCGCAGGCAGGCCACATGGCACCATGCACTTGGGAGCCCCAACACATGTCCCCGCTACCCCACCCCCATTGACTGCAACCTGTTAGCAGGCCCTGACTCATGCCCCCCACTCTACCCCCATTGAAAGCAACCTGCCAGCAGGCCGACTCATGTCCCTCCACCCCACCCCCATTGACGGCAACCTGCCAGCAGGCCCCACTCATGTCCCCCCACCCCACCCCCATTGACGGCAACCTGCAGCAGGCCCCGACTCATGTCCCCCCACCCCACCCCCATTGATGGGCACCTGCCAGCAGGCCCCGACTCATGTCCCCTCACCCCATCCCCAGTGACTGCAACCTGCCAGCAGGCCCCGTCTCATGTCCCTCACCCCACCCGCAGTGACGTTAACCTGCCAGCAGGCCACGACTCATGTGTCCCCACCCAACCCCCATTGACGGGTACCTGCCAGCAGGCCCCGACTCATGTCTCCCCACCCCCCTTGACGGCAACCTGCCAGCAGGCCCGTTTCATGTCCCTCCACCCCACCCCCAGTGACGTTAACCTGCCAGCAGGCCCAACTCATGTCCCCCCACCCCACCCCCATTGACGGGCACCAGCCAGTAGGCCCCCACTCATGTCCCCCCACCCCACCCCATTGACGAGCACCTGCCAGCAGGCCCAGTCTCATGTTCCCCCACCCCCGGTGATGGCAACCTGCCAGCAGGCCCTGACTCATGTGCCCTCCCCCCAACCCCAGTGATGGTAACTTGCCAGCAGGCCCCCACTCATGTCCCTCCACCCCGCCCCCAGAGACTGCAACATGCCAGCAGGCCCCGTCTCATGTCCCTCCACCCCACCTCCAGTGACGTTAACCTGCAGGCAGGCCCCGACTCATGTCCCCCCATCTCATCCCCATTGACGGGCACCTGCCAGCAGGCCCGACTCATGTCTCCCCACCCCACCCCCAGTGACGGAAACCTGCCAGCAGGCCCCGTCTCATGTCCCTCGACCCCACCCCCAGTGAAATTAACCTGCCAGCAGGCCCCGACTCATGTCCCCCCACCCCACCCCATTGACGAGCACCTGCCAGCAGGCCCAGACTCATGTTCCCCCACCCCCGGTGACGGCAACCTGCCAGCAGGCCCTGACTCATGTGCCCTCCCCCCAACCCCAGTGATGGTAACTTGCCAGCAGGCCCCGACTCATGTCCCTCCACCCCACCTCCATTGATGGCAACCTGCCAGCAGGCCCCGACTCATGTCCTTCCACCCCACCCCCAGTGACGGCAACCTGCCAGCAGGCCCCATGTTCCCCCCACCCCACCCCCACTGACGGGCACCTGCCAGCAGGCCCCGACTCACGTCCCCCCAAACACCACGTCATAACAATACAGACCCATGGCCCTAATGAAACCCAAATACCACCCATCCCCACCCCCAGTACAAACACCCAACGATCCACTGCACTCACTCCCTAGTAAATTACCCATGCCATGAGAGTCTGATAAGAACCAGCATGCCCATTTATAAATGTCCTACAGAGCCACACAGTGGCAACACATGACTGAGCCAATGCTCAAGGAGACATTCACAAAATAAATCATAGTAGACCATACCAATAATGAAGAATTATGAAATGTGTTAAAAAGAAAACCAAATGACAAAATGAAAACCACACATGCAAATGAAGAAATTATGATTACAATATGAAAAAGAAAGTAAAATCCAAGGAAAAATAAAAATCTAAAACATGAAAAAAGAAAAGTGGTCCATCCCCAAAGTCCATAAAAAGAAATCCTAAATTGAAAAGCATAAAAAACATTACTCCATGTGAAGATCTAAAAACGAATGTATGTACAATGCCGGAAATATTGAAAACTAAAGTCTGAAGGGTCCATTATCTCAAAACAAAAGGAAACCTACAAAAAACCCTACCAAAAATACAACTATATACAAAAAGGGGAGCAAAGTCTGTGGACTCCGAAATCATAATAAAAACCAAATGAAACCTAAACCTAAACAACTATATACAAAGGCGGCAGGCTAGTCTGACGGCTCACTTTTTGATGTCCGGGGCCAGGGCATCATCAAACTCTATGTCAATGTTCCGGAGGCGGGCCTGTTCCCTGGCCTCGAGGTCTCACAGGGATGCAGCCGGGGCCTCCTCCAACTCCCTGCGAGTTGCATTGAGGCACTCAGCCCGCCTCAAAGCCTGGTGCATGGAGATCTCCACCGTGACCATTGTGAGCCATGCCCTCTCCGCCTGCTGCCGCTCCGCATCTATTTGCTGGCCCAACCGCTGTCACAAGGAAGACACTTCCAATCCTGGGTCCTCCTGCCCAATGGCCGATGCCTGCCCCCGGGATGTTGATGGCCCTGAGCCATGATGGCTCCCACACTGAGCCTGCTGCTGCCTCCAATGCAACTGCTTCTGGCACCATGACGGCATCCTGGCTGATGGAATCCTCTGGTGCTGCCGTGCACTTGCCCTGCGTGTTGAAGCCTGCACGTCATCCATTTGCTGGGGTCCAGTTGGTGGGGTGGCCACCCCTGCTGGACCTCTGACTCTGGACTGTGGAAGGAATGTGTCCTCTACCAGCCTGGCAGACGGCTCAGGGGCAGCTCCAGAGGGGGCCCAGGTGACACTTGGGTGGGAAGATGGCATGGAGGACAACTGGCTCATAGGGGGTTCAGTTGAGGAGGGGGTCGCAAGAATATCCAGCACACAGAGGAACCCAGTTCCGACGACCTGTCCTAGTAGTGCGACACGGCCAAACAGGTATTCGAAATATGGCGCAACGCCACACCAGCTAGGACAGGCTCAATCACGTCACGGATTGCCACGTCCGCAGGGAGAGAAAGGCCAGTTGTTGTTTGCGCATCCCCTCCCTGAAAACGGGTCTGGATGGAGGCATCATTGCTGGTGCCGGATGATGCAGTCACTGGATCGAGGACAGGATTACACACAGGCACCTCTGCAGCGGCCTGTTCTGCCTCCTGTCCCTGCTCCTGGGCTGAACCACTAGCACAAGTGGAATCCCTCCTTGCAGGCCCCGTGCGTGGGGCTTCCACGGCCTCCTCCTCAACCAAACCTCCCACCAACCTGGATGACTCTGTGCCATCTTCCTCAGGAGGCCCCTGTGGGGGCTCAGCTGCCCCTTCTGCTGCCAAGGAGTCCACCTCCAACCTCCGCCTCTTGGACGTTCCCTCGGCAGCTCGGCCATGGACGCAGCACCAGACTCCTCACTCCTGGAAGATATCAATACCTGGGAGGGGAGCTGGGACTGGCGTCTCCAGCTGGCGGGATCCCTGCCGCTGTGCTCCACAGCACCATCTCCGCCCTCTTCAACAGTCGATGCTGCAGACGTGGAGAGATAGAACACAGGCATCAGGGCACTGAACATTGGTCTGATACACACATGACAGTTGCACATGAGTGGCAGTGTCAAACTTCACAGATGTCATCACACTCCCCAACACTCATATCATTTGAACTCACACACATGCACAAATAAACTGGTATCATGCAACAGGCATCAGCATCCATACACACGTAACTGCATGAACAACCAAAGGTTGGCATAATGTCACAAGCAACATGGGGAGTGCTGATCACATGCACACACGCCACCAGACAGACATGCATCTGTACATCACCAACACCTGTCACAGTTCAATCATTGGCAACTAAGTCACATCTGCCAATCAGGTACCCACATGTCTGGGTCACATGCATCCATGGCGTAACACAGTCGCACACATGTCAAACACACACATGCATATGTACCCTGTGCACATACATGAAGGTGGAACCAGCATACATGTGTCACACCTCAACCATGGCATAGCACATACACAGAAATGCAAACATGTGTGCATCTCCACATGCAGTTGGGCATCATGTATTGGAACACATAAATCATTGATGTACATCACATATGACTGCACTCACATGCAGCACGGGCATGTCCCTGCACACACACACATCCATACATGGACCATGTCAGACATATGTCCAAGCTGCACACTCCGGCCACACCTAAACATACACTGTGTGGAATGGGATAGCCTAGACACTCACTGCTCGACTCCAGACAGGTCCACCTCTCCAGGACCTGGCGGTGAAGCACTGGGTCGATGCGTTCCAGGACCATCATCTGGTCGATGGAAAGTTAGACCCGGCGTCCCCCTGCATTCGCTGCACGCAAGATGTGCCGGGCCTTCCTGAGGGTCCTGGATCTGAAGTCCTCCCAGTGCTTCTGGATGTGTTTTAAGTCATGGGTTGCCACCCCCTCCGCGTTGATGGCAACCATGAATCCAACCAGGTCCTATTCCGTCTATCCTTGTCGGCGCACAGACGTTTGAAGAGGGCATCATAATGCCCCAGGACTTGCTCCACCAGGATGCCAACTTCTCTGGCTAAGAAGCTGACAGCCCTCTGCCTTTCTGGCTGGGGGTTGCCAGTGGTCTTCGATGGTGTTTGCCTTGACATGGCAACCCCGCGAGGCAGGTGTGGGTGGGCAACTGGGTCCTGGGGCTGGGCTGTGGAGTGATGGAACACCAGTTTGGAGTCTTCTGTTCCAGCAGGGGTGGTCGCAGCAACTGGAACACTGCAGATGGCTGATGTGCAGGCACCAAATAGCAGGGCACGTGGCCAGCAGGCAGCATCAGATGGCTCGTGGGAGGCAGCTCGGGGCTCTGGAGGGCAGAATAATGGCCTTCTGGGCAGGAGCGTGGTCATCTGTGTGTTGTTGTGTGGCCAGCTTGATGCAGAGTGAATCTGCACCTAAAAAAATAGCATGTCAGCGTGTAATTTGACGAAAGTGGCTTAGTGCGTAAGCGCATAAGTGACGTGACACGTGCAGGCGTTTCCCTCGGCACGGGTACATAGTGAATCCACACGTGCAAAAACAGCACATCCATGTGTGAATGTGTGTAAGTCGAGGAAAGGGCCTAAGCACGTAAGTGATGTGACGCACGTGCTTTCCGCGGAGACCGACGTGTCTGTTTACTCTTCTGGATCCACACGCGATTACTTCACAGTGTTTGAAGTTCGAACCTCTTCTTTTGGCGGGGTGTTGCCTACGCACACAAGCACATGTGTTATTCTTTTTCTTTTCCACGAAAGGAAGACGGTGAGTCACACACGCTATTTTTCCCATTGTGGTTCCACCTGTGCATCGCGTACCATTTTTGAGGTCATAGTAGCCTGTGTGTACCACGTAACGTGTTTTTTGTGTCCCTGGGTGCCACAATGTACTGCGAGAGGTTTATTCCATGCATGTGGGGTATCGGGGTCGCGTGCACATTTTCTTAATTTTGTTTAATCTTTATTATTTTTAATTTTTTAATTTTTCCGTTTTATTTATTTTTTTGTTTGTTTTAGGGATGCCTGAGCGTTGCGTGACACGTCAATTTTTCCACAGGGGTCACAGACAGCCTTGCAGGAGCACAGAAGTACCTATTCCATGCAGTACCCTGACCTCTTCAACCAAATTGCCCAGGACAATTGTTGAGTGCACCTCCCACCAGCTATTTACCATCTGTGCCATGGTTGGGAGGCCACCAAAGGGTGAGAGCGGCAAAGGTGGGCATCCTCCCAGGGGTGTGCATGGTCAGGCACGTGGGTGTGGAGACCAGGGGGGACAGGGAGTCCAAGGTGGCCAGGGTAGCTACAGAGGGCGAAGAGGCAGCCATGCCACCAACCCCTGTGGCTCATGGAGATTCAGCTGTTGCATCACAACCTGACACCCATATGACCAAGCAGCAACTTTCATCTGCTGTCATGGGCCCACCAGTGGTGGTAGCTTCAGGTGCAGCTGTGGGGACCACTACCCGGGCTCGGGGTCAGGCAGCGCATAATGTGTTGCGTGATGAGGACTCCCAGGATGATTTCCATCTTGTCAGGAGGTGCGGGTCACGTGTGTCCAGTGTAGCTGTGACCGGGGCACACATATCTGGGGCAGTTATGACATCTGCTGCCCCAAGCAGCCGGGTGGTGGTAACTGAATGGGCAGATGTAGCCAACACCACCCTGGCAGTGAGTCAGACCCAAGCCAGACCTTCCCTCCTCATTCCAACACCCACTCCCTTGGTCCAGTCCACCAGCGCCACTGCCCCCACTGATCAGGGCCACATTGGCCACTCAGGGTCAGTACCTCTGCCCAAAAGGAGGAAGCGGCTCCTGCGCAAGAGGCTGGGACCCGAGACACGGCTCCGGCCTCCGGCAAGTCGAGTAAGAAGCCTTTCGGCAAGCCGGAACTGCAGTACCTTGTGGACTACGTGTCGGCACATGAACGCGATATGCTTGTGGGTCCACAGTGCCATACAACGCCTGCCCAGCGTTGGGTCCACTGGCAGCATATTGTGGATGGTGTGACAGCCATGGGATTCCAGGTGCGCACAGATCAGGACTCCAACAATTGTTGGAATGACCTCCGATGCTGTGCAAAACAAAAGCGTGCCTCCAATTACGCCATGTCTCGGGTGATTGGTGGTGCCAGCACCAGAGGAGGATGAACTCACTAAGCACAAGGAGATCACTGCAGAGTTCACCCTGGTAGGACTAATCCATGGAGTCGGAGAGAGGATAGATTTTGATGCATCGTCCTGTGAGTATTGATGCGTGTTACTCAATGACATGTGTGTTTGGGGTGTGTGGCCCTCCCAGCTACAAATTGGGACCTTCCTTTCATCAATCTCCCTCTCTACCTGTGGTGTTCACCAGGGGGTCTGACCTCTCGGCCTGGCTTTTCAAACATTACATGGCAGCTCTCGTCTACTGCATCTTCATTTTCTGCTACAACCTCCAGTGCTATGCTGATGACACTTAACTCATTTTTAGGCTGCCCATGGCCACTTCCTCTCCCTCCCTCATTTCTGATTGCCTAATTACCATTTGAAATTGGTGTACTGCCAACGATTTCTGTCTAAATGCCAGCAAGACTGACTTCCTCCTCATCGGTACATCTCCACCATCCTTTCCCCTCACTCTCTGGCCGGACTCCCTTCGCACTCCTCCTACCCCCACCTGCAAGGACAACAACCTCAGGGTCACCTTTGACTCCACACATTCCTTCTCTGCACACATTTCTGAAGTCTCTTGAGATTTTAATTTCTTGCTTCAAATCCTCAGGGGTACTTTGCCTTTCCTCTCGTTCACCTACAAGCTCACTGTCTCTCAAGCTCTGGTTGTCTCAAGGTTGGACTACTGTGACAGCCTCTTTCAATATTCTACCTGCCTCCACTCTCCGCCCTCTACCTCTAATCCAGTACAGGACTGCAAGACTTGTCCTTGGCCTCAAGCCCTGGGATCCTATCTCTCCAGCTCTGAAATCCCTTCATTGGCTACCAGTGGATGCAAGGATATCATTTTAGACCCTCTGCATTGTGCACAAGGATTTCTGGGGCCTGGGTCCAAAATACCTTCAACTATCCCTCTGCCGATACCACCCCTCTCAAGTCCTTTGCTCCTCTACCTCACACTCCCTCCCGGTCAGTCGTTTATCGAAGAAACAAGCTGGGGGCAGATCTGTGTCTACGACTGGGACCTCCCTTTGGAACAGCCTACATGTCATGTTGAAACTTGAGGAGAAACGTCTCTGCTTCCGGAACCACCTCAAAACCTTCCTATTTGCTCCTGCATTAGCCCCTCTTCTCCCCAGCTGAACTGTATTGTTTCTTGGCAGTGTGCACCTGGACACCCTCTGTCCTTCGGGCCCATGTACCTGCTCCTCCTGCCTCCCTGCTGCACTGCCTCCAGGCCTCCCATTGCAATGGGTCCTGTACGTGTACCCATACAATCCCCCACTCTTCATCTGCACTTATCAGATTTGCCCTATTCAAATAATCTTGCAATTGCCACTTGCTGGCTGCACTACCACCTTTTGAATGCCTATTCTATCATAAGACTTAAATTTCATTCTTTAGTCTCCTCTGTTCAGCACTTTTCACTTCTCCCCTTTGCAAGGACTTTCCCCCTTTGTCCCTTCTCCATGCAATTACGTGTTCTCCATGTCACTGTGCCCAGTAAGATCGTTGTTTTTACTTTCTTTTCTCCCTTGTTCCCCTCCCTTTGCTTGGTTGCGCTCTGAGACACTTGTGTACGAGGGCAATCTTGATGAGATGTCATATCATGTCATATACATCCTTTGTCCTTGGTGCAGTGTGTCTCACTCTGACTGTGCTGATGGCAGTGGCCCCCCGTGCACATGTGCACAATCATGCTCCATGTGCATTCCATGTATGCCCCTAGGTGTCCTTGAACGCCTGCTCATTGTAGTGCATCTCCAGGATGATCCAAGTATCATGTTATTTGGACAGCCATATCATGCTCACTGTGGGTCTGTGTGTCATCACGCATGACTTTAAGCTGTCCACATCTGTGTCGTGAGCATGTCTCCCCCTGTCGCAGGCCCCCTGCCTCTGTTCAACTGGTGCTGTGTCTTCTGCATGCATGGGTGTACCACTGATGGTTCCTCATCTGTCCTGCATCATGTCCACTTCTCATCGGCTGTAGTGACATTTGACTGACGAGATGCAATAGATGCATGCCAACACTGTCTGCCAATGCACAGTTCTGTGGTGAACCTTTCATTGCCATGCAGTGCCTCCCTGCTATTCCCCAGAGGGTGGGGGTTTCACGGTATCCATGTTACATAGTGCATGTCATTTGCACATGATGACTGCAATTGCCCTTACACTGCGGCCATGTCTGGAGATTGGCATCACTATGTACGTATTGATGTTGGAAGTTGAGGGGGTACACATGCACTGCACCACACACACCCACTCCTGTGCCAAGTTCAGCCCTTCAACATGCCAACACAATGCTGCTGTGTGATAGTGACCTGCCATGTCTGTACCCATGTCCCTCCTTTCACTGTATAGAAACGCACTAGCGTAGGTGCCTTCTGTGACACATGTACTCTGCATAGTCGACGGTTGTTGAGTGCTGCACTTGAACATGCAAGTTATATGTGTCATGGTGTGTTTGGTTTCATTGCCAACTCTGGCTATTTGTGTGTTCTGCCATGCTTATGCTACATGCCATCTCTTTGTTGCCATCTCTCATTTCTGCCTTGGATATGTGCCTGCTAGAGGTTGTGTGTGATGCAAGTGATGTGCAACATGCAATACATGTGTTGGCTTCACATTTTGCACGCATCCTTTTCTGCTTTCAGGATACCCTTGCATTGCAATGCATGTTGGGGTTTGAGTTGCGTGTGATATGTCTGCTTCATGTGTTGGCTGTCAATGTTGTGATCTGTATGTGTGTGGAATGTGCTACTGACATGCGTGTTCATGTTTCTTTTGTTTATGTTGCAGGTGATGACGCACTGGAGGCAGAGGATGAAGATGTCATCCCAGACACGGTGGTTAGTTCACATCGCCAACCAGGCACCAGTAGTTTACGTGGGGTGGCAGCCCACGAGAACCCAGTGGTGCTCCAGGCCATCGTGTCCAGAGCTGAGTCAGGCTCTGATGGATACTCTGACCACTGTGTTGAGCCGGATCTGCATCATGACGTGTCATCGCTGGTAAGTGATCCTGCGTTGGATGATCTTCTGTCTGCGACACCTAGGGGTAGGAGGCCAGGTGGGGTTGGAATGTCAGCCTGTGGTGGTTACGGGTGCAGGGTCACACTCCACACCAGTTGGCCATGTTCCTGGGATATCAGGTTGATGGAGGGATGTAGTCCTGCAGCCGCGGGTGGCAACAACCCAGCAAGGACCACAGCTCCTTAGGCCCGGAAGGTGTAGTGCCGGCAAAGCGGTGGTCGTCCGCCACCGGGGTCAACTGAGGCAGAGCATGCCATGTATGCCATTGCACAGCAACAGGGGGAGCAGTTGAGATGATGGCTCAAGGAATGGAAAGTGTGGCCCGTTGCATCATCCCCCTGAAAGGCAGGAGTAGCTCCAGCAGCAGGCTTAGCGGTCCACGTGCCGCTCACTCAGGCTGGGCATGGCAGCTTCTGACAGGGCGTGCCGGGCTGTAATGGTGGCTCTGATTCAAGCACTTGCTGCTCAGGCAGAGGCACACCGTGAGGCCCTGAAGGACGAACACTGATCCCTCCGATCAACTCTGGGTGTGCTCATGATGGGCGAGAATGGGCGGGCAGAAGACAGGATGGAGCGGCTTGAAAGAACCATCTCAGATGAACTCTATGCAAGCTGGGAGGTGGTCCGTTTGTCATGTGAGGCCATGCAGGCAGAAATTCATCTTACATGTGAGTCCTTGCAGGAGGAAGCACGTGTGACACATGAGGTAATGCATTCAGACCTATGTGTGCTTGCCATGCAGGACCGGGCTTACCAGACCCGCATGCTTGCTGCTGCTGAGGGGCAAGCTGCGGATAGGCGTGGTCAGGCAACTGTGCCGCGTCCACCTTCTGATTTCTATCCAGAGGGTGACAACGAAAACCCACATAGGTCAGGCCGTGCAGGCGCTGAGCCCATTGAGTTTTAAAAAAGAAAATCTGAACATCTACACATGTGGGTGTTGAGGTGCACCCTGTACCTCCCCCTTCCTGCCCTCCCAAGCCACCCGGGTTGTATGTGGCCATTTTTCTGCAATATTTTTTTTTACTTTTTTTTGTCTATTGTGCATTCATGTGACAGTGTGGTGCTTTATGGCATTTGAAGGCATCCACTGTGTGTTCCAGCTGGGCCCATTCAGGCTTGTCTCGTGTACGTGTTTTGCTTTGGGTCCTGACACATATGCTACTCCTGTTTCCCCTTTCCATGGGCCCGTAAGGATGGCTCGGTCTGACAGCATTTTACACGGGGGCATTGGGCTTCCATCATATCTGTGGCCAGCCTGCAGTCCTACTTGTGTGTACACCCCTAGTGGTTATTCCGGATGGCTTCTCCAATGCTTGTTTGTACTTCATTTTGGTGAGTATTCTGTTGACTGTGCATTTCATCATGTTGCTTGTGACTTTTTAATGACTTGACTGTCTATGTTTATTCACTTCCTGCTGTAGGCGGTACCATGCGCCCTTTGGCTGTGTAACACACACTAATGGTGGGAGGGATCTGTGTGCTGTGACAGTGTTGCATTGGGACACTTGGCCTACAGTGATTTTGATATGCCACATAAATGCTGCATGCTGAGTTATCCATGTGACCACATGTTTCATCGACCCTCAATTCCTTGCTTCCCCTGCTTTGGCCATCTTGCAGCCTTGCCTGGTGTTTTGTTGTGCTATTTGAAATACGGCTGCATTGCTTTTGACTTGACTTTTCCGTTTGTGGCCTGGCCCTGCTCCCTCCTCCCATTGGTTGCACTTGACCCTTCAAGACAATCCGGGCAACCAGGAGGCTGGAGTCGGCCGACACTACCAAAGGCCCACAACAAGGCCCTGTCTACCCCTGTCCACCATGGTACCCCAGCCTTCTGGGTCCCTTGATTGCCCCATGTCTCCCCTGCCCCTGCCGGTCTCCCCCTGTCTCCCTTGCCCCCTGCCAGTCTCTACCTGCCCCCCACCAGTCTCCCTCTGTCTCCCCCCTTCACAGTCACACCCTCTACCCTTCTGCACCCTCTTCTTTCCTTTTGCCCCCTGTGTGTGCTTTCTTTCCCCCTCTCCCCTTGCTGCCTTTGCACCTTGCTCCCCTCCTCCTTTCTCTCCTCCCTCTCCCTCTCCACCACCCTTTATCCTCATCCTTGTCCCCTGTCTGTCTTTTTCCAGCACTACCCCAATTGCCATCAGGCATGGTGATATGTAGCTGCTTGTTCTTTGCAGACACTTCCCCCTCTGCCTCCGTCCATCCAGCCCCCACCTTCACCTTTTTGAGTTTTATTTTGGCACTTACTTTTATCATCAGTCCCTCCACCACTGATTACTTTCCGTTCTGTGTTTCTTCTTTCCCTCCCCAGCACTATCTTAATTGTTCATCGACCTTCCATTGTTTGTCACTTCTTTTGTTACTCTCCTCACCTCTTCGCTCCTCTTCCCCCACCCCCTTCCTTGTGTGACTCTTGCACTGCAACTATTGCCGTCAGGCATATCAATGTTGATGCTAGTTTGTTTTCCCACATTCCCTCCCTAGCCTCTCCCTTATTGTTACAAGCACTTGTACTATCTACTTTGATTTGATTTCTATTTTTCACATTCTGGACTGTTTGAAGGACTTGTAGGAAAGTACTGTTATTCTCCCTTGTTACCTCCCTCCTTGAGATGCTTTGATGCACTTTGTGTGTAGGCCGTATACGGATTTACAATCAATCAGTGATTGTTCATTGTCCGCCATTGTCGATGTGGGGTATTCTGCACACGATATGTTCTGCTGGTCAATGGCTGATCCTATGTTGGGTTTGTTTTGAGGTGTCAGGGGATTGGTGTGATCTAACACACAGGGGGGTCCTTGAGGGCAATGTTCACATGTGCTGTGTATAGGACACTGAGGCTCACTTCAATTCACATGCATGTATTCGATGCATGTCCTACTGACATAAACACTTAGCCAACACACCCCCACACCAACTACGACGACACCATGACCACCGGCATGCTGTGTCCCTACAATCCATGTTCACTTCCAAATAATTGATTGTGTACATGCATCACAGGGCACTTTTGGTTGATTGTACTTATTTTTCATGATGTTCAAGGGGTTTCCCCAATGCAATGCACACTCACTGTGCTGTCCGATGAGCGGTGTGTTGCAGGGGACACACACGCAGCACACAGTGTTTGTAATTCCAATTTGCTATTGTCCACTGTGTATGGCAACAGGTATTCTGACTTTTGTTGCTTGTACCACTGGCAGCATGCATTTGTGCCACAGTTTGCAGTGTGTGAGGTTTTGGTCAGTCATTTCTTCAGATTCCATTTCAGGTATGATTGTCTGGTGCCTATTTTCATTTCTCACGTGGCATTTCATGATGATTGTGTCATGTGTTGTGCATTTGGTTTGATGTTTTGCCATTGCATACCATGGCATGGTGTGGCAGACGGGGGTCATGGGGTTGGGAGGGTTTGGGTGGCCTACCAGTACTTTCATGCCCTGTTTTGCAGGGGGTGGGTGGGATATGCACCTTGCATGTGTTCCTTTTGGTCACACAGAATTGGTTGTGTTTAAGTAGCTAGGGATGCCCACAAGGTGGCACTTCCATGGACACATTCTCAAGGTGGTAAGGTTGTAACAGCTAACTGTCCCTTTCTCATCATCGATTGTCACCTGATATGTGCCAGTCCTATGTGCACTCCACAGGGGTTGGGGTTTAGGTGAAAAATGTGGCCACAAGCTGGGTATGGGCTGCCTCACCATGTGCCCTTTCCCCTCCCATGTGCAGCACCTGTGCGTGTAGTTGGGAATGTGGGAGCACCACCATGTCCACTGGTACGCCCCACCGTGTTGCAACGTTGTGCAGGACACATGCTGTCACAATGATCCTGCACACTACTGGGGGTGCATTTAATAGCTGTCCACCAGAGCGGTCAAGGGAGCGGAAGTGTGACTTGAGCACTCTGAATGTGCGCTCCACTATGGCTCTGGTTACAATATGGGCTGCGTTGTATCTTACCTGGGTGGTGTGGTGGGGTTCCGTATTGGTGTCATCATGTAGGTGCTCAGACGGTAGGCGCTGTCCGCTGGTAAGGTGATAATGCTTGTCATTAGTTGGGCTTGTGTATGTGTCTGTGTGCGACATGCATGCATGTGCACAGGCATTTGTACTCACCTATGAGCCATGTGTTGCCATGCTTCCCAGCTTCCAGGGCCTGGCTCAGGGTGGACATTCTGTATATGAAACTGTCATGGGTGGACCATGGATAGTTTGCATAGACAGAGTTGATGATTCCCTTGGCATCTCATACAACCTGCACGCTGATGGAATGCCAGTGCTTGTGGTTGCGGTAGATGTTTTCAGTGGCCCTAGGTGGACATAGGGCCGCATTGGGTGCAATCTATGGCACTGAGCACTTTGGGGAATATTGCCACTCAGTAGAATTCCTGGACCACGGCCTGCCTTTCTGCGGGTGTTCTGGGCATGTATATGTGCCTGCAGACTGAGGGGCGCGCAGTGATGATTGCCAACACCTGGTGTAGGCGACGTGACTGCGTGGGCTGTGAGACGCTCCTCACTATGGCAGTTGTCTGCTGAAATGACCAAGTTGCCAAAAAATGCAGTACATTGAGCAACTCCTCCAAGGGGCTCAATGCTTGGGAGCACAGTGTGGGTGATGTGAGTTCATCCTCCCTCTCAGTGACCAGGTCTAGGATGATATGAGGTGGAAACCTATACCTGCCATAGATCTGGTCATCAGGCATCCCAAAAAGGCTGGTCCTGGGCAAAAAAATGCGGGGCCTGGCTATTCTCCTCCTCCTGCGGTGTCCTACGATCACTGCTGGGAGGAATGGGACATTCATCGTAGCTATATATGCTTGTTTGTGCGCACTTTTATGCTGCGCAGGGGCGCTTTGACCTGCTTTCGTGTGGCAGACATATTTGTGCGTGTGCGTGTGTTTTGACGTGCGTGGGTTTTCCCTATTCGATTCCATGAATATGTGTTGTTCAATAGCGTGTGGGCGTTGCGTGTGTTTCCCAGCAGTACTTCCCACGTTATGTCTACATATTTACGTGTTGTTCCTCATTCCTTGTGTTCCGCCCCCTTTTTAGGTGTGTGCGCGAGAAGTTGTGTGCTTTCCCCGTTCCTGTCGCGTACGTGTTTGGGAAGTCGCAGTGACGTGTAAGGTAAGCGCGGTTTTGGCGCAAATCCCGGGAAAAACATGCACAGGGCCTTCCATGAATCGCACGCGTGTGATTCGCAAGCGTGGGCTAGCTTTTTTATGTTTGCGCCAGCTTGCGCCACAAATTTCGGCGCACAATTATTCCATGAATTACCCTGTATATTCTGTCCATAAATTATGTAGATGTTGAGGATTTTATGAACTTTGTTGGCGTCCATCTTGATTACTTCATCCATCCTAAACTCAACACGCCATTGATTGAAACGTGCTGGTGCTTTCTGATGACAGAAGCCTAGTCCCAACTTTTCCTCATTGAAACTGCCACAAACTGCAACTGCTCCCCCAGCATTAAAAGGCACAAATATTGTTATGGAATTAGAGAATGTAATGTCGAAACCAAGTTATGAATGCAAAGTTTAATATATTTCCAAACAGAAGATTTTTAAGCTTTGATTATGTGCGTAATTCCGGGTTCATTAAAAAACAGGGTTGGAAGGGAAAAAAGTCCATGCGCACCGTGCTGTGGAGACCTATTAACAAGTACATTTCAATGAAGACATACAGGAAAGTGTATTGTGGTCCTACATTGTAGCACAATCATAAAATGATTCTCGTAGCGAGATAGGCAATCATTATTGCTATCCCTCGAAGGCATGATGGATGACAGCTGGGCAGGAATGGCACACCTCAGAGGAAAGGAAGGCGAGATGGTGCACTGAATTAAAATATCATCTTTAATCCCAGACTTTGCCGGTGTTTCATGAACAACTTTTATCTTGAGCATGCTTTTTGTACGGTATTAATGAACTAGACACACGTTTCTGAAGGAACGCCAGGGGGCTTTTTTATCACACCGACAGGAGATAATCTCGTCCATACTAATGCATTGATTTTCAGAAAATAAAACAGGAAATCATTCTCGCAATAGCATTCGTATAAGGAATCGGAAATTAGTTTTATGTTGAACGCATTGTACAATGGCCTAGAGGGGCTTTGGATTGTTATGATTTAACGTGCATTGTTAACAGCCGAGAATTAACCGTCTTGAGTTTTTGCAATTTTCGACTTTGCTTTATGTTACACTTAATGCGTGAAATCCTGTTAAAGAAGAGAGCTGAAATCAGTCGAGTTCACTGTTCTTTTTTCTGGGGGGATTAAATCGACAGTAAATATTACACAGAAGCATAAGAATGACAAATTGCGTACATATATTTTGACAGGAAGGAATTGCTTTCATTGATTCACAGCTATTTGGGATAGGTTTCTTTTTTGATCCAGAAACTGACATTTAAAAAGCACTGCATCACACATTCTCATTGAAAGACACAGCTAACCTTGTTTTCAAATTAAACAATATGTTATGTTTCAAAAGAAAATGTACTAGAAAGAATGCATAGAATGTATCGCTTCTCATGTGTATGTCTGGTGTCAGCAATACACTTAATGCTCTAGTTTGATTAGTAATACGCTGAGTATTGTTCAGACCATGCCAAGGACATGGCAGTTGATTTATCAGCTATAATATTATGTAATGGTCAATGAGGGAGGTGCAGCAAGACATTCTTAATGGACTCAATTGATCAAAAGCGATATTAAAAGTTTGAATGTGGCACTTATCCTGAGAAGTACTGCACGCATAAAATATGCCTGTGAAAGGAAAGGGCAAAAATGCAATTGAGCAAAGAGCTTGCATTACTATGTGTGGATAAGTGCGTGTGGCTATGCCTAGAAAAAATCAGACCGGTGGGCGTTTGGTAGGCTTATACCTGACAACTCAGGGATGCGGGGAGAGAGAACGATGATGACCGGTATTTCCCACCCTAGCAACAACCTTTACAGCAGCATCTGAAGTCTACTTATGTCGCACCTGCACTCACCGTAGACTGGACAAAAGAGCAGTCTCCGCCAAGAGGAGCACCATTTTAGGCTTGCTTGTAGATTGACCCACAGTGCACAGCATGGCTGTCCATTCAAATGAACACAGTTCCTAACCTAGATGCGGAGTGCCAGCCAACAAATTTCCAGGGGACATGGGTAGATGAGCATATGCCAAAGTGCTGCAGACTCCAGCCGTAAAGTAGGGATCGGGGTTGAAAGACCGAGGTAGAAATGTCCGAGGGAGAAAAGGGCGAAGATTATTTTTCTGAAATAACCTTCAGTCTTTTCTCCCCTAAACATTCCTGACTCGGCCCACGCCCTCCCCACAGCCCCACCCACACCCCCACCACACCCCCACCACTCCCTCAGCCCCCTAATTACCTTGCTGCTGACACGTTGTGTCCCTGCGACACCTGTTCCCTTTCACTTCCCTGATCGGGAACTGGCACCGCAGGGTCCTTTCCTTTTTTTTTTCTTTCTTTTTTAGGAGTTTTGAACCATGGAGCACATCCAGTTGTTGCATGTCAGCCTGCTCAATGACTAGCCGGCTCCGATAGCACACTCAATGTCCCCCTTATCCGTCTTCACTGTACCAGTCCAAACAATATAAATTACCCCACATCCCAAGATTCTTATGCTAAGGCGAACTACTCAATTCATTATTTTAATTAGTCTGCTCGATTACGTATAGTACCACTCCAGGCTAGCCAGCCCCTCCATCTTTTTTGTTCCTGGCTTGATCTGACATGTCTACACTTGGCTCCCATTCTACTCTACTACAATCAGGTTTACACTGGGGAATCCATGTGTTTGGCTTCAGTACAGCTCTGCCATCCCACAGTCTCTGTCATCAGCCTGCTTGCATTCCCAGACATGGAGTGCCCCAGAATGCCCAGCAGGGAGAACAGCGGAGCAGCAGTACCAAGAGCTGTGAAACCATGTGGGTGGTTGTACTGCCCTCCTTTGATTACCTAAGATATAGAGAGAGGCAGAGAAGACTTGGAGAAATGCCACCATGTAAATATGGAATGCACCTCCTCCAACAGGCACTAAAAGGTCACAAGAAAAATGAACACATTCTTGCTTCCCTAGAGTCTCTCCTACCCAGTGATATCCAAGAACATTTTTCACAGAGATGCCGGTACTGGTCCCAGTGTCACTGCCTGTTTCCACATCACTGAACGCTCCTGATAAGTGACTCTAGTATATAATTCTCTACAGGTTATTACTACTAGGATTGGATTCTCAGCATCTACTCCTGCTGAACGTTACTCTCAAACAAATTGATTTGCTGATTGAGAGATCTGTGACAGCAGCTCTTGCACTAGATAAGGGTCCCTGGCCAGGCTGGCCTCTGATGAAAACTGGGACACTGATGTCCGGGATTGCATGGAGTCCGTAGGCTGACACTATGGAGGTAATTGAAGAGACTTCGAACCACACACATGAGAGGGTCTAGCTTTCCCTGACTATGTGAACATCTATATTAAGGAACAATATTAGGATCCAGAATTGGCTGGGGTGGATTCGGATTCAGAGAAACCGATATATAGCTGTGCGGATGTGGAGGTTGATGTGACTGATATAATAAACATCACAGTCAAACTAAAGGCCTCCTGGGCCCCCGGCCCAGATGGGCTGGCTAGCGTTGTTTTGAAGAGCAATCCTATTTACTGGGCAAATCTGCTAACTATCATGTTTGCCGAACTCATACACAGTGGCAGCATACCAAACAGCTGGCGGTGGTCGACACTGATTCCAATCAATGTTCCCTCTAAGGTGTGCCTATGTGCGCTTGCCCACCTTCCTTCTGGGTGCCGCTCAGAAGAATTTTAGCAGCGCACACAGACACATCCCACCAATTCACAAAGATTGAATAAGGCACAAGCCTCAGCAGATACCTAATATTTGCTTGCTCATAAAATAAAGCTAAATTGGACTAACTCGTCTTGATATTCTGTTGTGGTCTATTTCCATTGCCCTACTAGCAAACATGACCTTAAAAACCTAAAAATCCCCAAAACAGTACACACATACAAGAGGTTAAAAACTAATATGAAAAAGTGGCTTCACGGACAGAAGATATTTCTAAGCTATGCCTGCAAACATTAACCAAATAAGCTTCCCTCCCCTATGCTTAACACTACCACACATTCAGATATTACCAGACAACTGTGACTATGCCTACCTTGGATCTGCAAAAGGTTACCAGACTTGCACCTACATCCACTTGTTTTCTGTTTGTTATAATATGAATGACGTTCATGCACAAGAATTTCTGTTACTCTTGGTTCCTTAGCAAAAGCGCTGCCCAGATTTTGTAACCCAACTGTCACCTCAAATATTGGATAGTGACTGTAAGTAAGCAAGCTATTTGGATGTGTAGCCTCATGCCTTGCTTCCTATTCTTTGTACACATGTCACACAAGCACTTTGTAATGCCCCCTTACAGGTTAATGCATTATAAAACTAAAATATGAATTTGCCGTCTAAAGATTTTGAGTAGGCAAATGTCATGTTCAGCGTCTCCTGCTTTGGCATTGCTAACATTACCCTATAAGTGGAGAGCAACATTGCAACAGTATTTACTTGACCTGCAAGGAATAATGAGTATGGACTATGCCTAGCATTATGTGTACATAGTATTGAGGCAACATATATTCAAATAACTAGAATGCTTTTTACACTATATGCATCCTTTTCAAGTTTTCACAGTTCCATGGGGCATAGACCTTAACATATTATATGGTCATTCACTGGTATACAACTACGGTTTCACAGAGTGTTTGTATAATCTTACCAAACAATTTAAAGGTGAGGTATGTTGCAAACAATCTTGTATTCACTTCATAGTAATTGTGCTTATGCAGATTCATGACATTTTCTTAAACTACACATAATGTCATGGTGGTTTTGCTTTCAAAGTACTGTGGGCATGCAAATATCCTAGGTAGGGTTTTATTACTACAGTCACAATTTTTTCCAGAACCCCGTCTACTATTATTGAAGGCTAGAACAGGAGCCGGGGAGGGGTATGGGTGGAAGGGCAAAGGGGAATGCTGCTTTCATAGTGAAGAATACATCAGTAATTTTCAAAGACCAAATGAAATGTTTTGTCAGTAAAGTATAGTGAAGGAAATGTGTTGTTTGTTTGGTAAAGGATAGGACACTCCATCAACAGTCTAGGAAACTGCACCTTCCACTTTCTTCTATTCTCAGCTGCTGAGGGCTTTTCAATATAATTGTTTGTTTGCATTTATTGCCTATAGCATCCCCATGGGTCTTGTTCTAATTATATCTGTGAATTTCAGAAAACGGGTCCCTAGTTAAAGAAGAAGGCACGTAATCTGTTGTACCTGTGAGCATGGCTGCTATTGACTTAAAAGACAAACATATGTGATTTTCTTCAACACGCTCCTGAAGAATCCTCAGTAAGGCTCTTGCTGAATTCTATCTAGGCTGTTTTGAAAAAGAGTAGGAAAAACTATAAGCTGCATTATGTGCCTGTCATGTCACCTCCTATGTCAGGGTTACAAGCAGGTCTATGATAAGATATTACGTCCTGCTTGTAATCAAATGATTTTTCTGGGAGTATGAAAATAATTAGCTTTAACAGTAGAGATATTTCATGCCTATTAAATATGTTCTATACCCTTATAATTCTTCTTGATATCAGGCAGTAATATTGTAGAGCTCCTACCTGTGGCACTGCTCTGCTGGACACTGATTCAAAAAAATATCAGTGGAACCTTGTGGGTAGAAGCAGGGGGAAGACTCATATGTTCATGGTTTCCCATTTTTTGTAGGTTATAACCACAAAGGTGATGGGTGGAAGGTTTTGAATGAATCTGAACCACTGGCATTGTTCTGGCCAACCTTCCACACCACTTTTTTTATCCCTTCTATGCCATTGCAAAAGGGGCCCAGCCATATGCAAATCAGTCAGGTACTGCGACCAATGGAAGCAGCACAGCCCACACTGCTAGGCCAAGTCCCCTCTGCTTTGAAACACAAGCAACCCAAGACATGTTTCAGCCTTGCTGGGCCTCCTCAGTGAGGTGAAGCTTGGTTATATACATTTTAGCCATAAGGCTTGTTTTTAAGTAAATATTGTCACAACTCACAGGACAATGTAATTTGGACAGTAAGCAGAGACCCTGGAATGCTGATCATCATACTCTGTGGTGCAGTTATTCTGATGTAATTATCATCCTTACACAAAGAGAGGCATTTTCTCCTGATCCTTGAATTACTTAATTGAAGTGGCACATTAACTCCTATTGGCATGTTTTCTTACACATTCCTTTTAGCTGCCATTTTTCCATGTGCTAAAATTGTATCCTATCTGAATTATTTGTCAACCACATCAGTGATAAGTGATATTTGTTTTGTCAAAAAATGAGTGTTTAATTTCAAAGGCATTAAACACTTTCTGCATTGTCTCCGAGCAGTGTCAACAAATGAATGGGCACAACTAAACCTATTGCTGATCCTGAGCATACAAAGCTTTTTTGGTGCATGCACATTTTTGTCTCTTCACTGGAGTACTTTTGGTAGGTAATATGGCATATCTTGAATTCTTGAACTGGTTGATGAGCTCTCCTCCTAATCACATATAAAACATGTGTTCTGCCTATATATGTTTGAAGAAAATGTTGTAAGATGCACCTTTTACACTGATTTGTAAGGAATTGCAGTGTTTGGAAAGGGGAAATACCCTTCCAAACTCTTCAGACATAGTGGCTCACTGAGTATGCATGCTCACATAGTGGCTTACCTCGTTATTCAGTTGCGCACATGGAAAATAAAGTCTGCACAAAAGCTAACCATTCCTGCACTTGGCGAAAAACAATTGTAGTGAAAATTGGTCCCAATACCTAAAAAAGGAACTTATGAAGGGGCTAGTAATTTCCGGATGGATTCTAGCAGCAAGGTGTTTTCAACCATCCTGCTGAGTCTCCTTGGCAGTTGGCCTGGCAGCCAGAATCTCCTTAAGCCTCAACAACTTGGCTTTCAAAAGGAATGTTCTAATGTTTACTCTATGTGGGCATTACAACTTCAGTCTGCTGAAGCTAATGTTGGGGGTGATAGAGGCTTATATCTATGCCTCAAAGGTTATTCATCAGCTTTTGATTGTGTGTCACACTCCTGATTATGGGGCAAATTAGGCCACTGGGGTATTAACCCCTAATTACTGTACAACATCATGCTGCTGTATACTGACACCTATGTTACAGTCAGGCTTTCCCAGGGCAGTTACCATCATGGTTAGCACCACAGCCCCAATGGAGACTCAAATGGAGACTCGAACAGTGATGCGTTCTTGCCCCTCTTGTTTAACCTTTACGTGGCCTTTACGTGGCCAATATGGACACCGTCCTGAATAAGTGTTGCAACTCTTCACCTAGTATAGGAGGAGTCAGTACCTTGTGGACATCATATGCAGACGGAACTGTGTTGCTTGGTCAGACCCCACTGGGGTTACAGTGAACCATGGATGCCCTTTTCCAGTATGTGACTAAGAATAGGCTTAGAGTTAATCAGAGTAAAGCCAAGCTCATGCAGATTCCTGGAGAAGGCGGTGAGCCTCCACCTTCTGTTGGCACATGGGAATGTGGGGGTTAAGCTTGGCCGTGTACCACTACATTTATCTGGGATTAGCCTTCTTGAGTGTTCCCTCTGCCTTACACTATAAGACCAATATATCTCTCAAAGCCACAAGTAAGTAGCAAGTGATAAAGAGATTCATTAACAGTGTAGGTGGCGATTTAATTGAGGGTTTATTGGAGGTTTGAAAAAGGCCATCATCCCGTTTACACTGTACAGTTTATAGACTATCACTGGGAAGCTGATTAATTAGCTAAGCAACCTTGAGGGTAAGCTACTGTGATATCCTCTTGGTCTCCCCTCCTCAGTCCTGGTAGAAGCCTTCTGGCTTGAGGTGGGGGTGGCCTCTCTGCTGTCTTTGTGGAAGATGGCCTGCTGTAATATTCTAGCAAAAATATCATTGGCTGACAACATGACTGGTACCATATTAGCATGATTTGCAGAACACCCAAAACACCCATGCTGCAGAACTGGCAACATTGCTCACGTGGATTTGCTTAATACAGTGCAAACTCATTTGATATGATATGATATGATTTGATAAGTCACTTCTAATGTACCTGTACACAAGTGTTTCTAGGTGCGACAAGACAATGGCGGGAAGACAGAGGGTGGACAAGACAAACAATCTTACTGGGTCTTGTGTCATTCAGATCATGCAAGTGTGAGAACGAGAAGTGCAAGGGGGAGGGGAGGGGGGAGTGCAAGGAAGAGGGGAGGGGAAAGCAGGGCAGCAATGCTCTGAATGAGTGCAGCCAGGGCAGCGCAGCTCTGGGTATTGCAAGTAGAAAAAGGGACTCTAGGGTAACAGTTACAGCCCCTAAGTGGGTGGTAGGCTCGGAAGCAGTGCAAGGATGACTGATCAGATCAAGAAAGAGCCTGGTACCCAGTGTGACTCTGAGAGTACAGCAGACAGGTAGGTCAGGTAGGTCAGCAGGGGAGGGAGAGAGAGTAAGCAGAGGAGAAGAGGTAAGTTTGGAGCTGCTTCTGGAACTCCAGGTGGTCCGGATCAAGTTTGAGAGGGGCTGGGAGGCGATTCCAGGGGGAGGCACCTGCAGAGGAGAGATGTCAACCCCCACTTTCTGCCTGGAGAAGCTTCTAACTCTGAAAGAGTTGCAGGTAGCTGAGCGAAGGGCTCAAGAAGGAAGGTATTTTGGAAGGGAGAATTGGATGTAGTGCTTGCCCTTGCCCCAGAAGGCCTTGTGGACAATGCAAAGGGTCTTCAACTTGATCCTGGGAGCCACCGGGAGCCAGTGGAGAAATTTCAGGGCTGGCTACAAATCGGCGACATGGCGAATATTGGCCATTTTTTGCACAATTTAATTACTAAATCCCTAGTTTGGTACTGCATAACATCGATTGACAATCTATCAGCAAATAGACAGTATACAAACTACACTATGCAATGTTTTTCCCAAAACAGCTGAGTAGTTATTTTACCAAAACATGTAGTACTTCTCTTAGGCGATTCATACTATATCTGTGCCAGAATTTGTTAGCAGTAATTGAGTACACTGGAGCATGGGCTAAAATTCCACTTGAGCAAAGATTGTGCCGTTTATGCAAGGGGCTGATTAAGTCCATCGGACACTTACTTACTAGCTGTGTCTGTTTTAATGAATACTATATGAAGGATTATGGAAACCTCTGCTCTGTGCCTGAGAGTTTTCTGCACCAACCAATTTTGGGCCAATATATGTTCGGCCGAATCCTTGATTATTGTGGCAGCAGCACTACACGCTTGGGAGCAGATTTTTCCCAAATCCTCATATATGTAGAAACGATAAATACGACTCTAACAAATATAATTTCTGTCTGTGAAAGTCCATAGAATGGCATTTTTTTGGATACTTTTGTACACATGTTCATATCATTAATTATGCTTGTTTTATTATGTATATCATTTTTTTGTTGTACAATTTTGCTTCTATTATTTCTTTACTTCAATATGCATAAGGCTAGATATATAAACCATAGGCAAGTAATACCAATAAATAAAATAATTCAATGCGGAAGCCTTCAGGTAGGCCTCCAATGAGTCATCCTAGGCAGCAAAGGCATTACTTCAAGACGTTTGTGCTCTGTGGCCTAAATTGGAGAATTGACTGTGGCTAATCTGGCATAAACTGTCCCAATATCTATTTGATGTAAGAAATTATACCTTTAGGTCCTCAGCTGTTGTCTACTTCACTAACATGGGTTCTAGGTGCCAGTACTGGATCTGGGAAGTAAGATGGAAGCTGCTCAGAAAGCTTCTCTTTTCAAACATCGTTCCTTAGGGGGAGGGGGAATTAAAAAAAAAAAACAGTTTTGAACCAAATGATGAAACAGGCAGCAGAAGATGTTAAATGGAGTATTCTAATGAAGCCCATCTGTTTGGTGGAGTTCTGAACTGTACTTCTTTAACAAGGACCTTATTCTGTGTTGGACCACCTGCCTTGTCCGGGGGAATGAAATGGGAAAAGATTTCTACTCAACACTCTTATCTGTGCAGAAACCCTCAGGCGGCTGGTGACCCCTCCTCGACCGCAAAAAGTTCAAAATGTTTCTCTTTCCAGAACCCCATGTTCAAGATAGTGTTCTTGAACCCATCCCCTGTTTCTTTCATCCCTCCTCAGCTCTGAAAGGGCTATTAAATGGTGTCCATTGACACAGCACGTGAATGCAACCACTTCCCCTTTGCCCCTCACCAACAGAGGTTCTTGCACTTCTGAGGGAACATTCAACATTTTCGATTTCAAGCACACCCCTTGGCATCATAACTACTTCCTGCTTGTTTATGAAGTTGCTATCCCCACTGGTGGGGGTATTATATACAAGAGGGTCTTAAGCCTATCGCCAACTGGAAGACTGGTTAATTCATTCAGGTTCTCTCAGCAGGGATTTCAAAATCCAATTTGCCTTCAGCATCTCTTGGATAGTCATCTTTGTGTTCAAAGGTACTTCAATGATCTGCTACATGAATTACTATTCACATATACACACCCTTTACAATGGAAAGGGTTGCATTTAGTCACTAGCCATAATAATCTGTGTTATTATTGTTGGAATTGTCAGGTGCCTGTTGCATCCTGAAATTATTTTATCTGGGTCGAGGGAGAGAGACGGGGGGGGGGGTAATGCCCTGGTTAGTTACCAGTAATCTTCATTTCTCAGGGCCTCATTACGACCCAGGCGGTAAATTACCGCCTGGGCCGTGACTTTACCACCATGGCGTAAACTACGTTTACGCCATGGTGGTTGGCGGACTTACCGCCCCATTCCGAGGTTGGCGGGGCGGTAAGTCCCCAATCCCCATTTACCCTTCCCCATTCCCATTTTTGCCCCATAGGGCATAATGGGAGTGGGGAAGGCGTTAATTACGCCACCGTAAATTACGGTGGCGTAATTAACTCCATGGTCCCTTAGCGCCATTGATTTTAACACCTGCTAAAAGCAGGTGTTAAATCCGTCATGGCGCTAAGGGACCTCGTACTCAGGCGGTAAGGGTCGGCGCTGTTTACGCCGCCGTAAAACCCTTACCGCCTGAGTCGTAATGAGGCCCTCAGAGTTCTAATTTTCCTCATCCCAGTCTTCTTTCCCTCACTTCATTCCTCAACACTGCCATTCATTGCTTGATTTATTCTTGAAATGTACAGGAAACTCTACATTGTGTGCGGCACTAGATGCACTTCCAGCAAAGAGATCCCTCTTCAGGACGTCAATCAAAAGAAACACTTGTGGACAGGCGCGTTACAAATGACTCATTTATTTATTTATTTGTACATTTATAAAGCGCACCAAGCCCTGAGGCATATGGGCGCTTGCTTCAGAATATGGTTACAGTTGTTTCGTTTTCTGTGGGCGTTGGTTACAGTAGTGCCACAGGAATTGCTAGATGATTAATTTGCACATGTTTTGGTATGGATTAAAATACATTGATTACAAAATTAACCCATTACATGTTAGTTAAGGGTAGATATGGGATATGCGCATTCTAAGGTACTGGCATGGAGATTGCAAGCAGTTTGGCATAGAGTAGGTATGCAAAGTGCAAGGTTAGAAGCGTGTGCCGGATAATCCTGGGGTACCTATTCCTAGGGTAGGTAGTGGTGTATCTTGGGCGAAAATCCAAGATGTAATGCCTTTGCGGAACGTACAGAATGACACGTCTGCTCTGAGCACAGGGGCCAAAGAGTTCCACTGTTTGGCTACTATTACTGGGAAACTACAGCCTCCAGCTTTTTGAAATATGAATTTTGATATGGTGAGGAGATGTGAATAGGCAGAACAGATAGGTCTGTTAGATTGGGCTTTGGCGACTTGGTTGGCAAGATAGGCTGGGGCCTTATTGGACAGTCTTTTATGAGTTAGCGATAAGACTTTGAACTTGATGCGATCACGTACTGGTAACCAGTGAAGTTTTCCCCTTGCTGTGGATATGTGATGTTTTTTGGTGATATTGAGGGCAGCTCTCATTGTATTGTTTTGGGTTATTTGTCGCTTATTGATGTTTCGCAAGTTGGAACCAGCAAAGAGGGAGTGGCAGTAGTCAATTCTCGATAAGATGAGCGCTCTAGCTAAGGTGATCGCATTATCATTAGTTAATAACGATCTTCTAGCTGTGATCAGTTTGGCCATGTAGGCTGCTGATGAGGCAATGGTGTTGGCTTGTCTTGTGAGAGATAGGGAAGAGTCCAGGTAGACTCCAAGTATTTTTACTTCCTTAGCTACTGTGATGATGTTGCCATTGATGTTGAATGATTTGTAGTCTTCCTGTAGTTAATTTAGTCTAGATGGGTTGCCGATGATGAGTAACTCAGTTTTCTCATCATTTAAACAAAGCTCATGTTGTTATTGTTATTGTTATTTTGCACTTATATAGCGCCTTATATACCATTGGTATGGTCTGAAGGCGCTGGTAGGTTGAACGCCCTTGGGAACCGAAGTTCAGATCAGTAGAGAGAGTAGGGAGAGTCAAAAGGTGCGTGTGTGCACCGGATATGTGTGCAGCTCGTGCGGTACACATGTAATAGCTGATTCTTATTGGTAGGTGTGGTGGTTGAGAGATCAGGAGAATGTGTTCGTTCTGGCAGGATTTATCCGGAACGGATGTGGCTGCGTTAGGCCTGAGGAAAACGCCTGGCTGGGGGTGTGAGACCAGCAGTGTTTACATAGAATGATGTGGAGTAAGCGGTGGATGTTCGTATGGGAACAGTTATACCGAATGGTGTCATAGTATCTCTGTGTTCTAGTTGAGTGGTGATGTAAAGGAGAGAGTAAGCGTGGGGTGTGGTAAGAATGGTTATATGCTCTTTCAATGTGCAAACTTCTAAAATCACTTTCCCAGAGAGGCTACCGGGCGAACTTCTAAGTACAATTTTCCATACAGAGGCCATTGGGAACATTTCTAAATTCAGTTTATAAGCGAGGCTATTAGGCACACTTCTAAGTGTAACATTCGCGGAGGCTATTGGGTACACTTCTAAATGCAAATTTTCACAGAGCGTTTACTGGGCTACATTTCTAAGTTCAATTTTCCAGAGAGGCTATTGGGCAAACTTCTACTTGAGACTTTCCAGGGTGTTTATTGGATGCACTTCTATAATCAATTTTCACAGATGCTATTGGTAGCACTTCTAAATGCAGCTTTCACAGCGTGGCTAATGGGCACACTTCTAAATGCCGCTTTCACAGAGGATATTGGGCCCATATCTAAATTCATTTTTCCACAGAGAGGCTACTGGGCGCACTATTAACTTCATTTTCCTGCGAGGCTATTGTGCCAGCCAAGCTCGAATAGTAAGGTAAATGTTGTTTAGTAGTTTAGTGTGCATGTCAAAATTGCCAGAGAGGGGTATCAGGATCTGTGTATCGTCAGCATGATTGGTGTATGTGACGCCTAGATTGTCGAAGAGGTCAAAGAGTGGCTTCGTATAGATATTATAGAGGGTTCGGGGAGGGTCGGGTGTGTGCAAGATCCTTGTGGTACGCCACATGTGACTGTTATGGGCTGGGCTGCTGCTATTGGCAAGAAGACTCTTGTAGTGCAGTTTGCCAGGAAGGATTCGATCCGTTTTATAGTGTTGGTTGAGAAGTGGGCTGCGTGTTCCAAGTGTTGACAAAGGATATTGTGGTTAAACAAGTTAAATGCAGCAGACAGATCTAAGAGGAGGAGAATTGCAAGGTTTCCTTTGTCCTTGATCTGATCCATTTTAATTTTACAGTCTATGAGGGCAGTTTCGGTCACATGGCCAGGGCGGAAGCCTGACTGATGGAGGCCTAGAAGGTTGTGATGTTCCAGGTATTTTTGAATTTGAATGTACGTAAGTCTGTCCAGAATCTTTAACAGAAGTGCCAACGTTATGATTGGATGATAATTAGATGGGGTGTTAGGATCTAGAGTATTTTTTTCAGCAACGGGAGCACCCATGCTTCTTTCAAGTTTCCTGGAACCTTGCAATCCTTGAAGGAATTGTTTATTAGCGTTGTGATAAATGGAGCTTATAATGTCATATCATATAATATGAATGTACTAAGAAATATTTCTTGGCAGAAGAGTTTCAGGAAATGAGTGCCTCGTCTGGATTGGAGTGGGACAAATAAGAGTAGGATTCAGAGTAATAAAGATTACCTGCAAGGAATCTAGGCCTAACAGCTATCCTTTTCAGTTTAAGTAAACACATGTCATGTACTTATGTGGCTCAAATGCACTTCCCACCAGAGAGTCACTATGAATGTGTGAACTATTTAGGTAAATGTTTTTATATGTATTTAAGTGCAGCCACTCAACAGAAAAGATGCTGTGCTGGACTCAAAATAGTTTGCACCAACAGTCCCTTATAGCTATGAAGTGGTAACAAATGCACTGATAGAACTTGGCAAATAAATACCTGTGTTACAAACATGGTCCTACTCCCTTCGTACACTATCTGTCATAGACAGTTAAAATGTTATACAATGCACAATATTTCTTTTGCCAGTCAAGGAGACCTGGTGTATCTTTGAGTGACCTCTGATTGATGTATTTATGGTTTCCATCCCCAATACGTATAAGGAGGAAGTAACTGCACCACTCCACTCTCTCAACATTGTGGAGCTAGATGGAAACTGTGCTACCTATGTGCAGGTCTTTGGCTGTTGTGAGTGCACTGTGGTGTTTGTGAATGTGTTACAGCTCATTTAAACAGGAGCTGCAAAACACCCTTGCTGCGTGTGGGGTGAGGGGGTTGTGAACTACTTCACCTGCTCTATCCTCTGCCAGCATAAAACAGTTGTTGATGCAATGCCTGAAAGCATGATTACAGTGATGCCTAAATGCAGCATACAGAAGATGAGTGCCAAACTAAGGAAGCTTTATGGCACTAGGTATCCCACTATGGAAGACCAGCAACGGCTCATCACTCTTGGGATTTCCCTTCTGTGGTCTGCCGTTAATTACCATAGCAGTGGCAAAGTGTACCCACAGAAGAGTATAAATAAGCATCAGGATGAGTATGCTTTGTAAAGCTTGATTGTGCTATAATAAACAAACTCATAATATTTTAAATACAGTAACTACATGATTGTCACATTTAAAATTACAACATATATCTGCCAACAGATAGTATTGTTTGTAAGTAGTCATATTTGTGGGTGACAAATTGTGGTCTGATAGTCATGGATAGCTGGTGTATGAAATTCAAAGTAAATTCTTGGTTGATGAGATGTTGTTTTATTCCTAGTAGTCTTTTGTTTATTAGCAGATTCATTTGCTTGACTTTGTAGTGTTTGACAATGTTTGTTTGTGTTTATATTTAATCACTGGATCGGCTGTTATCGGCACGGGGCCTAAATTAAAGGGCCGAGCGAAGTGAGGGCATTTAATGGAGAGGGTCTTAATGCTATTAGCACCCTGGGTTGCTAATCCAGTATCCCAGGGTGCTGAGAGCATTGCATTTTCATTCAATAATTGAGCCGTACCACAGCTTTATATTCATTTAATTAAAATATTTCAGTAAGATGGCCACCAAGGATCTGAAAGGCAGAGCTCCGTACGGAGCCCCTCTTCCTTTTCCATGGTGGCCAAAATGGACCAAGAACGGAAGCAGCAGTAGCTGCCGCAATCAGGTAAGTGGGGAGGGTTGGGAAGGGTGGAGAAGATGGTGGGTGTGGGAAGCAGCCATTAGGCAGCTTGTAACATGGGCTTACATCGGGAGATTGCACCTGCATTCCTTGCCTCCTGATTGGCTGCCTCAACCATGCCGGTTGCTAATATACTATTTGCCATGTGCAAACTGGGGTTAAAAAATAGAAGTCTGACACTATAATGAGCTTTTGAAACAAGGAAGGACTAGTACACACCAGAATGTTCTAACTTGCTGAGTGAAATAAATGTGAGGATGTGTCATGATAGGCAGGGTCAGTTAGCCCCTCAGACAGGAGCATGCAGAAAGATTTGTCATGTGATTCATTGAACTTCCACCTGTCTCTGCGACAGACTATTATAGAAAGGTTTGGAGTAATCATTGGGGTGAGCCACACTTACCAGCTTGTAGGCCTAATTGTACAGATCCCAGAAGATGCTAGAAGCTTCCTGAAAGGTTTCTTATTGGTCAACTGATCATCAGCCATCCTACAGACTAAAAGTACTACCTATAATGAAAGAATTGTGAATGCCAACTCCGAGACTAAGGAACTGTTTGCTATCCTTCGCAAATTAGAATCGCCTGTGATACCACAAGATTCTTGCACTAAAGATGCAACATGGTGCACTTATATTTCTGATGAACAAAAATAAACCTTTACAAACAAAAATTGAAACTAAAAAACTAAGCCTGCCACCTGACACTCAATTCTCTAAACTAACTGATGTCCTTCCGAAGCAGATTATGCCATTTGAGTTCACTTCTGTCTCTGTAACAGAAGTAAAAAAAGTTATCTTCAGTCTTAAACCATCGAGATGTCAATGCGATATCTGTCCAGCTATAGTGATAAAAGACGCTGTGAAACAACTTGCACCCTTCATCACCTCTTTAATAAATGCCTCTTTCTAAACAAGTACCAGCCCTACAAATCCTAAAGATTCCTTGGTCCTGCCCCTACTAAAAAAGCAGACATTCGACCCTAACATAGCCATGAAATATCGGCCTAGTACAACCGTATCATTCCTACTTACAAATCTGGGCAGGACAGCTTACCTGCAAATACAAAATCATTTAGAATCTAACAATCTTCTAGGACTTCGCCAATCCGATTTTAGACCAGGGCATGGGACGGATTCAGCAATGATATTTTTAAAAATCCAAATGGATGAAATTAAAGAGAAAGGCAAATTAGCTCTCCTCCTTCTATCAGATTTATCAGCAGTCGTTGACCTGGCCAACCACAAAGTCCTGTGCAAATATCTGACCTCGGCCGTTCACTTCTCCACTAACGCCTCTCAATTGATTCAATCCTTCATATCCAACAGAACAATTAGGTTATTTGCCATTATGGCATCTGCCAAGCTTGCCCCAGTCTCCTGTGGAGTACCAAAAGGTTCTTGTATGTCCGCTACCTTATATAACATGTTTACTAAGCCACTGTTTGACCACTTGGACAACTTGGGTGTCACCTACACTAACTATGCAGATGACACCCAAATCCTCATCCCCATCACAGCTTTCAATGATGCTGACTCTAAACTACTTAATGAAACATATCAAACCATTCAGGTGTGGATGGATATCCAAGGCCTAAGTCTCAACGACGACAAAACTGATTTTCTCCTTATTGGCTCTCAGAACCAACTGAAGAAACTAGACAACCAATTTAAATCATTTAACATAGACAACATTACCATCAATGTCATCCAAAGAAGTCAAAACTGTATGTATCTATCTTGATTCCACCCTCACACTAACAAGACAAGTAAATGTGACTGCCTCTGCGACTGCCTACACCTCAAAATATATCAATGCCTGCAGACCCCCTCCTCTCCTCAGACAGCTGCATTACCCTGGCTTGGGCACTAATACTATCTAGACTTGACTATTACAATGCTCTGTATGGGGCCACTAACAATCACAAATTAAATAAACTCTGGGTATTACAAAATAATGCCTTAAGAGTGGCTCTATACATCCCTGAATCTAACCACATAACAGCCATAAGACTCAACTCCCATTAGCTTCCGGTGCAGCATAGGATAATCTTGAAAATATTATCACCAACACACAAGTGCCTCTCATACTCAGCTCCAAAATATCTAATCAACAAATGTACAAAATATCTAACTAACAGAACTACCCGGTCTACACTTGCTCTACTCTTAATTATACCCAGATTCAAAGGATACAAAGCAGGAGGTAACAGTTTCCCAGTAAAAGCTGCAAAACTCTGGAAATCCATGCCCCTGACATTAAGAGTGGAACAGTCCTACTGGACATTTAGAAAAAATCGGACAACCAACCTGGCTCTTTGTACAGGAGTGGTAATTCCTTTACGTTCCTTTGCCCACTATGGCAACTGCATTCCCATTTAATTGCCATTATACTATGTATCTCTTTGTACCCCACTGTACTGTAATGTCTCACTCATCTGTATCTAATGGTGTACTTAAGAATGTAATGTAATGTCTCTCCTTGCTGCAGCCAACTGTTTCCCAAGAATGGGCCCAGATACCCTTGGATTAGGTTCGCTCTACAAATAAATAACAAAATAAATGATAATGACATATACAAGCAAAGGTCTGGAGGGCAGGCCTGGTTGTTGCACTGAGTTACATTGCTGGGAAGATGTCTATCTGTTTTTTGTCTTAAAAGAAAAATTGAGTGGTGTCTGCCTTTGCTACAAGCCCAAACTGAAGTGTGACACTGGTTTCTCAAACAATAGTAGCACCACTACTCAGACCTGTCGGGACCCATCATGGGAGTAATACCAAATGGCTTGCCTGTTTTCTCCCAAATGCCTTTAGCACACCTAACTAAGAGGAAATGAGTTGTGTTTAAAAACTATGAAAGGGCTTTCAAGAGGAGGGTGACTATAAGTGGAGATCTTGCATTGTTGCTTTGTTGCTCAATGGGCTGCAGGGAATGGCCCAGTGGCAAGAACGTTTTCCGGGTTCCATTGATAATCTCTGGTAAATATTCAGTGAAACAAAGTAATGGTATGCGGCAGCCTGGTTAACTGAAAAAAAACAGAAGCAATGTAAATTGAAATTGGCACTAACTGGTTAACACCAGTCTGGTGAACAATAACCATAAAACCAGTGATACATCAGGTCTCAATTAAATATGTACAGATAGTGCACATGGAGGATGAATGTTTTCCCTGCAAAGTGGAGTCCCAGGTACCAAATTGTCTCACGGTCAGTGCAGCGTAGACTGAGAAATCATTGTGTGCTTGCACCAAGAGCAATGGATGGCTCTACTGGAGGAACTAAAACCAGGTAAATGGATGGTAACTGGATAGTCTAAGCAAGGGTCTATATAAAGTAAGGAGATGACGCCACATTTTATGTCTATGAAATATAACAGTGCCTCCTGAAAATTCATAGAGGCATAGCATGATCTGATGTGGGAGAATCCGCATTACCAGGTCACTTGTGAAGGTCCCTTTCAACTGGATCGCTTAGCCAATTTTAAGCATGCATTAGAATCAAGAAGACAAAGGTTTGCCCGAAGCACTGGGTCCCTATGCACCTGGTTTGAGGAGGCATCTGAAAGGCAAAACACATCTAAATTTAGGGGTTAAACGATTAAAGCAAAAGGCTGACAGACCAAATAAAAAATCTAAGGCATAAAGGGCACAGAGAAGAAGAAAACGGTCTGGCACCAACTCTTCGTTTTACAAAATTGGTAAATGATAAGCAGGATGAGAAGACCTGCAGAAGATATAAAAGATTTTTTTCACAAATATACATAGTCCATTCATCAGGGTGCGTGCACAGATGGCGCGACAGCGACAGCCGCACCCATGACCATTGCAATGAATTCCATGCCCTTGAAAGCAGCAGGGTAACAGTGACATCAGGGGCCAATTGTTCAGCAGCACATCCCTGAAAAATGGCTGACTGCCTCTTAGAAGCTTCCTATAGACTCCCATGTCTTTCATACACAAAAGACACAAGGTTGCTTGACAACCTTTGCACAATAACGATCCCTGGGGATTTGAACACCTCCAAGTTCCCGCTGATGCCATATTACCTCTAGTCTGTGCCTCTCAAATGAGAGGAGGTACACATTATGGAAGAGACCCTCTGATATACCAAGCACCTTTAAGACGGGTGCCCCGGATTGTGGCAACAGGCATAGATGGGGACGAGAATAACTGGGTGATGGTACTTGGGGACCTAGGGAACTTATTTAAAGAACACCCTTACATTAGAGAGGAGCCTCATGAATGTATCAATGAGCTCCACTCTATCATGGAGTGTTAAAACACTGCTTGGGCTGATATGAATCTACTCATGATGGTGAAAAGGCCAGCCAAAGGTAGATAGAGGCTTGTGCAACAGAGTGAATGGGCAGCAGCTGACCTGGTAATGAGAAACAAAATACAGCTAGCACAACATTTAACACCAACTACTATTCCAGAGCTGTGCCCCCGGTAGACAGATTGAGGCATATTAAGAACTGCAGACAGGATAAAGGGGGATGGGATCACCATGCAGTCTATTTAAACCATTAAATTATAGTATTTGCCCAACATTTGTGAATAGTCAAACCATAGCACACCATTAGAAATGCTGTAGCCAATGAATTTGTTACAGGATTGCAGATCAATCTCTAGGCCATTTGAAAATGCTCTATATCGGATGACAAAATAAGTCGCTTCTCAACTTGTGACAGTGGCAAACCACTGTGTCACATTTCAAAAACAAAAAAATGGAATATAGAAAACAAGCTCATGGCATTTCAGCTGCAGAAACCCCTGGGACTGGCCCATCCAGCAAGGATGAGGGGTCATTTAGAGGGGGCTTTACAGGAAGTGGGTGTGGATGGAACAGGGGTGCCTCACCGAAAGGTCATCCAGGAGATGTCTGGAGACTAGAGCATAATAAGCTGTCTCTACCCCCAGGGCACATTCCCTAATACAACCTCCCTATAGTCTGGATGAACAAGTTTGCACGTGCACCATCAGAAGAGGAACAATATGAAGACAGCCTGAGAGAAGACCACACCATTAATCTTTTGGTCACTTTAGAACAAGATGGACATTTATTTAAATGTGAAGTTAGTGGACAAAACATTTCATGTTTAGTTGTCATCGGAATGAGTAGATCCGCTATTAGTTCTGATTGTTTAGCAGACATTCCCTTATCTTCTGAGACTATCAATGATGTGGGCACCTCAAATACCCAGTAGCACACCCACCTACTGAATCAGTGTCTACCATCCTGGAACCCATTGTAGATAAATACATTTTATACTTACTTAGCCCTACCTAATAAATATTTTTTGTGAGGTATTGTTATGTAAACATATCTTGACTATACCTTGACCACCAAACAGAGTATTCTTAGATGTCCAAAGTAAAAACACTGAGGCAGTGTTACCAACATTGCACATTACACAGATGAAATCAACAGAACAAGCATGCACACATTGGTAGACAAAATTAGAAGACTTACCAAACTAGTCCTTGACACCCTTAGCTCCACTCAGGACATGGAGGCAGGGTATATTCAGAATACAAAACAAGTCAAAAATAAGGTAGATCAGTCCAAACGTTACCCCAGAATCCTGCAATGCCCATTATGTTCAGAAGCTACCATGGTATACCATTCATGATAGACTCCCTACTGAAGCAAAAAGCAACTGTGCCCACAAGCAGCCCTTGTAACACCTCAATAATGTCAGTAAAAAAATCAGTAAGAGATACAGAGATATTTGTTAAGGATCTTCGAGCAGTCAATGCCATAGTCATACCAGCATTGCCAGTAGTCTTTGAATTGGTCACCATAAATCATGTATTCCTCTGTCAGCTTTGAATTTTACAGTACTTTTTTTGTGCTCTGTATTTTTCTGAAATCCAATTCATCAAGGTAGCGAGTATTTGTTTGCTTTATCATACCGAGGAAACCAGGGAGATGTGGACTAGGCTACAACAGGGGTACACTGAAACACCTACTACTTTCTCACAACAGCTCAAAAAGGATTTAGATGATATTACATTTCCTGGAAAGTCAGTTCTGGTTAAGCATGTGGATGGACTCTTTCTTGTCTCACTGTAAAAGTCTGTAAACAGGACACAGAGGTTACAATAACAACTTTAGTACATAAAGTATACAAAGCATCCAGGCACAAACTGCAGTTGTGCATAGAAAAGATTCACTATTTAGGACACTTTGGGCCTCATTATGAGGTTGGAGGTAGCCTTGCCAGTTTTACCGGCAAGGCTACCTCCAAACTCGCATCCGGGTCCGGCACCTGCGAATGGGCAATTACTGGGCTATTCTGGCCCAGCCGGATTCCGGTAATTGCCCTTTTGCGGGTGCCGGGCCCAGTACATCCCCATTCCCATTTGAACCCGATAGGGCTCAATGGGAATGGGGAGGGTGGTAGCACTGGTACCGTTAATAACCGTACCGTGCTACCATCATGTGCTGCTCGCGGGTGCCGGTATGGCCACCAGGTCAGACCTGGTGGTTGCAAGGGCACCCGCGAGCAGAACTCCTAGTATGGCGGTACGGTAGCAACAGTGCCGGTAGTGATACCGGCGCCGTTGTTGCCTTACTGCCATACTTGTAATGAGGCCATTATGTTACAGCTTCTATTCATTGCAAGTTCCTGTACAGAAGCTATTACGAAGGTGACCAAACCTCAGACAGTATCACTGATGAGAGCATTATGCGGAGACAACGAAACTGCTATAACACTTTAACAATGTTAATATGCAGGAATTCCTACAATGGACACCAGAAGCCAAATGATTATTATATGCACCAGCATTAGGGTTGTCCAATTACAAGAACAAATGAATATTTTAATGTCATGAAAAACATCGATTTGCTTTAGCCATGCTCACCTAGCCACAGTGGCACACGCTATGGCAAAGTGGTCATTATAATATAGTTAGTTCCATAGTAGCAGCTACTACTGCAATACAATGTTAAAAACATGTTGTTTAGGGTAACCTTTAGAGGTAGCCATTCTGCATGTCATTGTTGTGAGGCCATCACTAGCATATGATACTATCTGGCGAGGTGGCTATTTCTTCTGGTTACTGACCATTCTCCCCTAACCTGGATGAGTCTAAGGAAGGACTCCAATTTCCAGGTAATGTGCTGGTTCTTAGCTGGTTCTCTGTGGAACATTGGAAAGGAAAACAAACACAGGATGTGGAATCTCATCAGCCGCTTTCCGTAATGCCTATTAGAGGGGATCTGCATTTTAATGGAAGGTATATGTGGTGAATTCAGAGAATTTAGCCTTGCTCCTTTTTCCTTTATCCTCAAGGGGGAACCACCCCTTTGGGACTAGGAAAGTGAGCCAGCTAAAAAAGATACTCCTAGGGGCAATGCAAACAGAAACTCACTGGGGGTGATCCCCTTAAAGGACAATGACGCCCCAAGTCACGGTATGGCTATACCTTGCCATGAGACAGAATCCCAATTGTTTATGGATTACATGACAATTGAACCATGCTATAACCATTATAACCATGGTATAAGGGTGCATGTTAAATAACTATATGTATATTAATGAATAACATACATTAGCATATCATTTACAGTTGGTAGTTTTTTTCCCATACTGGTGAATATTGTCTTCAAACTGTTACACCAATTCAAATCAAATCAAAATCAAATTCTTTAATGTGATATAGTGTGAAATAAATTCAAACTTTACACATGTATTAATAAACATTCATATAAAATCATACATATAAGATCATAAACATAAAATCATCAATCATAAATCACTACATATCATTTCATATAATTATTTACAAGTACATTAACGGGCTCGCAGGTAGTCCTGAGCACCTATATAACAATTAATTCTTAGGTTCCCAATACGAGTTCTATCTGTTGCCAGACATTGTAAAGTGCTATGTCTAAAAGCATGTTGGTTGAATTAATACAATACTGCCAGAATGGCGATTTAGGTATGGTAAGCGGGTCGTGCACAAATTCACCCAGGAAATGGACAATAGTCTTCTTAAGTGCTGTGCATTGAGTTAATACATGTCTAGCTGTTTCTGGACACCAGGGAGATTTACATACTCAACATGTTCGCTCTGCTGTAGGAATATGTTCCCTTGCTCCTATGATAGATAGGGTAGGTAATTGATCTAATCGGAAAAGAATAATAAAACGGCGGAGTCTTCTAGTGGGACAGAGGAAAAGGTAGTCCTGCAGTTTCATGAACTTATATACTTTATAGTTCACAAAACGGTATGATTTAAGGGTGTCCAGATGGGCGAAGTTCTCCAGCCAGTCCCAAAGGTCCACCTTTTTCCCCAGAGCATTTAACATTTCTTTGGTCACACTTGTCCCTTTATGAGTCCAACCAATTTCTTCAAGGAATTTTCCCATATCTTTATATAAAGACGAAGTGGTAAGTTTTTTACTTAGTTCCTGATGTAAGACCATTAGCAGGGGATTGAGAGATCCACTAATAATCTTAAGATAGAACCCAGTTCTTCTTTTCAGTACCATAGTCTTAAGTGATGGCAGGCCCAATTCTAATCTTATCAGGGCCATCGGCACTCCCGGGGGAAGCCCCAATATTCGACGACAGAACTTTCCCTCTAGCACTTGGAGCCATGTCAAATTCACCGTCAACAGCGATTCCAGACCATAGATGACCATAGGAGCGAAAACTTGCAAATAGAGGTGGCAAGTTCCCCACAAAGTAAAGCTCCCTTGTTTGCTAGTAAAAGATGCAATGAGTGAGATCACTTGATGGGCCCCGGTGATGCGTTCCTGTTTACATAGCGCATAGTCACCAGAGGGCTCTATTTCCACTCCTATGTAGCGATAAGACGGGGCGTACAGAATTGTGTGTTTCAGATTCACACGGGATACTCTTTTCTTAGTGAATCTCAGCACATTAGTCTTCTCCAAATTGATGGTCAGGCCATTGATCTTAGCGTATTCCCAAAGAACATGGGCAGAGCGCCTCAGACCACCAATGGTGTTATCGAGGACTACCAAATCATCTGCGTATGCCAAGACCACACATAACACATCACCTATTTTTGGTGGACAGTTATTGACCTCCGCAAGTGTCACCGGAATGTCATGTGCATACAGGTTGTAAATAAGAGGCGCTGTGACGCAACCCTGCTTAACCCCTCTGTTTTGCATCACATTTTGGGTCGAATAGCCCTCCTGATTAAGTCGTAGGCGCACAGAGGTATCTCGGTGGAGCAATCTGAGATAATACAGTAAACCTGTGGGGCAGCCCAATGCTTCAAGCTTATTCCAGAGCCTAGCTCTTGGTATCGAGTCAAATGCGGTCTTAAAGTCAATAAAAAGTGCGTACATGGGGGGCTGGCCCCTGCTAAGTGCCCTCGTACGCAGTACATCCATTACAAAAAGGTTATGTGATGTTGAATACTCCCGTCTGAAACCGCATTGAAATCTACTCAGTATTCGCATATCTTCAAACCATTTTTGAATTTCACTAAGCAAAAGAGAGGCAAAGAGTTTCCCAGTGACATCCAGCATAGATAAGAGTCTGTAATTGTTGGGATCTGAGCGATTGCCCTTTTTAAACACCGGGATCAGGATAGCAGTTTGCCAGGATCGAGGAATATCCCGCAGTGAAAAGACCTTGTTGAAAAGTACAGAAAATAGTTCAGCCCAAAAGGACGGGTTTCTTTTCAGCACCACATTCGCTAGCCCATTTGGACCAGGGGCTCTGGATGGCTTGAGAATCGCAATTCTATTGAGTATTGCCCCAGGTGAAACATCAAAGGGTTGAATGATAGGAGGCTTTCCCATAGGTCTACTCGCAGCCTCATCCTCTTCCTCATTACGATTTAAGAGGAATTGTTCCCATATTTTCTCGTTGATTGGATTAGTAACAGAACCGTTGGCCTTGGTTCTGTTCTCATTTAAGAGTGTCCAAATGCTTCAAGAGTTTCTGGCACAGATGGTTTCAACAAGTCGCTGATAGCCTTTATTCTTCTCTGCTGTCTTGATACTCTTCACCTCAGCTCTATATCGATTTTTGATCGTTCTTAATTTCGCACGATATGAGGCTCTGGAGAGATTCTGGCTTTTTAGGGAGCGTATCATTCTTCTGAGTCCTCTCTTGGCGTCCCTGATTTTCCCACAGTAGGGGAGGGGGACATTTCCCTCTTTCATGACAAATCCCTTTTTGTTAGCTGCATGATGGCCGGAGAATCCTGATATCCACTCTTCTATTTCATTTACAGACATAGCCAGGAAATCACTCCGGCCCTCTTCTATATTCAGCTTAAGTGCTTCAGAGGCCGCTCTGACATTCTTCTCCGACCAAACTATTCTGGTTCCTTCACAATTGGTTGATATACTTCCAATGTTAAGCTTGGGAGTGTCAGGCATTGGGGTCAGGAAGGAGCATATCAGTGCCGCATGGTCACTCAAGCTGTTGGGCTCTACCCACATGTCAGCCACTCTAGTCTGCATCGAGGGGCACATGAATATGTAATCTAATGTGCTCCGAGATGATCCGTTGGACCAAGTGTGCTTCCCCGGCCTATCGCCCGGGGTGCGGCCATTTATTATAGCCAAGTCCCAAGATTCAAACAATTGCAGCCACCCCAGGCCTTCTTTCTCCCTCTTTCTATGAGTCATCTTACATCTGGCACTCAGGCCAGAGTTGGGAGAAATGAGAGTTTCATCGACCATGTGAGAATTAAAGTCCCCAACAACCATAACTGCAGCATTACTAGATCCCAATGACCAGGAAGACAGTAAATCCTGTAGAGCCTCTTGGAGAGAGTCTCTTGAAGCAGCTCCAGGGGGATTGTAGAGGTTGATAAGAAGAAACTTAACACTTCCCTTAACATGAGGATAAGCAACTTCTACAGCCAAGAGTAGGTCCTCAGCTCCGCTATGAATTTTACGCAACATCATGGAGTTAACAATTCCCGTGAGTAGGCCGCCAAAGGGGCGTCCCTTGCTTCCCCGTCGTGCCGATGACTGGTGAATAACATAGCCATCCAGAATGAGAGGGTCCAGTGCCCAAGTTTCTTGCAGGCAATACAGCTATGCTGGAATAATAGATCTGCAGAGCCCTCCGCCCTCAATAAATGGGAGAAGCCTCTACAATTCCAGGATATTAAAGATAAGCATCAATGCTTCTGTATCAGCTGGGGAAGTAGTTCCAGTAAGGATTTAATTACCTGTTGTGCTTCAACCAGTAGAGGATTTTCACCTAACACCGACTTGGTGTCGTTTGCTAAATTCGGTGTTATATCAGGGACTTCAGGGATTACTGAGAGATCTGGCTCATACAGATCCACATCAATAGCAATATCCACTGCTCTCAGCTCTTCTTTGTGATCTCTGAGCAATTTTGCCGTGTTCAGAAACACACAGTGTACTGCAGAAACATTTGGATTCGGGCCCGATAATGGCTCAATAAACAGGAAATCCTCTGATTTTAGAACTCGAAGTTGAGGAATATGATAGAGCCTCGTCAATAGCTCTGAACGTGCCAGCCAGGAGTGGTTGTTCCTAGGGTAAAGATTCTTAATGAAGCAGATGCGGTTAGTATGGTTTATATGCGCATCCTTCGTTTTCTCAGTCGATGTCGGCTCCAATAGTTCCCTCAATGACCGACCCTCATATGGGGGCTCTGGTTGAGTTAGCATGCTTGATTCACACTCCAGTTCAGAGTCCTCCCCAATCGTTGATTCAGGGTCCACCTCATTTTGCTTCTCATCGGGCTTCAACCAGCCTACGAGAGGACCTTTTTTTTCTGCCACCCGAGCTGCTGCTCTAATCATCTTTTTCCGGGCTTTTTTTTAACGTGTTTCAGTTGTGGGACCACTTCCCACAGTGGGGGGCAAGGGGCCCGCTTTATCCTGCTTGTTTTTAAGAGCCTTTTTTGCCAGTCTACGCTGTTTCCGTGAGAGGGGGCCCCGAGGGCTGTGATTCAGAACAAGAACGGCTTCCTCGATAGGAACCTCTTCGATCGAGATGTTATTCTCCATTGCCTCCTGTGCCACACTCACCACCCTCTCGGCAGCCTTACCCTCCATCTCTTTGGCAATTAGCAGGGCATCTGATAAGTTGACCTCTGCATCCTCTTTCGAGATATTCTTCAGTTCGAAAGCTAGTGAGATGGAATTGGAATTTGCCAGGATACGACCCGTCATCTGTAGCAATATTTTTAGAGCAAATTGGAGAGCGCCAACAGACGTTTGTAGCTCGGCTAGCTGAGAGGAGCAGGGTACAGATCCCATGCCCCCCACTGTCTCATGGCCCGGCTCATCCTCCATCGAAGCCATTGCAAGATTCGGCGATGTGGAAAGACGTTCACAGTATCCCGCCGCTGTACACTCCTCTGCCACAGCATTCATGCTGTTATCTTTCTGGGTCGGTGGGCCACAGGATGTAGACTGTGGGATTTGAGGCTGCATTCCTCTCTGTATTGTCAGGCACAAGTCCAAGAGGGAGTTGTTGTCGATGTCATCAAAGTTAGAGGAATGAATGAAATGGCTATCCCTGGGCACTTGCTCTGACCCTTCGTCCATTATAGTGGAATTGATCTCGGGAGATGAATTCACCGGAAAAAATTCAGTGATGGCACTTTGTGCTAAAGGGAGACCGTGTTTCGAATTCTTCCTGCGTTTGGCCCCTTTTCCTTTGGGCTCCTTTGGCTCTTTCAGAGCTTGCGACTTGTTGTTCCTCAAGTTATATATAGAGTGCGAAGCTCTCTTTCCCCGCTGCATCTCCACGTTGCTGTCGCCTTAATACAGTTGGGGAATTCGTGGGGGCCGCCTAGCACTTAGATTGTTCTGTTTCAAGCACACAAACTGCGAGGCAGAGGGCCACCTGGGCAGAGTGCACCAAGGCAAAACCGGGGCAAAACCTGCAAAACCACGGCCAAATCACGGCCACCACCAAACCCCGCAGCCCCTCTACTTACTTGCCCACTAGCGTGCCGCTACGCTAGGTGCTGGGTGCTGCTCTACCCAGCCCCTCCAATACACAGCCGTCCTAGGAGGCAGCAGGAGGAATGTAGCTTCCTTTGACTTTGGCTTCGGCTTTCCACGGGCCCTCCACTCCGGTACTGCAGGGAAAAATCCCGAAAACTCCAGGGGCAGCCCACAGCATTCGTGGGCCACTCAGCCGCTCAGCCGCTCGATCGACTCGGCTTGCCTGCTTGCCGAGCGTGCTAGAGTAAAGGACCCGCACGCACTGCTCTCGCTCACGCTTGCACACTGTCGAATCGTGTCAAGCGGCGCCTCTTCCTCTCCCCTCGTCTCTCTGAGGCCGCTTCCGACACGTCCCCACACTGTCAACCATTATTTGGGCAATAGAAAACACACCAAGGTAAAACCAGCCGTTAAAGTCGGGTCCCACAAAGGGAACTCGTAGTAAGGAGGTAAGGGTTAACGTCACCGGTAGCATTACCGGTGACAGTTAACCCTTACTGCCTTCCGTGTAATGAGGCCCATTCTCTTTCAATCAGAATCACCATATGCCTCCAGTAGCCCCAGCGGCGCCCCTGTAATAGTGATCCCTCTATTTCACTCATCGGTACTTGGCGGCTCTTCCGAGCGGGCTCTCTTTCTCTTCTTGTCTCTGTGTACACTTTGCTGTGGATCTCGAAGAAGCACGTGCCTGCTACGAATCCTGCTGTGGTTTGCCGGTAGCTCTGCCTCTCTCTTACAGGTGCTGCCGGTGGCCCCTAGCACCTGAGAATGCTCAGTGCCCCACAGCTCCGGCTGTGGGCACCTGACAGAAAGTACTCTGCCTGCCTTGATCCTTGCACGACCCACTCGGGCCCAGCTGTCACAACTTCCTGACAGCACACGCCAGCATTCTGGCCTCCAGGCAGGGCCCTCCACGGCAACCTTCTTCTCTGCAGGACTTCAACTCTCTAAGGCTCATTTCTCCCAGCCTGGCATCTCTCCTGCTGGTCTCTCCTTCCCTTCTGGCATATCCATCTTTTAAGTACATGTTGATCATTTACAGGTTGGTAGGTACTAGCCCTTGTGTGCGATTGCATGACTACAATCACTGGTGTTTTCTGGAGATGCCTTACGCTCACAATAGTTCCCAGGCCTCTTCCTCGCCTCAGTACTAGAGTCATGTAACTGCATGTTAGTGTGTACAACTCCTAGTCACCTCTTCCTTGTCCCAGTACTAGAGTGGTATGACTGAGGGGAAATAAAAGGAAGTGATAAACAGCAACCTATAAAGATGGGGGAGGGTAAGGTTTGCTTTCACAAGGGAAAGGGGGATACCATATCTCACCTGCAAATATCCTCTTATTCACCCTTTTCTTTTTGTTACAACCTTGATGGCATTTCCTAGGATCATCGTGGAAGGAAGAAAGGGGAAAAGGACGACACTATCCCACAAACGCTGCTGGGACTGAAGGTTCATCATGGAATGGAAATGGGGGATACTACATCTCACCTAAGAACATCCCCCCTTCTTTCCCCAAATTCCCTCTTCCCAGGTGATCCTCCCTCGCATATCCACCCCCAGGGTCTGGGATCCAAAAGCGATGGCCCGTGCCTGGCCACATGAGTAGAGGGTATCGGAGAAAAGGTAGTGAGGGCATCCTCAGGTTCCTCACATCTGCCATCAACATTCATCACAAGCTCAACTGCCCTCATTATACACAAGATACATGTCTTAAAGTGACCTGAGGCATTACCACAAGTGTAATTCAGCATGCATGATACAGCTAACAGGAAACCAGAGAACAGTCTCCAGGAAGTGTTCTCTGGTTTTCAAATTCATCTTCCTTCATTACCACCAGCAAATAAACAGTCAATTCAGTTCATTTCACTGATTATTAGATCATTAAGTATTGTCACAAAATGATTGCTTCTATCACACGTGTTCACACACAGCAACAGGAAGCTTGGTTGAAGGAGTCTGGGGAAACCTGACACCCATCCAGTAGGGAATTTCATTTACATCAAAGAGTTTCAACCCAAAATGGCACTGGCACCCAGGTGGTGTGGACTCTTCTCAGTTAATTCTGATGATAGAGATAGCTGCATAGATGCATCCTTCACATTGAAAAAAAAATATGAATGGGGAGCAAGCTGCTCGTGATTAGTGGAATAGTGAGCCTTTGATATTTTCTTGTGCTACTGAATGGTGTTTGTTATTGACAAGAGACTGTGAATGACAATAAAAAAGTGTTAATGTGATTAATATTGTCATGTCACACGTGGAATCCTAGCCTTGATATCATAGGTGCCAAGGAGCAACCTGTGATTTGGAGGGCACATGGGAGTGCAGAGTGGACATGCTTCTGGGGTTCAACCCCTTACCTACTCATTATGAGATGTTCACCTGTGCCATGCACTCACCAAATGGCTGTCTGGTGCAGACTATTGTAAAGCTTTAGCAGCAAATGAGCCCCCACTGACAGCTGCATTGCTTCTAGAAACTCAGGCCCATGTTAGTGATAATATACCAACTGTCCTGAATGGCTTTAATTGGCCAATCCATCATACATGTCGAATCCATTTTCCAATTGAATTTCCATTCTTTATGGGGTAGATGCTGGTCAATACAAAGAGAGAATACTTAAGTGGTACTGGAATGGCACTATCTGAGTCTCGGTATGGGATCTCTCGCCTAATGTTTTAGTCTGACAAAAATGGAGAGGGAGTTTAGATTTCCCTGGATTAGTACACATGGTGGAGATCTAGGTCTTTTGTGATGTTGAAAGAGTAAAGACAGAAGCAGTTGGAGGGGTTCATGTGTACATTGACAACTGATGTTACTTGGTAATGCACCTGACCACAAAACATAAGACAGTGGTGGATCTGATATGCGTAAACAAACTATACTCATAGTGCAACCATGAGGCAAACCCAGGGAATTAATGCTGTTCTCTAATGAAGGCATCTGTTTTCCATACTATGATTATTACAGAATTCAAAAGTGTGACAATACTAGCTCTGCAATAATTGTGGAATGAGATGATTATTGAGTTGGATGGATTAGATTATGGGCATACTACAGTTAATGCATCTTTAAGAAGTATCACTTCCAAGTTCTCTAGTAGCAGTAGAGGTGTGGCTATTCATCAGCTCAACAGCAGCAAATATTACAGTCTCAGAGAATTAGGAGAGATTTGGGGCGGAGAGCGTTGAATGGAGCAAATACAGCCCTTGCAACAAGGAGTCGGTATCAGTGGCAATCTCTTAGTGACCATTTGGGTCAATTATAACTTGCCATTGGTGTTATCAGCGGGGCACAGCTTACAAACACTAATGTCTCTGTGCTCAGTTCAACCACAATTAAAGAACTGTTCACAAATCTTGAACAATACAGCGGCGGCAGCTGCTCTGCAGTGAGACTTTGGTTGTGCAGAAGTTCAAGACTTTCTAAATGACCAGCTCAAAAGCATCCATGAAGATGTGCAGCACCAAGCCTGGCTAAGAGGAAGGAACACTGGGATCCCCGAAGATTTTTGGCCCTGTGGGAAGATTTGGAAATACAGATGTTTGTCATGTCAAGAAATGCTGTGTAACATTCAAGCCAGTGAGGGTGGATAGGAGTGAACCAGTAAAACCTTACCTGGACTGTGGGCTAGCTACAGTTGGGAATGGGTGACTCACAGAAATATATGGGAAGTAAAGGCCCTGGGATCACCAGTCTATAGCCTAACAAGTGCTCCAGAAATGACCACAAACCTCTGGAATGCAGTAGGCACTGATTGGTTACTAAGGCCCCTTCAGCCACCACAGCTGCAATGTCTTTTCTAATTTAGCCAGACGATAGGTAAGGCTGCTACGAAACAGGATATGCTGAGAGGGTTTGGCTGTAGGTTCCATTTTACAAGTAAAGAGCTGTTCAGCACCAGAAAATGACACACACATGTTACTTTAAAGAAGCAGTAAGGTACATAACATATTCTGGCCAATTGAGAGGTTAGAGATGGTAAATCTAAAACGCAAAATATTAGTGAACTCTGCCCAGTTAATAATTCTTAGGTTTGAAGATCTCTAGATATCTTGCCCAAGGCAGAGAAGATTGATAAGGTGGCAAAAAATGCATGTGTTATAAATCGTACTTGAAAAAGAAAAACAGGCATTTCAAATTACTCACAGGTATGCCACCTTGTGCACTCCATACAATTTCATATGTATGATATATGAAAGTGCAAGAAAAAAAAGTATTTGTGGCTGCTCTACGGCTATTGCTGTTTTCTGTTTCCGTAGCTGATTTAATGATATCTTGCTGTAAATCTAGAAAAAGTGGGAATAGTATTAGCATTTATGACTCCAGACCTCCAAGAACCTCTGACAGTACAGTGCTTTACCCCAGTGTTAGAATGGACAAGGATATATATAAATTTGATAGAAGCCTTGCTTTGGTTGCTGTGTTGGCTTTCCCCACTACCGCCAGGGTTGTCATGCCCGCCTCCTCACATTGAAGCACAGGGGTGCTCAAATAAAAGCCGGGTAGGGTGACTTTCTACTGAAGCCTTGCTGGGTTGCCGTGACGGCTTTCCCCGCTGCCACCAGTGTTGTCATGCCCGCCTCCTCACCTGGAAGTACAGGAGCGCTGAAATAAAAGCCATGTCCAGTGACCCTCCATTGAGGCTTGCAGGGGTTCCCGCATCAGCTTTCCCCACTGCTGCCGGAGTACTCAGGTCCGCCTCCTTAAATGGAAGCACACAAGCACTGAAATAAAAGTCAGGTCGGGTGACCATCCATTAAAGCCATGCTAGGGTTGTCATTTTGGCTTTTCCCACTTCCGCTGGTGTTGCCAGGCCTGCCTCTTCACCCAGAAGTGCAGTAGCACTGAATTAAATGCCAGATCATGTAACCCTTGTGGCAAAGCATGTCATGGCTAAAGGTGCTACTGGTGTGTGCTGTTGGGTCTGAAGAGCCAGGAACCCATGATTGATGACTTTGAGGTGGAATTGCCATTGTGGTAAGGGTCATCTGTGTCTGCATTCCACCTGTTGTGCTTTTTTGACCATTTCCGTCTCGTCTCGTGACCGGGACACGCTGCAAGGTCCATGTCCAAGTCCATGTCAGCAACCAGGTTGGGGCAGCATGGACCTAATATCTCGAGTGTCAAATTAAAGGCCCATGCTATATAGCCTATCCAGAGTTTATCGGCCAGTGCTGCCAAATGAGGGAGCATACTGGATTCATTTGAAACGGGAGACTTGCAGCTGACCAATTGAGTGCAGGTGTACATTGCACACTAAAATTCTGTTATTCTGCATTGCCAACCCCAGCAAATGATATTTATTGAACACCGTAGCTACATAAAGAACTTAACCAGATAGCAGCATTCAGTTAGTGTGCGTTGGAAGAGATGGACTCTGGCCGTCCCTTCAGCTGTCATTGTGACAAATCAACTTCTGGGGCACCAGTGGTCCAGGGATGAATATCGGTTTCTAAACCATCAATCAGCCCCACACCTCTAGTACACCAGAAGGGATCCAAATAGATTGGAAACACAAGCAAATTATACACCTCCTTGTCCAGTTTTGGTAACATGGACGGAATGGCAGGCTTATCTCCGAGAGGTTGTGGATCTTGGTTATTTGCAACACAGCGAAAATACAATTCTTAACCAATGATAAATGGGACTGTCCAGTCAAGGTTATATACAAATATCTACTTTAATATTATCACAACAGACAGTTCTAACACACTGTGAAATACAACCCACTCTTTAAAGGAATGCAGAGGACATACATTTTCAAAGAAGAAAAAGGGATGCACTTTGGATACTGACAGGTGGGTAGTCAGTATAGTAAGTAATTGCAATAGTTCAAGGATACTCAACACAAAGGGAGCAATGGGTCATAAAATGTCACTATGGGCCTTTAGAGAAGCACCAGGGGAACAGAACCACAAAGTTTTAGAGTTATTGGTGCTCGACAGGGTCAATATGGTTTCAGGGCGCTTTGCAGCTTTTGCGATAGTGTTCAAGGCGGGATACAGCTGCGGGTATCCGGCGGCAGGCAGTTCAGCAAGCAAAGCTGGAAAGATGGCTGCAGGCTGGCCTACACAGCTGCTGGCGGTCAGGAATTGTTGTCTCAGTGCTGGTCGGTGGTTCTGAAGCACTGGTCAAGACGTCCCAGATGGCTTTAGCGACTGCGGCGTAACAACAGTTAGTGGTGATGTAATTTTCAGCTTGAGGGGCTTAACTGGCTCGAAAATATCCTTTAAGATGGATGTCAGTAGATGCTTGTCAATGCACTCCTCCTAGCTTCTTCACTGGACATGTGTCGTCCTTCAAGACGACAGCCCAAAGCTGAGGAGAGTGCAGCAATCAGCAGCTTTGTCCTTGGTTTGTTTAAGAGACTCTCTGGTACTTCCCACCTAGGAAGCTTGTTGCAGATCCTAGCAGGTCATGCTGTGTGTCGACTGGTTACTGGTTTTGGAGCCGCTGGAGGGTCCTCTGGATTTGGTATCTCCCTCTGTTCCCTGGGAGATGTTTGGGGGAGGGTTCCTGCTTCCCTCTTGGAGGTCCTGACCTTCCTTCACTGGCGGAAGATGTTAGGCAGACTTTACCTTCAGCCAGGGTCGAATGATGAGTTCTTCCATTTGCTCCAGTGGAAGCCTTCCGCTGATCTGCCAAAAAAGGGGTGCAGCCCTCTTTTAAAGCCAAATTGGCCTCAGTGATTGCTGTTGGCCAAGCCTACCTTAATGAACCAAACCTGGGTCCCCACCAACAATCTACTGTATTGTAGGGGTGATTATCCTGGTGTCGGCTGAGCCGTCTGCGGACCTCCGGGCTGGGAGGCCCCAACTCCTCCCGTGCTTCACCGAATGAGTATGAGACACACACAAGGAGCAAGGTGGTTCTGCTGTTTATTATAACAACGGCAGGGATGGGTCTTGGATCGTACGCGTCCGTCCAGACTCTCAATCTTAGTGGGGCTCGCAGGCCCTTTTTACAGCAGTATGACGCGCTACTTGCGTCACCTGGGAAAGTTAGCAAAAAATCTATTGCCACTTCGGATTGGTTAGTATAGGATACATATAGAGAAGGATATTAGTGGTTAAGGATGAGTCAGGTGGTATACTTGGGCTGTCCCCACTATTAGATACTTGAGAATCGTTACAAGAAGACCCCTGATGATTGGCTAATGTTAGTGGCGTCAGTGATGAGTCCCCCCGTGTTCTGATTGGTCCTCTCGCGAGCCCCCAAGTCTGGGACCATCGCCATTCCCAGCTCGCGGTTTACCTGTCACTAGCAACAATGTGTAACTATGTGTTTGTTCAGACAACGTATGGGTCTGCACATAGGCTTGTGAGCCGGTCGTTCCCATCGCCGTAGGTGTCCATCTTGCCGCTTTGCTGTTGCAACCTGTGTCCCAGACGTGGGACCCAGGCGACTTCTGTCTTAGGGGTCTGGCACCTTGTCAGATCGGCTTGGTCACGTGTGGAGAGACTGTAGCTGGAGCGGAATTCTTCACATTTAGAATTGTATTTCGTTTCTGTGAGCTTGGCTTTTCTTACAGGTGTAACCTTGGCGCCGGCTGGTAGCATACGAGTTGCAACATCGTGGCCTTGGCTAGGAGCTCTTGCTGCGACTCGTTCTGCGTGATCAGCACTTGTATTCTTGATCTGAGAGAGTTTTCATGATGAGGCTCTTGCTTGCGGCCTACTCGGGCCTAGTTCATGGGTGTGATGCATAATCCATGGTACGGAGGTCACGGTTTGACATGGCGTCACAAGCAATGTTAGGTCTACATGATGGTGTCATCACAGGGCGAGCGAGTGGTGGGAGAAGCGTCAGCAAGCGTATACATGAGTTCTTCAAGCGTCTTGCGTTTCTGCATTACTATAAAAGGGCCTATGTGAAAAATAACAACGATGCACGTCAGTGGGTGTGTCTGTCACCTATGTCATAGCACTGAATATGTTCTTTGTGTAGGCTGGTGCATGAGTGACCAGTGTGCATGGTGACACGTGTGTTCTTGGCAGTTGGCTAGGTCGTCGTGGCAACTCTAAAGATGTGGGTGCTTCTGGCTGTTGTCTTAGTCGAGTTCATCCATGCCGCAGGTGTCGGCTTGAGTCGGACAGGCTGGTGGGCATATCCTTATGTTCCTAAACCAGGGTATTTTGTCATTTGGTAGATAGACAAACTCGTCCCGTGGGGGGTGCCTGGGCCGCGATCCTTTAGACCATGGTCGTGATGAGATTGGGGGGAGCTTGTTCTCCCATTCTCCCACTTCAGTCCCCCCTCTGGTCGACTTGTCGACCACAAACATATCCTTTTTTTTATCTCCTCTTACTCTCCATACCTTAGTTATTCCAGCCAAGTATTCATAGTGGTTGACATGGTCTTCGAAAGACCAATACATATAAACACAGCTGCCTCCTGGTTTGCAGTATACCCATCTTCCAACATAGCTCCTCGGGTTTCTTGGGTTCTCCAATTTTACAGATGGCGGATCCAAGTGGTTGTTAATGATCTGTTTACGCAGTCCCTCTCTTTCCTTTATTATCACGTCGGTGTGCTGGTCATCATCAGTTGGCATCAAGGGGTGCATGTCAACCATTTCTATCATTTTGTCTGTAGTGCATGCTTTCCTGGCTTTCCAGAACCTTATTACAATCAATACTGCTGCAGCTAATATTATGCATCCAACTATCACCTTCAGTCCATCTGACAGCCATGATGGCATCCATGACCATAACAATGAAAGCCAACTAGTATCCTTCTTCACTCCTTTGCTTTCTTCGATCTTTTTGGAGTGCATCTGGCCCTGTTGTGATACTGCTTCAGTAAGTGTCCCATTATCTGCATCGTTAGCAGGGATAAATTTGCGGCATGATTGTCCAATTTTTGCACAAACTCCTCCTTCCATAGCCGTGAGAAGATCCAGTACATATCTGTTTTGTAGTGCTACCATTCTTACCGCTCGCAGCTCCTCTTTTATGGCGTTGAATCCGTTTACTGTTGAATTAATCGCCATCATCAGTTCCCATCGGGTGATCTGAAGCCATTTTGCGTTTGCATATGCTTGTAGTCCTGGGTGTATTATTGACGAGAAGAACATTGCAGCCCTGCTGAATAATCTGTGTTCTGGTGGGATGGAGTTGAGTGCTGTTTCCGATCTTCCCCACAGGTAGTTCTCCTGTCAGGGGTTCTCCTTGTCTTTTCATTCTCGATAGGATGTTATTGTTGTTGTTGTTCTCTCCTTCTTGTGATTGTACAGACCTTTTCCTCCTCTTGTTCCCTTCGTCCACCTTGGGGAAATTGGCCATGTTAACATGTTTTTGGGGCACTACTAGTGATGGTACATTGATGTGTACCATGGTGCATATTCCATTCCACAATGGAGGCAAGGTGTGGTATGCCTTATCTCCGCAGGCCCAATGGTGGTCCATTATTTTTGCCATTCCAGCAACCCCCTCTGGTAGTTCTAATACTCTTCCGCAGTTGGTGTTGTATCCCAACTCCACATCTCCTTTGTGTTGGTAGCATAGCTTGTGTGCGGTCAGCGCTAGTATGCTTATTGGGTCTTCATCCTTCTCCATCCATGTCAGCATAGGTACATATTTACCCCATGTCCTCCAGCATCTGTCGTTGTGTTCCTGTATGGTGGTAACATTTTCTCTTGTTATCATGTTGCTCCCAACCACTCCTATTTCCCATTCATTGTTCATGTATATCTTCCCTGTTATTGTTATCAGTGGCCTTTCCCAACATCCCTGCACACCAGGAACTTCAGTGGCGTACCAATCACATGGCAGGTATTCTAGTGTTACTTTCTTCGTTTCTCCTTTATCGGGGCCACTCGTCATGTATCTGAATGCCTCAGCGTGTAAGCTGCTCTTATGGTAGCTCAAATATGACTTGAGGAAGTTGTTTTCGTATGGGTATGTGTCCCTTGTTTCCCACTGCATTCTCACCACCGTTCCTTGGAATCGTCCCCTCGTTTGGAATAGTGCCAGATATACTATACATTGCGCTGTCTTTTCCTGTATTTCCATGGCAACGAATGTCCTTGATGCGCTCATGGCGTATGGGATCAATGAGCACACATAGCAGCTATCCTCCGTTGTCTGCTTACCAATTTGGGTCATGTGCTGATACCACATGTTGTTTGAGACGTGTGCTGAATCTGTTATGTAATTATCAATACCTTTATTGTCAGTATATGTGCTGCGTTTAACTCTGCCACCCTTATCCTTAGGGTTGCTAGTACCACCTGATATCATACCTGTTGCAGCAGTGGGAGGGGGCATGTTAGTTCTGGGTGGAGCCACAAAATTGGTAGCATAACTTCTCTGCCATACAGAGGCAGCCAACAGACCAGTGATGACCAACACTCCTATCAATTTTATTACAAGAGCTAGTCTCACCGGCATTTTGTTCTTACCTCGCTGCAGTCCGGCAGCTTATTCTTGCGAGGTTAAAGGTGCCCGGCTGAAAATCCTTAATGTGCTGGTTATTATTGTTAGTTTTTGTTAATTATGCTCTCCCTATCAAGTAATCGTTCAGTGCCCAGACGAAGAGCTGTTCCCACGCTAATCTTAGTGACCTATCTCTTAGAGTCGGTAAGTGCTTGTGAAGATGGGGAAATGATTGTTCTATGGCCAAAAGAAATGCGGTGTAATATACACGTACCCTTCTTCTTTTTAGGTACTTCGGCCTTCTTATATGATATACAAATTGGTGTGAGAGGGCTTCAGGGGTGTTATCATCCGCGGGCAGCACCTTCTCCTGGGCAGAGCACACTGTTAGTTACTTTACTTTCTAAACAATACAATTATATGCGGTACCTGCATGTGCGAGAGAAAAATAGAGAAAAACATACAAGTGTTTTATGTGTGTCTGTGTAACATCCAAGTTTGTTATACGGTGTCCTTCAATTGGTGGTGGCCTTGGAAGGGGGGCTGGGGCTGTATTGGGCAGAGGTTTGTTTACTTTGTGTTCTCGTGACCATGGGGTGGGCTATGGGCAAGTGTCCAGCGTCTATGGCAGTGGTTGTTTTCTGGGGAGTCTGGGGAGTAGTCAAGTGTAAGGACACAATTGTCCTCAGTGGTGGTTGCTGTATCCTTCCCTGTAGCCGATGTTGTTGATGTTGTTGGTCTTGCAATGGCCATGTCGTCAACGCTAGGGCGGGTCTGATGTTTGTAGGGCTTTACGTCGTGTAGGTGATTCCAGGCGTGCTTATCGTGCAGTTTCACTGCTCTGGGAGCCACTTCCTCTACCAAGTGGGGTCCGGTAAAGTGTGGGCTGCTCCACTTTCTATTGAAGTTGCGGAGAAGCACATGGTCGCCCTCCGAAATAGTGCATAGTCCTTCCGTTTCCTGTTCCTTGTTGGTGTCTTCTTGTTGAGAACTCTTCGACCCGTCCCGCGTGCGCTCGAGCTGTTGAGATACAAAGGCGACACTAGTAATCAAGGAAGACACATATTGATACATTTCGTCACCAAGAACAGTTGCAGTGTTTTTATGGTCAGTAAATGCTCTCGATGTTGGTGTTAAAGGAAGGCGCATTTGACGCCCTGTCACCAGCTCGTGGGGAGTGAGGTGGTGATCAGAACCTGGCATGTTCCTCAGCTCAAATAGAGCCAGCGGAAGGCAGTACAGCCAGCTCTTTTTAGTTGTCTGCTGAATTTTTGCGATCTCTTTCAATAGGCCATTCAGGCGTTCACAGATACCGTTGGCCTGCGGATGGTATGCACATGCAAATTTATGTTTAATACCCAGCAAAGATGTGATGTGTTGAAACATTTCATAAGCAAAGTGTGGGCCGTTGTCCGACTGCAGCACTTCGCAAACACCCACCTCGGGAAGACCTCTCTCACTAGAAATTTAGCTGCTCTAAATGCATCCGCGTGTGACCAGGGTCCGGCCTCGATCCACCTGGAGAATGGATATACCACTACAATCATGTACCTGTTAAAACTGATATAATATTGTTTCGTCCTCATTGTATATGTTGGCCTATGCCCAGTCACTTTGCGAGGAAATCCGTATTGCAAGGTCGTGACCTTAAGTGAATTAAGCCTCCATTTTAGGTTAAAGCCGCCATTTTAGTTTATCGTGCAAAGTCACCCTGTGGCCTAAAATGGCCGACCTGTGTTCTCTTGTTCTTGCTTTAACCTCTTCAACCTCTGTAGGAGAGTTCATGTCCAACCTGCCTGCAGGCTACATGTTAGGGTCATGTAGACCTTGTCCTTTGTTGACCTCGGGATCAGGGGATTACTTGAATCGGCGATGTTAACCTACAAGTATACAAGAACAATAACGCAATCTAAACACGACATGCAAAAGATCTGTTTGACCTGTATTAAAGCAATGTGTAAAGAGTGTTAAGTTAAACCTAGAGAATAATAGTGTTTGTTAGCAAATGTATTAAAAAGTAAACCGCATGCACGAGAAATGTAAAGTAGGAACGAACCTGGCGCGACCCTAGCCCAGTACATGATTAACTTGTAGGAGGCTGGACATTGTTATAAAGAAACTGTATAAATACGCTGATGTCCAGCTAGCAAATCCTGTTCACTGCTCACATTGAACCCTGCTGGTGGTCTCTGTGATGTATTGACGGCCAAATAGCTATTTGTGTACTTTGTTTTGTAAACAGTACAGAATTGCAATAAAGATTCTGGGAATCTTTACAAGCCTGTGTCAGTGTATTTCTCTTTGCATGGTGTAAAAGCCTTAATATTGTATTTTCTGATTCCACAGATGGCGCCCGAATAGGGACTCTCAAGATCGACTTCGTCTCGTTGAAGTTTGGATCGGCTATCGGACCGGGATCTGACGGTGCCAACAGAAACGGCCCCTCTGGACGAGAAGTAAATTCCTCGACAGAACAGCACGATCCGATACCTGAACGGTGAGCTGTAGCCCAAGACAACGTCTTGACGAGGGTCCATATATCGAGGTGGGTAAATTTGCCGAAATCACCAGACACGTGGGTCCTTAGAATTGTCCTTAGTAACCCGATCGGGCCTCCCAGTCCTTTGGTCAGGTGAATCGTAACCCGATTCTTAATTCAACCCAGACAATTTGAATTTGGCGCATTGTACTCGCGAGCACAATTATTTGACCAGGTAACACCAGAACTCTGATATGCCTGGGAAATTGTCTGCCTGCTTTAGGGCATTATTCCGCAGCGACAGACAATCTTTGGAAGATAGCCGTCCCGCACCACAGGAGGGGTTGCTGGCATGTACTATGTACTGTAAGAAAGGCTTTGGTAGTATAGCATTTAATGACATTTGGCACAGACAGACCAGACATAACTCTAATCTTCGGTGGCCAACCAATGCTAGCTTTGAAATCCCTCATATAGAATATCTAGAGTCTGTATTGGTAAAGAAAAAGGCTAGACCTGCAGCATTTGACGCATTGCACAGTTGAAAAAAACAGAGGCTTTGCAGCAACAAAAGAATAGAGAGAAACATATGCGTCGACATATGACAAGTGTCGAAAAGGCACGGTTATATGATCAAAATAAACAATTGGAGTCAGTTAGGAACACGGACAGAGCGTTTCAATTAGGCATTCAAAAAATGTACCCTTCAAAAGATTTTCATATGTCAGACGAATTGATTAATAAACCTTTGCATGAACGAAGGCCTGATGCCTCCACGCCACCCCCGTATGTCCCTCCTCCTGGCGCTTTGCCCCTTCCCGTTGTTATTCCTCCTCCTATAGTTCCTCCGGTCCTCCCTGTTGTTCTTCCTGTTGTTCTTCCAGCCATCGCTCCTTTGCCTGCCTCCTTGCCTCCATCTGTTGATATTCAGAATGTGCCTACTCTTCCTCTTCCAAGTGATTCCGCATCGCTTGTAGTAGACCAGGGAGCGGGATCAAGGGTTGTGACTCGCAATACTGTGTCCCCAGATAAAAAAAATGAATTGATTGCTTCGGCTAAACATCGTATGGAGAAGGGTGAACAAGCTGATGTTTTTTCCACACTTGAAAATTTAAAAGGTATTCCTGAGAAAAATATTTTTATTGAAGGATTAGGGATTCATTTGAGTATAATGTGGAATAGATTAAACGATGTAGATCTCCCACAAGGGTTACGGGATTTGAATGCCTTAGCGTTGTCCAGAGATACTGCGGAGAAAGTATATGAGCATGTCGTGAGGATTTTTGTGTATAGGAAGGAGTTGGAAGATTTACAGAATGAAGAAGCAGATGGTGATAGTTTAGGTATTATGTTCTTACAGAAACGGTTTTCTCCTCGCCGTGAATTAAAAGGTGAGGAAGTGCGAATTTGTACAAAGGATGCGATAAGATGGATTTCGGATATGTCGATAACTCCAGATGAAGTATATGACACATATGGTCAGTATACGTTAGAAATGCAAAAGAAAGTGATACAGGTTATGATAGAATACCTGCAGAATCAGTGTGTAAAAAGAAAGATTTGTTGTCCCACAGAATTGTTGAGTATTTATAAGAGAGCCTTTTCGATTGATACTTCTTCGACTGCCTTAGCGCTTGATTTGGCTCTGTTGCTTAGTAAGCGTTCAGAGCTACCTACTTCTCAGTTGCCTATGAGAGAGGTCCCTCCAACATTTGTCCCAAAAGTTGAGATTGCGGCCGATGCTGCACAAGGAATACTCGCAGTGGACATTCCTGCACATTACGTATCGCAGTTTGTTCATGTCCCGTTTTCAAGACAGGAAGTGAACACCATAAAGCAATCTATTCCCAATATAAGAAAGAATCCGACGGGGTTCTATAAAGAAATAGAGTCGGTCTTACAATCATCGGTATTCACCTTAAGTGATATTGATTTATTATTTCCCGTACTCCTGCCAGTTGATTTGTGGAAACAGATTGGGACTGTAGATGATGTACCTGGGTTAGGAGATACATGGGATAACATGGTTAGGCTCGACAGAGAAAGACCAGGTGGCGAGCGACCGCCTCAAGTGATATTAACTTTGCCTGATAGGATTATTGTAAAATTAAAAACTATAGTTCCTGAAAAAAGAATCATTTGGGACAAGCTTACGGCCTGTGTCCAAGGAAAGTCTGAGGGTGCTACCGATTTCTTCAATCGGTTTGAACAGGTATTTTCAGATTTCAGTGGACAAGACTTAGGCACAGAGTCAGGGAAAAGGCTGTTTGTTGACAAATTTGTACGTGGATTGCTGCCTGACATCCAGTTTCAGATTATGTCTTCCGAAAGCGCTTGGCAGGCTAAGTCTCAATCAGAAGTAATGCACATGGCTCAGTACTATGAAAATCGTGTGAATAATGAAAAGGAAAAACTTGAGAAAAAAAAGGGTGACCTGAAAACAAAAGTCCTATTACAACAGATTGTTAGAAACCCTAGAGGGGGTAATCAATTTAGAGGTCACTACGTTCCACAGGAAGTACGCCCCTGGCTCCGGTATCCATTAACCAGTGTGCCTATTGTCGACAGGAAGGTCACTGGAACGCACAATGTCCGACCTTGCAGCAAAGGTCATTTGGGAACATGGGTAGATGATCCAGAGGTCGCCCAGGTTTAGGGGGCCCTGGCAGAGGTCAGTTTGCACCAGAATCACAGCAACCTCCTTCACAGGATAAGCAAGTTTCGAATGTGGATAATAGAAACATTTTTTATCACCCTTCTGCCGCGTACCTCTCTGAAGATCTTCCTTTTGATGACATTCTGTTTCGCTAGGATTGCCCAAAGCAGGATTTGGAACCGACGCCTATTCCCGTTCATCAGAAAGGCCCCTACGTTGAGATGGCGGTGGGAAATAGGAAGCATCTACTTTTAGTAGATACGGGAGCACAGAAATGTTCCATTGACCATTCACGGGTTCCAAATATTCCCCTGTCAGGGCAGTCCAACGTTTCCATAGGGTTTTCAGGCACACCTGTAGTTTGTCCTGTCTCTTTGCCGGTCCCGATAATACTGGGTCCTTTCACGGAGCAGTGTCCATTTCTACTTACCACAAACTGTGGGGAGAATTTACTGGGGTTAAATTTGTTGAAGGAATTGCATGCAGTAATACATTGTTCTCCGGACGGAGTTCGGTTAACAATTTCACCTCAGCAATCACTCGCTTCTCAGTTTTTGACTCGACCTCTACCGCCAGAATTCAGTAATATTCCTGAATGCTTATGGGCAATTGATGATAATGATGTGGGCATTCTTCAAATTGAACCTGTTAGAATTATTCTGAAACATGGAGTTAAATTGCCTCGCATCCCACAATATAAGATCTCAGTTGAAGGTGAACAGTCTTTGAAATGTATAGTCTCTGATTTTGGACATCGTGGAGTAATTGAGGAAATTACGGGTAGTTTGTGTAACAGCCCGATTTTGCCAGTATACAAGAAAGGTGATAATGCAATTCCCTTTCGGTTTATAATTGATTTACGTGCTATTAACAAAATTGTGGCTCCTCAATTTCCTATTGTACCTGATGTTACAACGATACTAACCATGATTCCGGCTTCTGCCACTCACTTTAGCGTTGTTGACCTCAAAAACGCGTTTTTCAGTATTCCCATACACAAGGATAGTAGGTATCTGTTCGCATTTACACTACGTGGATGCTCGTTCACATTCACTCGTGCACCGCAAGGGTACACTGAGAGTCCAAGTATTTATAGTAGGGCATTAAAAGAGCAGCTCGATACTCTTGAGTTGCCTACTACTTGCACGTTTCTACAGTATGTAGATGATCTCCTCTTGGCTGCTGATTCTGAGAGTGCCTGTAAAGAAGGCACCCTGTTGTTGCTTTGTCATCTAGCAAAACATGGCCACAAAGCTTCACTCAAAAAATTCCAATATTGTTATCAGGAGGTTGCCTATTTAGGCTATCTCCTGTCAAAGGAGGGAAGACGGTTGACACCTGAACGAATAAAAACTATTTCTGGCATGTTTGTCCCAAATACGCAGAAGGAAGTTAGAGCCCTGATAGGTATGGCTTCTTACTGTAGATTGTGGATCCCTAACTTTTCGTTATCGATTAAACCAATGCTGGCTTTGACAAAGAAGGGCATTTCTTTGCCATTGCCATGGACTTTGGAACACCAGACAGCATTTGACTTGCTCAAAACTGCTCTGTGTTCAGTGCCGGTTTTAGGAACTCCAAATTATGAAAAGGCCTTCGTGTTGTATGTGCATGAACGTGATGGATGTGCTTTGGCTGTGTTAATGCAGGAACATGGAGGGAAGAATAGGCCATGCGGCTATTTCTCATCCGCCCTTGATCCTGTTGCATGCGCTTTGCCGAGATGTTTGAGAGCTGTCGCTGCTGCTGCTGCATCTGTAAAACAGAGTGAGGGAATGTTCCTGGGTCATGCGTTAACCCTAATGGTACCTCACTCTGTAGATATTTTATTGAATAGAACTCAAACGCAACACCTCACTTCCGCACGATTGATAAGATACGAATTGATCTTGTTTGCTCCCCACATTCAAATTCAGAGGTGTTGTGTATTAAATCCGGCTGAACTTTTACCTGTCCCGCAAGATACTGTTGATGGTGACGAAACGTCACATGATCGCCTTTATGCGACAGAACAAGAGACTAAAGGTAGAATCGATTTGAAAGACACGCCTTTGAATAGCCCACAAGGAGAGCTATTTTGTGATGGCTCTTGTTTTAAACTTCCGAATGATACATCCACGGCTGCTTATGCCGTCACTACTTTAAGCTCGATTGTGGAAACCAAAAGAATTGTGCATAATCCCGCGCAGGCCGCAGAAATTATAGCGTTAACTCGAGCTTGTGAAATTTCTGAAGGGCTTACAGTAAATATATATACCGACAGTCAGTATGCCTTTGGGGTGGTTCACAACTTCGGTAGACTTTGGAAAGAACGAGGTTTCTTGACCTCACATGGCACGAAAATACAGCATGGCACTTTAATAATGCAATTACTTTCAGCACTCGCACTCCCAGTTCAGTTAGCTATTATAAAATGTGCAGCACATCAAAAGGTTACAGATGATATAGGTAAAGGGAATGCTTTCGCTGATCAGATAGCTAAGCAAACTGCCACTGATTTTAGTTCAGAAATGTATGCTGTAAGAGAAACTGTAAATATTTGCACTTTTGGTGAAAGTATCGATTCTGTAAAAGATATTCAAGCAGATGCTACTATAGAGGAAACCAAGAAATGGGTCCAGGGTGCAGGAAGATTGGATGATGATGGGTGTTGGGTGGACAATGTTGAAGGAAAATGGTTACTCCATGACGCCTACATTACAATGATGGTCATTATGGCTCATGGTCCGACACATGTCTGCGCGCGTAAATTGACTGAAATGCTACACAGTGTATGGGCCAATGATAACATTTTCAAAATTGCGGAGCTCTTTGTCCAAGGGTGCATGGTCTGCTTGCAGCACAATGTAGGAAAAGGTACCTCGACTCCTAGAGGAAGTTTTGCTCCACCTTCTGTTCCGTTTGAGGTTATCCACTTTGATTTTATTGAAATGGAACGTTGCAACAATCTTAAATATGTGTTGGTTGTCATTTGTGCTTTTAGTAAGTGGGTTGAGGCCTTCCCTGTTAGAGATGCAACGGCCATAACCACGGCAAAAACTCTGTTGAAAGAGTTTTTTCCTAGGTTGGGGCTGCCGAGATTCATCTGGTCGGATAATGGGCCACACTTTATCACTGCTGAAATCCTACAAATATGCGAAGGATTACAGATTGATAAACGGTTCCATTCGGCCAGGCATGCCCAAAGTGCCGGATTAGTGGAGAGGCATAACGGCATTATAAAGAACAAGCTCGCTAAGACGTGTGCTGGCACCAAGCTAAATTGGCCCGATGCCTTACTGATCGTGTTGCTGTCGATGAGAACAACCCCTCAAACTAAGACTGGGCTTTCTCCCTTTGAGGTGGTAATGGGGAGGCCTGCTAATATTTGGGGTATGCCAAAAATTCGCTTGTTGCGGGATATAGAGAATGTGCTTCTTTCAGATTACTGTAACCAGTTGACTAAAAATCTGTTTTCAATTTATCACCAGGTGCGAGAGGCATTACCTGTACGATACGAGGGTCCTGGTCACAGTCTACGACCGGGGGATTGGATCCTCATGAAAGTTTTCAAGAGGTCGTCTTGCTTTGCACCTCGGTGGAGGGGTCCCTACCAGGTCCTGCTAGTCACCCAGACTGCTGTGTGGGTAGCGGGGCGAAAAAACTGGATCCACGCGACACACACTAAACGGATCCCGCAGCCCGTGCCATACGATACAGAAGACACAGAATCCCTTTCCACTGCTGTAACCAACGTGCCTGAAACAGCAACAACCGACAAGAGAGTATCGGAGACCTTTCCAGAATTCGTAAGGCCAGACAAAACGGCCACCTTGTCTCCGCACTCTCCAACAGTGGTACTTCCAGATCAATCATTTTCTGATCCCATTTCCGTTCACTCGCCACCTCCAGTGGGCAGTGACGACATATTGTTATCCGATCCTTCGGCACCAGAAATTGTGAAATATAATATACGTCCAAGAAAATAGACGTACAGCACAGTTTGACTGTGCGATTGAGGAAATCATTTGAGGGCTTGCCTTTTGGCCCGACTGTACGAAAGGATTCTGTTGGCTAAGGGTTGTGGGAAAGACATTAAGAAGACGCGCGACTGGACTCGCCAGCAAACGAACAATTGGTGTTTTTTCGATTGAAGACTTGTAACGCTCACCTGATTCTCGCAGAGGCGCCGGTCTTGACTGGGCGACTACCGTATCTTCAAAGGTGATGTGTAGCACCCGGTTGGCTCTTTGGGCTGGACCTCTGTGCACTGTATGCCTGACTTCAAGAGTAAGATGTCTGCAGACAGAAAATATGGGATTAATGAACTGGGGTTATTGGGGTGTCCCTATCTCTTCCCTTTTTGCTCTCCTGTAGACCCCCAAAGGTTAACGCTCTCACCTTAGGTAAGTGAATGCCGAGCTCTCCATCTGCCTCGCGGCAGGGTGCTGTAACCAGTTTCTTCACTGGATCGGTAGCGCAGGCCTCTTGACTTCAGAGGACTGCTGCCCGTCGTTTACTGCACGAACGGTAAGTTTCGAGTAATTCTATTGTCTTTAAAGTCTTTAGCAATGATGTCTCTTGTTTTGCAGGTTCCGGCGATGGCGGATGACTGGCTGAAGTGAGTTGAAGATGGAGTCCGTATGATGAATAGAAGCGCCTGGAAGCACGTAAGTAAGCGCTTGTTGCCTGCTTCACGATGCGCTCTAACTGTCTTTTATTTTGCAGGTACGAGTTCGGAGCGGCTGCAGGGTGCCGGAATACCCACTGGGGTTGATGTGGAAAGGAGTAATGGCACGTGAGTATTAAAGTTCCCCAATGTCTTTAAACGCACCTTGTTTTGTCTTTCAGATGCAGGATGCAGCGCCGAAGGCCTCCGGAGCGTGCGAAGAGTCGGTAAGCTTTTGTCTTTCAGATGCCGGAATGCAGTCTGAAGACCTCCGGAGAGCACGAAGAGTAGGTAAGCCTTTGTCTTTCAGATGCCGGAATGCTAACCTGTTCTTTCTTGTCTTTATAGGTGTTGCTGAAGACTGGATTCAGGATGGTAAGCCTTTTTCCTTAGGCCCAGGATCCGATGCAGAAGACACGATGAGCGTTCTGCTGCAGAGGATGCAGAATAACGCAAAGCAAGATTCATCCACCGGGTGTGGTTTAAATAGCCTCCTGTAGTGCTTAGGTGTCTCCTTCCACAGCCACGCCTAGGTAAGAAAAGAGTTCCTGCTTTCCAGAAGAGTTCCAGTGTTCTGAATCTAGGGAGTGGCTCCTGCCCCACCCAACAGGAAAAGTAGTTCCAAACAGAAGAGGATCAGAGGCTCAGCTGGCAGGCAAGTAAGCAGCATGGTCTGCTGCAGGTAAGTCCACCCAAGCATTATGAGCCCGGCGCTTCCAGCGCTGGGACTGGGCACATTTATGAGCCTGGTGCCACTGGCGCCAGGACTGGGTCCAAAAGGTCCCAATTGGGACAGGTTGGCCCTCGGAACCTGGGTTATGGATCTGCTTCCAAGGGAGTTGGGAAAACCCTGACCTTTTGGAAGCAGAGATCATGACAGTACCCCTCCTCAAGGCCCCTCCCAAACCGGGCTTCTCCGGGGGTTTTGGCTTGTCAGGAAATGTTCGGTGAAATCTTTTGATTAGGCGAGGAGCGTGGACATATTCAGCAGGTTCCCAGGATCTCTCTTGGGGGCCGTAGCCTTTCCAGTCAATTAGGTAAAATAGTTTAGATTTGGAGATCTTGGAGTCCAGAATGCTTTTGACTACAAACTCGAGTTCTCCATCAACTAGGATGGGTTTTGGAGATTTAGTTAGTCGGGTTTGAGGTTGCACGGGTTTTAATAGAGAGACGTGGAAGACCGGATGTATCTTCATGTGAGGGGGCAAGTCCAACTTGACCGCTACTGGGTTTACTATGGTAGTGATGGAATAGGGACCAAGGTATCTTGGGTTGAATGTGCGTGGCCCTTTTAGAGGTAGATATTTGGTGGATAACCAGACTTGGTCCCCTACTTGATATTGAGGGGCTTCCTTCCGATGTTGATCTGCTCCTTTCTTGTATTGTTCTTTAGCCCTTTGAAGGTGAGAAACAGCTTCCTTAAAGGCTTGGGTGATTGTAGAATGCAGGTAGTCTACTGCTGGTGTTTCAAGATCTTGGAGGGGATCCAACTCCGAGGTTCGAGGGTGACTGCCGTACAAAAGAAAAAACGGTGTTTTCCCAGTTCCCGAATGGACAGAGTTATTGTAGGCATATTCGGCTATCCAAAGGATGTCTTTCCAAGTTTTTTCAGTTTGTTGCAGCATGCAGCGTAAATACTGTTCCAGAGTTTGATTGGTCCTCTCGGTTTGTCCGTCGGTCTGAGGGTGGTGACTGGTCGATAGTCTCACATCAATTTGAGCCGACCGACAGCAACTTCGCCAAAAATGAGAAATAAATTGACTACCTCGATCCGAAATTAGAACCGAAGGAAAACCGTGTAGTTGGACGATGTTTTCGAGAAATTCTCGGGCCATAGTTGCTGCTGTTGGCAAGCCTTTGAGCAGAATGAAATGCGCCATCTTGGAGAATAAGTCCACGATTACTAGAATCGTATTGTATCCGGAGCATGGAGGTAGATCGGTGATGAAGTCCATAGAAAGCGTATGCCAAGGGCGAGGTGGGATGTCAATAGTGCGTAAGAGGCCTGCTGGTCTTTCCTTTTGACTCTTGTTTTGGGCGCATACTCCACAAGACATTATAAAGTCTCTGATATCTTTTTTTCACGACGGCCACCAGAAGTAGCGCTTGATCTTTTCTGAGGTCTTGGCCATACAGGGATGACCTTCCATTAAAGAATCGTGATAACAGGAGATTACTTTTTTCTGTAAATCTGTGCTGGGTAGGTATAATCGTTCTTGGAAATACAATAAGTTGTCCTTTACTGCAAAGTCCTTTCCCTGCAGATGCCAATTCTGTATGTCTGCTGGAGTTACAAGTTGCCTGGCTTTATCCTTATTTTTTTTTTTTTTTTTTTTCTTTTATTTTTGTTAGGTTGTATTACAACCCTTTAAAAACAGAGAGAAAACAAAAAACAAGCCAAAGTTTCTACATTCATCTCCAATCAATGCCAGGCGTCATCTCTACATCGGTTCCCTATGTCATGGCTTATGTTGCGGACATCGAAAGCGGCCCAACTGTTGAATCCGCCGAGGCATCGCGTAGATAGTCTTTTATAATGCGAAGGAAAGAAACCAGGGCATAGAGCACCCCTCTGTTAGACCCATCAAACAGGGCTCTCCACCAGTCTTCGCGGGTTAGGCACTGAAAATTCTTTGTTATTGGGCTGAAGATATTAGCTCTTTTAGACTCAAACTTTGGACACATTAAGATTAAATGTTTAAGAGTTTCCTTAGAGGTGGAGCAGAAACGGCAAGTGAGGTCCAAGTCCGGGGATTGGGACCAGTAGCAAAGGCGTTCTTTGGTTGTCATGACATTCAACCTGAAGTGAAGATAAGAGGCCCGAACCCACTGGTCTGGAAAACAAGCCAAGTACGATGGTACACATCCATATGCTCTTGCCTCGGCTGGCACTTCACGCATAGACCTAGAATTGGCTCGTTTATCACAGGTCTGGATCCAGTCATTTCTCCATATCTTTAATTTCGCGGCATCTGGGTTTTCAAGCAGCAGTTGCATCGTGATATCATACGTGCTAAGCACGTCATGGCATAGCTTGTTCCATTGAAATGCAATTGAGGGGGCCTTGGCAGACTGTAAATTGTTTAAAATGTCCAACTGGGGCAGTGTGATGTTTGCGTTTAATTTCCTGAAAACGCTTAGGAGGTTCCAAGCGACTCTCGCTTGCATAGATATGTATCCAAGTTCATATCTAATACACACTGTGGCGGTGCCTTTTGGAAGATTAAGCACTCTAGACCAGAAGATGTTTTCCAAGGAATTCCACACCTCAAAGCCGCACCCAAAGGCGTTTTCGCCAGCGTATATCAAAGACGGTACCACCTTCTGCTGGAAAAACATTAGCGTGGGTCTTAAGCTAAATTTTCCAAATTTTTTGTTAATTAAAACTGCTTGGCATGCCAATTGACGGCATTTGTTCTTGGCTGAATCAACCCAGGGGGCGTCATTTCTGCTAGCACTTAGCTGCATTCCTAGGTATCTAGTGTTGAACACACGCCCAATGGGTTCTTTGTTCACATACCATTTAAGGTTCTGCCGAGTCGAGTTGAATCCTTGGAGTCTTTCAAGGACCATGACTTCGCATTTCCCTCTGTTGATAACCAACCCGTTATTTGTTAGGTATTGTTCTACGGCATTCAGTTTGCGCTGTAAGCCTATAGGGGTTAAGTCTATTAGAATGATGTCGTCTGCATAGACTAAGTAGTCAACATGAGAGCCGTGTAGTTTTGGCGGGAAAGTGCGGAGGTCACGAAATACATCCTTGATGTCGGATATGAACAAATTGAATATGATTGCCGCAAGCGGGCACCCTTGCTTGACACCTCGAAAGGTGTCAATAGGTGAAGAAAGGTTGCCCTTTTGGTCTAGGCGAACTCTGATGGTCGTGTTCGTGTGCAGTTCATGAATGGCGGCCAGCAGGCTTGCTGGGCAGTTCCATTTGGTCAATTTAGACCAGAGTAGATCTCTATTAATACTGTCAAACGCCTGGGACAGGTCCACGAAGGCGAGATATATCTTGGCATTGGATCGTAATGCTTCCATTTTCAATAGGTTTAATGTTAAAAGGTTAATACCGCAGCCCAATCCTTTTACAAAACCGGTTTGTCTAGGGTCCATCTGATTGCAATTTGTTGACCATTCCGTCAGTTTTTGTTGGAGGAGAGTAGAGTAGACCTTGCCCAATACATCAAGAAGAGCAATTGGTCTGTAATTCTTTGGATTCCGGCGGTCGCCTTTTTTGAAAATGGGTATAATCACTGCTGATTTCCAGGACACGGGAGTCTTGCAGTTCATGGCAATCCTTTTGAACAGTAACTCACAAAAGGTGGTCCATGTTTCAGGGTGAAGCTTGAGCGTGAAATTCGTTAGGCCATCAGGACCAGGGGCTCTTGAATTGTGCAAGTTCTTAATGACTCTCAATATATCCTCGTAGTCGAAGACCAGGTCCCAATGTGGTAGTACGGGAGGCCTCCAAGCAGCGACCTCGTTGTTATTGCAGAAAAGGTTTGCATAAAAGGATACCCACTCAGCCTCAGCAACCAAATTGGCCTGAAGAGCATGTTGAGGCGCAAGATTGTCATTTATCAGTCTCCAGTATTCAGCGGCGTTTGAGCTCTTCATTTTTGATAACATTAACTCCGCGTCATTCTGCAGCATGATACACTTATGAGACTTGAGCCAGTTCTTATGGTGTTGTTTAAATTTTCTCACAAGGCCATGGGCAATACTGGGTACTTGTTTACGGGCCGATCTTATCTGCCAACGTAGAAGACGTTTTCGTTGTTGCACCTCGAGGTCGAATTTATGCTTCGGAGAGAACAGACTTTTGCCCATTGAGGTCCTGCATTCACGGTATTGAGTTAGCAAATAGTCGTAATCCGTAGAATCGGAGGTCTGGAGACCCCTCAAGATGTTACTTGTTTCAGAGGAGTCCAGATTTAAACGAATCCTACCAGTTCCTGTTCTGATATGAAAGGCCCAAAGATCTCGAGGGTTTTCAACCGTTTCCGTGAATGTCAAGACCACCATATCATGGTCACTGTGCTGCATTGATTGAACAAACAGACTAGTCGTTCTCATATGAATCCTACTGGATACAAAGATGTAGTCCAAGGTGGACTTGAGTTTGCCTCGACGCCAAGTGGGAGCAGCGGGAATATCACCCAGCGTTTGACCATTCAGCATCATAATGTCACGGACCTCCATTTCTAGGCACCATTGGGTTACCGGATGGAGTTCTAAGTTGTTTCCGGTCTTCTTGTAACCTGTTTCGTTCAAATGATTAAAGCAGTCGATGTTAAGATCTCCACAGACTATCAGCTCGTGAGGGGGGCCGGCTTCCATATACTCATCCAAGGACTTTGTAACTTCGTCTATGAAGTTTTTAGTTCCATGAACCTCATGATTCCAATAGAGGTTAAAAATACAGATGGAAGTCGAGGTTCCAGCGGGTGAGCTACCCACCCCGACCGTAGTCACCTGAATATATGGAGAAATGTCAATTGAATTCAAAATCCGGAGACCAGAGTCGATCCTAGCAGCTACAAGGAGGCCTGCCATCGGTCTCCCCCTGGTCTGTTTGAGAGCCGGTGTGAAGGCAATTTCAAACCCTTCCAAAATGGGTTTTTCACAGAGCCAAGTTTCTTGTAGGCAGATAAGATCCAGATCTTCGGCCCAGGCGGTGTTAAACAGATGACTGAAGCCTCTTGTATTCCAGGAGCCCAAAGTAAGGGCTTTTTTGTTGTTAGAGTGCCTGAGAGCCTGGCGTTAACGAGGCATGGTGTTATTTAAGGTTTCAGCAACCCACGCCCAGTCGTTCCCTTGCGCCAAGGATGAGGGGTCAGACACTGGCCGGTCTTCAGTTCGGTGCACTTGGCTGGCTCCTTGAATTGTAATCTTGATGTTGTTTTGACTAGGTGTCTCAATCATCGGCTTCCAAGTCTTCTGTACCAGGGGTAATGAGCTTAAGTGCGAGGCTGCAAGAGCCCGCTCACTTGAGCGCGTTGGTGGAGTTTTATCGTCTCTGCCCGCTTCTATCGGGTTCGCAGCTTCACCCAATGTCTCTGCTGGGGCCCGTGTTGGGACTAGTGAGATGTCAAAACCTAGCGACATTAACACCGGACCGGCTTGGAGCAATGTATCAGCTATGATTTTTGATTGAACGTGTAGAATAACTGCATCGTTTTTAGTTTCCTCGAGGAATTCTACAATTTTCAAGTCACCAGATTCAATAGCCCGCAGACTTGGGACCAAATGACATAGCCACAGAACATTGTGGCGATTCATTATCAAGTCATCAGCAGAGTCAATACGTTCCAATAGTACCTGGTGGTAAGAGGACGCCTTCTTCGGATAGTTACTCGTAGGGGGTTCTTTTATTGATTGATTTTTCAATGTAGGATTTCCTTGTGGAACCCCCATGGCCCTGAATTGCGACGGGTTCATCTGAATAAGGTCTTGTACTTTCGTGCCTGAAGGAACAGACTTTAAGGCTTTGGATGGTTGCTGGCTAGTGTAAAGATTGAAAGAAGATTGAGGTTCTAGATCTTTCGATTTCGGAGGATCTTTGTTACACTGATTGCAGATCTTCCGGCGTTTCTCCTCGAGCGTCATGAATGGTTTAGAGCAGCTGTTCATGTCATCTGTTAAAGTTGAAGTTGGCCCAGTTACTTCACATAAAGATATAATTCTTGAAGCTTTCCGGGCCGGCTTTTTGGGCAGAATGGAATTGAGGCCAGGCAGATGTAAACCGATGTCAAGCTGATTGATTATTTGGGGACAAACTGCGTTCGAGGGATCTGTGGTGTTGTCAATCTGTTTAGATACCACGAGGGGGATAACCGACAACGGATTGTGCTCCGCAGTCTCGTTCGCTTTCGTGGCTACTTCATCCTCATATGTCGATATGTTTAACAACTCCTCCGAAATACCGCGTAAATCGATTATCGGTTCGATGGCCGGATCCAGATCGATGGTAGTAACATTTGACAGCGATTCACATGCGTCTTTTTTATTTTTTAGAGTTGTTTTGTTGACAGTTACATTCAAAGTTTTTAGGTTGCGCAAGAATTTCCTGGGATCATTACCTCGGTTCCTTTTTTTCATGGGCATGTTTTTTGATTTTTTAGGTTCGTTGTTTCTACAGTTTGCAGTTTTCGAGCCAGAGATAGACCGGCTTGTAGGGTGTTTGAATATGTCAAAAACTGCAGCAGCAGCGTCGGTTTCAGAGTTTAGTGCATCGACCGGTACCTCTATGTCATAAACAGAACCAAGATTTAGCTTTGACGAGGCAGCCAATTGAGGATCATATAAACGCCAAGTTCTCTACAGCTTGAGTTTCCAGGCAAATAGCCTGAAAATTGGTCGAGTCAGATGGAGCCAAGTCAGTGGTGGAGAGGTCAAGGTCGGCCGTTTGCGGGCCAGAAGCACGTGGAACAAGTAACAACAAAGAATGCTCTTGACCTTCTTCAGCTGTCGCCTTTTCAATATTAGCCAGCTTATCTGCGTTTCTCCTGCGATCAAGAGCAGTGGCTTCTGCAATCTGGGCACACGTGGCTACAGGTATCCGAGAAGATGAACAAACTACAGAATTATTTGAGGTTCGAGGGCTCTGTACATCTCGGTCTTCAAGAACTTCAATATAACCAGGATTGTCGGCTTTTTGTTGAAAAAGGTGTAGAGCCTGTTTAGCCACTTCAGCCAGTAGTTTTCTGTCTAAGAGTGCATTTTTGTTACTGTCTGTTAAAGCAACTAATGCCAGTTCCACTTGTTTGTTAGTGTGTAAGGATGAGTTCTTTAGAGTCGTTTGAGACGTTTCCAGTTCAGCAATCTTCGCATAAACACCACTGAGCGAAGCTGTTAGGTCTTTTATGTTGTCGTTTATATGTTCGTACATTTTTAGAAAAGGCGCCAAGGCAATTGTGGTTGATGACATGATGATACTTTGAAGCTCTTGCATACTTGGAGTATAGCGTGCGTTACCAGAGCAATCCATTGTACGGCCCTTGGATTGTCTTTTGCCCACTGGAAATCGTCTAATTTTGGGAAAAGGGCGCTCCATTAAGGATGAGTCCGATGAAGACAAATCTGACTTGTCTTCAGATTGCGAACTCACGCTTGAAGGTCCATGCATACATTGATGTGAGTTAGACGATGGGTCATTTTGCGATATCACCATAGCGGGCTTCTTCTGTGAGCATAGAATGCTCGGTGAACCACTCGAGCGTCTACTTCTCCTTCTTCTTTCGATCAAATTGGTCGTAAGGAGGCTCCGCGAGGGACTTTTAGCCAGCAACACTGATGGAGGCACCCCGTCCACAAGGTTATGGGACGCTCTCGTAGGGGTTGTAGCCCCTGGCAGGCAGTTTTTTATTGCCGAGTTATTCAACCTACTTTTGTTCAAGTGCTTAAGGTCCATTAAAAGTTTATTAACCACTTCTAGGGAGTTTCTGCGGTTAATTGGGTCTTTTTCTTGTGGAATCAGCACCCTCACTCCCTCAGCATTTGCAAGGGAGTCACAAGCAAAGGATTGTGAGTCCAATTTTTGAACCGGGTTGAACACTTCATTGGGTGTGAGCGCTATGTCAGGCGCACTACTTTCGTACAACGTGTTTAGTGGAAACACTGGCGAAGGTAGCAACTTCTCGTGTGCACTGTAGAATCGTGTGCGTGGGGAACCATTGCTTGCTTCTATTTGTGTTCGAGCATCTACTGCATCACAATCACCGGTAATCACATGGAGCACCTGGGCTCCGGGCCTCGCACCAGTGAGTTGACAAGAAGGCGTTTGCGTGGTAGCAGGGTCGTAACGCGTTGAACTCATGTCATTTAATGCAGTACTGGCTGGAAAATCAAAAGGGCCGTGTGTTAGGGCCGATTCAAGCATAATCATCGGAATGGACTGTACTTCATGTGAACTAGCGCACTTGTCAAGGATCGCATCACTTTTACTTTGATGCGGGGAGCGGGATGTGAAAGCCTGGGGTGGGATCATTTTTGTAGAGCTGGGCTGGGCAATAACACTGTCAGTGGCCGACTGTAGAGCAGGTGCCACAGCCACTCTCTCAGCCCCCAATACCTCTGCCGCACCTCCCATTTGCCAGGACTGAGGAAGAAGATCTCGATCCACTCGTGAAGTAGTAACCACACAATCACTTACTATCTTTTCATCGTTGTCGTTGTCGTTGTCGCTAGGCATAGATGTCGAGTTCGCGGCTGGCTGCGTCAGACGCTCATCTTGGTTCTTGGACTGTATGCAGTCAGAGACAACAGAGACAACAGAGACAGGTGTGTGGAGCGCCTCCGAGGACTCCGCTGAGAGCCATGAATGTTCGGAGTCAGGGCATGCCGGTTCGCGCACACGCTTTCTTTGGGCTCGGGTCTTTACAGCGTTACTCACGATCTTTCCTTTCTCCAGAGCCATAAGAGCGCTTGTTCGCATTATGGCAGGGACTAAAGCGGAGATGAGTACGGGGATGGGTACTGTAAGCAAGAGGCCAGGGGAGTCTATAGCCGCACCCCGGTTTCCACGGACTTCCTCAGACTCCTCAGACTCTGCCAGACTCCGCGCCCGCTCCGCGGGGAGAGGCAGTTTTTAAGCTGGAGACACTCCCACAGCAGCAGTAGAAAGCGAAGAGTCACTGAACACTCCTGGTCACTCCTCAGACTCTGCCAGACTCCGCGCCCGCTCCGCGGGGAGAGGCAGTTTTTAAGCTGGAGACACTCCCACAGCAGCAGTAGAAAGCGAAGAGTCACTGAACACTCCTGGTCACTCCTCAGACTCTGCCAGACTCCGCGCCCGCTCCGCGGGGAGAGGCAGTTTTTAAGCTGGAGACACTCCCACAGCAGCAGTAGAAAGCGAAGAGTCACTGAACACTCCTGGTCACTCCTCAGACTCTGCCAGACTCCGCGCCCGCTCCGCGGGGAGAGGCAGTTTTTAAGCTGGAGACACTCCCACAGCAGCAGTAGAAAGCGAAGAGTCACTGAACACTCCTGGTCACTCCTCAGACTCTGCCAGACTCCGCGCCCGCTCCGCGGGGAGAGGCAGTTTTTAAGCTGGAGACACTCCCACAGCAGCAGTAGAAAGCGAAGAGTCACTGAACACTCCTGGTCACTCCTCAGACTCTGCCAGACTCCGCGCCCGCTCCGCGGGGAGAGGCAGTTTTTAAGCTGGAGACACTCCCACAGCAGCAGTAGAAAGCGAAGAGTCACTGAACACTCCTGGTCACTCCTCAGACTCTGCCAGACTCCTTAACTTCCTCTATGGATTCTGTGGCGATTACACCTAGAATTCTTTGTTCGGGAATGATTGGTACAGGTTTAGGGTTGATCAAGTGTTCTTCCACTCCCATCCGAGAAAGAGCATCAGCTTTACCGTTCTTTGTACCAGGTCGATAGGTAATTATGAAGTCAAATTCGGCAAAGAATAATGCCCAACGGAGTTGTCTAGAGGATTGGGCTTTTGCGGTTTTCAAATATTGCAGGTTTCGGTGATCCGTAATCACAGTAACGGTGTGTCGGGCCCCCAGCAGGTAATGCCGCCACGCCTTAAAGGCAGACTTGATAGCCAGAAGTTCCTTGTCAGTAATCGTGTAATTGATTTCAGGAGGCGAAAATTTGCGGGACCAAAATGCCACGGGATGCAACTGATTGGTTACCGGGTCCTTTTGTGATAGAACTGCCCCCATGGCAAGGCTTGAAGCATCAGTTTCCACGATGTAGGGGAGTTCGGGGCGAGGGTGTTTTAAGATTGGTGCAGAGATAAATTTAGTCTTCAAATCCTGGAAAGCTTGTTCCGCCTCGGTAGACCATTCAAAATGTTTGTTTTTCTTTAACAAGGCAGTGATGGGCTGGACTATTCGAGAGAATTCGGGGATAAACCTGCGGTAAAAGTTAGCGAAGCCTAACATGCTTTGCACACCTTTTACGGAGGATGGTGATGGCCATTTGAGAACTGCATCGACCTTCTTTGAATCCATACGTACTCCGCCAGGTGATAATATGAATCCCAAGAATTCAACTTCAGTCACGTTGAAAACACATTTTTCCAACTTAGCGAAAAGTTTGTGTTGACGCAATCTTTCGAGGACCATTTTCACGTGTTTCCGATGTTCAGATTCCGATGAAGAATAAACGAGGATGTCGTCAATGTAAACAACAACACACACATCTATGAGCTCTCTGAGGACATCGTTCATAAAATATTGAAAGGCGGCCGGGGCATTGCAAAGTCCGAAGGGCATGACCTGATATTCAAATAGCCCATACTTGGTGCGGAAGGCAGTCTTCCATTCATCGCCCTCTTTTACTCGTACCAAGTGGCAAGCTCCTCTAAGATCCAGCTTTGTATATATGCATGCTTTTCTGACTTGGTCCAGGAGTTCAGGGATCAAAGGTAACGGATATCTATTCTTAACGGTGATCTGGTTCAGGGAGCGATAATCGATACAAGTTCTAAGGTCTCCTTCCTTTTTTGGAACGAAGAACAAAGCTGAAGAAGCAGGGGACTTGGACGGACGAATAAACCCATTCGCCAGGTATTGATCCAGGTATTGTCGAAGGTGAAGGTTCTCAGACTCGGTGAGGGCATACATTCTACTACAAGGAGGAGTAGATCCAGGTATCAGGTCTATCTGGCAGTCATAAGACCTATGAGGAGGTAGAGTGTTAGCCTGATCCTTCCGGAAAACATCTTGGTATTCAAGGTATTCGGGAGGTAACTGGGGAGTCTCTGAAGAAATTGCTGCCAGTGCAACACCAGGTGGAGGGTGACAAGTAGAGACACATTCTGGAAACTGGACCGTTCTTGCTCGCCAATCGATCAGAGGATTGTGTTTCTCTAACCAAGGTATTCCTAGAATAATCTGAAACTGAGGGGCCTTGATCACGTCGAACACGATCTTCTCATGGTGTCCATCTTGACTTACTAGCGTCACCTCTTGAGTGGTATGCATTACTGGCCCGGAGGCTATCTCCGTACCATCCACTGTAGTAATGACGTCCTTTACAGCCTTGGGACAAAGAGTTAGATTCATCCTCAAAACCATTTCATGATCCACATAATTGCCGATGGCACCGCTGTCGACGTAAGCTTCAATTGCATGTAATCGATCCGGATTATCAGGGCTAATGAGGACCATAGGTATCACGAATTGCGAGGTCACGGAACTGGTTTTCATGCTCGGCAAGAGGACCTCTATTCTTGTCGGGCGAGGTCGTTTCCCTGCTCAGAGTTTGTAACTTTGGTAACTGCAGCTCCTACTGCCTTCTTGGCAGGTTTCACCGGACAGTCTCGAAGAAAGTGCCCTGAGTTTCCGCAATATAGGCATAATTGCAACTGTTTTCTCCTTTCCCGCTCCTTTTGTGTTAGAGGACCTTTCAGACCCCCAATTTGCATGGGTTCCCCGGAGTCTACTCCTTTGGAAGGAGTTGGCGGTTTGGAAAATACTCGAGCATCAAACTTGGAACGGTCGGCCTTCCTGTTCTGCAGTCTATGATCTATTTGAACGACCAAGTCTATATAATCCGAACAGTCTTGTGGGGGATTCACTACTTGGGCTAAAACGTCTTTGAGCTCTCCACGTAGACCTCTGTAAAACAGCGTAATCCTTTTGTCCTCAGGCCATTGAGTTTCCACTATTAGTCTATTGAAAGATGCAATATAAGCCAAAAGGTCTTGATTACCCTGTCGCAACGAAAGAAGCTCATTGTCCAAGGCCTGCCCCTGTGAATGTCTTGCGAACAGTTTTTCCATACTAATCTGAAAGGCTTGAAAATCATGGTGAACCGGATCATCTTGATTAACTAGAGGGATCGACCAGTCTGCCGCATTGCCACTAAGGTACGAAAGTACAAAAGCTACTTTAGCTTGATCAGTTGGAAAGGCTGCTGGCCGGCATAAGAAGTGCAACCGGCACTGATTGATAAATACTGCAAACCTCTTTGGGTCACCAGAAAATCGTTCGGGCGGAGCCAGAGGTACATTCCCAGGTAGGTTGATCTGCACTGGATTCATAGAGGATGTTGAAGGAAGATTTGCCCCTGATGCGGGTAACAGGGTTTGTCCGGCTTGTGACTGTAGCAATTGTCTAGCAAGACCGTCTGTTCTCTCCTTGGAAATAATTAGTTCCCTTCTTAGAGCATTCGTTTCCTGACGAGCTGCATGCACTTCTGCCCTTAGTTCCCCAAGTAACCGGGCTAGGTGGTCAGTATCCGAGGTTTCCATAGCGCCTGGGCGAGAGTTTTGCGGTAGGCTTTGCGTTCTGTAACGCTCACCTGATTCTCGCAGAGGCGCCTGTCTTGACTGGGCGACTACCGTATCTTCAAAGGTGATGTGTAGCACCCGGTTGGCTCTTTGGGCTGGACCTCTGTGCACTGTATGCCTGACTTCAAGAGTAAGATGTCTGCAGACAGAAAATATGGGATTAATGAACTGGGGTTATTGGGGTGTCCCTATCTCTTCCCTTTTTGCTCTCCTGTAGACCCCCAAAGGTTAACGCTCTCACCTTAGGTAAGTGAATGCCAAGCTCTCCATCTGCCTCGGGGCAGGGTGCTGTAACCAGTTTCTTCACTGGATCGGTAGCGCAGGCCTCTTGACTTCAGAGGACTGCTGTCCGTCGTTTACTGCACGAACGGTAAGTTTCGAGTAATTCTATTGTCTTTAAAGTCTTTAGCAATGATGTCTCTTGTTTTGCAGGTTCCGGCGATGGCGGATGACGGGCTGAAGTGAGTTGAAGATGGAGTCCGTATGATGAATAGAAGCGCCTGGAAGCACGTAAGTAAGCGCTTGTTGCCTGCTTCACGATGCGCTCTAACTGTCTTTTATTTTGCAGGTACGAGTTCGGAGCGGCTGCAGGGTGCCGGAATACCCACTGGGGTTGATGTGGAAAGGAGTAATGGCACGTGAGTATTAAAGTTCCCCAATGTCTTTAAACGCACCTTGTTTTGTCTTTCAGATGCAGGATGCAGCGCCGAAGGCCTCCGGAGCGTGCGAAGAGTCGGTAAGCTTTTGTCTTTCAGATGCCGGAATGCAGTGTGATGACCTCCGGAGAGCACGAAGAGTAGGTAAGCCTTTGTCTTTCAGATGCCGGAATGCTAACCTGTTCTTTCTTGTCTCTATAGGTGTTGCTGAAGACTGGATTCAGGATGGTAAGCCTTTTGCCTTAGGCCCAGGATCCGATGCAGAAGACACGATGAGCGTTCTGCTGCAGAGGATGCATAATAACGCAAAGCAAGATTCATCCACCGGGTGTGGTTTAAATAGCCTCCTGTAGTGCTTAGGTGTCTCCTTCCACAGCCACGCCTAGGTAAGAAAAGAGTTCCTGCTTTCCAGAAGAGTTCCAGTGTTCTGAATCTAGGGAGTGGCTCCTGCCCCACCCAACAGGAAAAGTAGTTCCAAACAGAAGAGGATCAGAGGCTCAGCTGGCAGGCAAGTAAGCAGCATGGTCTGCTGCAGGTAAGTCCACCCAAGCATTATGAGCCCGGCGCTTCCAGCGCTGGGACTGGGCACATTTATGAGCCTGGTGCCACTGGCGCCAGGACTGGGTCCAAAAGGTCCCACTTGGGACTGGTTGGCCCTCGGAACCTGGGTTATGGATCTGCTTCCAAGGGAGTTGGGAAAACCCTGACCTTTTGGAAGCAGAGATCATGACAAGACTACAATGCCTGCACCCGCTACTGCTCGTACTGAACTTTTAGATAAATATGTGACTAGCAGAGACAATGATCAAGCATGTAATGAGACCCCGAAAGTGTATTGTTGCCTTTTTGTATTAATATCTGGGTTTTTAGTAACTATTGGTTTTGAGTTATGGTATCTGGAGGAAGCATATCCGCTAGAGGACTTTTTACCTGTTGAAAATGTATCTGTTTTCCCCACTCCTTCGGTGCAATTGCATACCTTATCGCCTAGAGATTCTTCGCATAGACGGAACTATCAGAATAATACTCTTTTATTAATAATGAATGCCACTCATGCAATTTTAAATAGGACCAATTGCTGGATCTGCTCACATCTACCGCAACATGGGGATAAGGGGCTAGGTTGGTATATTCATCCTTTACCGTTGACAACTGCTTGTTATGCTTCTCTTAGAGCACTATTCTTTGGCCGATGGAATGACAGCATCTCAGGGAACTTTGATGGTACAAATTTGAATAGCTTTGAAAAACATGTTTTGGTGCTCCTGGGATGCTCGCTTTTTGCAAATAGGAGTAAGCCAAACGTTGCTTCTGTTAGGCCCTCTGATAGATTGTCACATCCTTTTCAGTCTTTGATCACTTTCAAAATGGCTCCTAGAGGCAATAAGGATGCCACGCCTCCATCTTATTCTGTTAACCATAGCCCCGATTCAGTATCCTTCTGCATACAGGGGAATGGAACACGGTCAATGGGTAATTTTAGAAAATGTGCCAACGTTGCGAATTTGACTAGTGAGAACAGACCTCTGTACGTAGGTGAACCTGTCTATTTTGTTTGCGGTAATGTGGCATTTCCATGGTTGCCCAGGGATTGGCAAGGAACCTGCTATTTAGGGATTCTATTACCTGGGGTATTTATTGCCAGTACTGCAGAAATTTCGAAGACTCGTCCACGACGAGGTGTGAAAGGGGATACTCCAGCGCAAACTCTAGGAGACATCATGAAATCCTTTGTGCCATTTTTTGGGCAAATTACAAATTCAGAAGATATCAGGGGACTAGCGAGAGTATTGGAGAGAACCATCAACCGGACCACTGACATACTCTATAATATGACGTTAGAACAGAAAGTGATAAGATTAGTAGCTCTTCAGAACCGGATGGCATTAGATGTCATTCTGGCTGAGCGTGGAGGAGTATGTAATTTAGTGGGGTCCGCTTGCTGCGTTTACGCACCAGACTCCTCTCCAACGATCTTTAGGGCTATCCAAAATCTACATGTTCTTAGTTCAGAAGTGCATGTTCCTGAGAGAAACTGGGAACTTAGTGCATGGTTTTGGGACCTCCTACGGTCATGGGGATGCAAGTTGTTTTCGGCCCTGCTGATTATCTTGGGTAGTTTTCTGTTCCTTTGTTGTTGTATACAGTGTCTCCCTGGTATATGTTCAGTATTAGGGGGGTGTTGCGCGCAAGCACCAAGTGTATTAGGGCATAAAATATACACCCCAGATAAGGTTTCCAAGGAGTATGTGTTGAAAGAAACTCTAGTGTTTGATCTAATGGCAATAGATATGTCTGACAATGATTCGGGGTGTATAGACGTTGAAACGTGGAGTTAGTCGCAAAGTGATTAAAGGTAGCTTAGCGCTTGGCATAGGCCAAAAGGAGGGTTTGTTAAAACTAATATAATATTGTTTCGTCCTCATTGTATATGTTGGCCTATGCCCAGTCGCTTTGCGAGGAAATTCGTATTGCAAGGTTGTGACCTTAAGTGAATCAAGGCTCCATTTTTGGTTAAAGCCGCCATTTTAGTTTATCGTGCAAAGTCACCCTGTGGCCTAAAATGGCCGACCTGTGTTCTCTTGTTCTCGCTTTAACCTCTTCAACCTCTGTAGGAGAGTTAATGTCCAACCTGCCTGCAGGCTACATGTTAGGGTCATGTAGACCATGGGCCTCATTACGACCCTGGCGTTGGACCATGGTGCTATTAGCCATGGTGGATGGCGGAATTACTGCCCCATTACAAGGTTGGTGGGGCGGTAATTCCCCATTCACCATGGCCTCTTCCCCATTCCCATTTTTGGCCCATAGGGCACAATGGGAATGGGGAAGGCGCTAATTACGGCACCGTAAATTACGGTGCCGTAATTAGCACCAAGGTCCCTTAGCGGGTTGGACTTTAACGCCTGCAAAAAGCAGGCATTAAAGTGTGAATCGGGCGTTAAGGGTTTAACGGCGCCGCAGCCTTTTACGGCGCCGTTAACCCCTTAACGCCAGGGTTGTAATGAGGCCCCTTGTCCTTTATTGACCTTGGGATCAGGGGATTACTTGAATCGGCGATGTTAACCTACAAGTATACAAGAACCTTAACGCAATCTAAACACGACATGCGAAACATCTGTTTGACCTGTATTAAAGCAATGTGTAAAGAGTGTAAAGTTAAACCTAGAGAATAATAGTGTTTGTTAGCAAATGTATTAAAAAGTAAACCGCTTGCACGAGATATGTAAAGTAGGAACGAACCTGGCGCGACCCTAGCCCAGTACATGATTAACTTGTAGGAGGCTGGACATTGTTATAAAGAAACTGTATAAATATGCTGATGTCCAGCTAGCAATTCCTGTTCACTGCTCACATTGAACCCTGCTGGTGGTCTCTGTGATGTACTGACGGCCAAATAGCTATTTGTGTACTTTGTTTTGTAAACTGTACAGAATGGCAATAAAGATTCTGGGAATCTTTAGAAGCCTGTGTCGGTGTATTTCTCTTTGCATGGTATAAAAGCCTTAATATTGTATTTTCTGATTCCACATACCTATGTCCTTGACATACATTGATCATATCAACGTAGTCAATATGAAGGTGTAGGAAGGGTCCTTTGGGCCGGGGTATAGTACCTTTTATCACTTGCAGCGTGTGACCGGCCGTAAACTGTTGGCATGTGAGGCAGTTGCTGATGAAATTAGTGACATGAGAATTTAACTCGGGGCAGAACCAAGCCTCCCTAAGTCGTACTGCAATCACTTCCTTTCCTGTATGTGCTGGATGATGAAGCTGGGCCAGGGCGGTGTTCAACAGTGCCAATGGCATGACCACTTTTCCAGTATTATTTTGACGCCACAGTGCGTCTGTTGGGGACATCGTACATCCTCTTTTTACCCACAGTTCCTTTTCTGCCATTGGTGCGGCTGCCTGTAATTCCATTATCTGTGTTGCAGGGAGATGAGTGTACCCTTCCTTCATCATCATCTGTCTTACCATTGCCCTCCCCCTCCCTCTCTCTGATTCTGGGGGGGTCCATAATTCACCAAAATATGCAGCATGCTTGGCATGTGCGTCTGCTTTTTCATTTCCTTTCGAGATATAGGGCCTCATTACACGGTAGGTGGTAACCATGGCGCTATTAGCGCCATGGTTGCCGCCGGTATTTTACAGTGTCCGCCTTGGTGGATGGCGGAATTACCGCCCTACTCCAAGGTGAGCGGGGGCAGTAATTCCCCATTCACCAAGGCTCTTCCCCATTCCCATTTATGCCGCCATAGGGCATAATGGGAATGGGGAAGGTGCTAATTACGGTACCGCAAATTGCAGTACCGTAATTAGCTCTGAGGTCCCTTTGCGGCACCCTACTTTAACAGCTGGTGAAACCAGCCGTTAAAGTCGGGTCCCGCAAAGAGAACTCGTAGTAAGGCGTTAGGGGTTTACTGGTACCAGTGCCCTTACCGGTACCGGTAAACCACTACCGCCTTCCGTGTAATGAGGCCCATAGTCATCTCCATTAGTGTGTGCTGGGCATTTAACCAAAGCTATCTCTTGGGGGTCATTAATTACTTCAATCAATTCTGCTAGCAAGAGGGCATGTTGCACTGGGGTGCCATCAGCTCTTTTAAACCCCCTTCTCTGCCATTTTATCAACCCGCCGTCTGAGCCGAATAATGCTGCGGTAATTGCACGCATTTTACCGGGACATATATCAAATCTTCTGTCATTTTTACTACTGCTGCCCCAGTTCTCCTTATCCCATCGCTTTGGTCATTTGTTGATGAGCCATCAATGTACAAAATCCCCCCCCCCCTTTAAGTGCATCCTCCTCCACTTTCCTTGTGCTGGAGTACATTTCAATAGTCTGTGTGCAATCGTGAGCATAATCACCTTCCTCAACAACTTCCGCTATGAATCTGGCTGGGTTTACGGTACTGCATCTGACAATTGTCAATTCGGGTCTAGATAAGATGATCTCATAACCTGACGCCCTCTGTGTGGTCAGTGTGGACTTAGGTTTGTTAAACATTGCAAAGAGCGCATGCTCCACAAATAATGTGGTGGGGCACCCCATTGTTAATGATGATGATTTCTCCATCGCAAATGCAGCTGCGGCGAGACCCTGTTCGCAAGGGAAATGTCCTAGCATAACAGGGTCCAAGTGACCGCTGTAGAATGCTATTGGCTTGTGTCCCATGCTAGTTTTCTGAGTCAATACTGCTTTCATTACTGCTGAGTCGCAATGTGAAAAGATGAAAAATTGATGTTCGTAATATGGAGTGGCTAGTACGGGAGCTGTGGATATGGCGTGTTTCAACTAATCAAACGCCTCCTTCATTTCTATTGTCCACCCCAATGTCTTGTCCCCTTTTTGTGCCTCTCTCAATGCCTCGAGCAGAGGTCCTATGTATGAGCTGTAGTCAAAAACCCATGCTCTACAGTAGTTGCATAGGCCCAGGAACTGCTGCAGTTCCCTCACAGTTTGTGGTTGTGGCGTGTTGGATATGGCTTGTGCTCTTTGTGGTGCAATGTTTCTTCTGTGCTGGGACATTAGTTGACCAATGTATAGTACCTGTTCCTGACAGTACTGTAACTTTTCCTTGTCTACCTTGTACCCCTTTTCAGCCAACATTGTCAGCATTTTCACACCCTGCACCTCTCCTCAGTTGTGCTGCAAATTATTATATCATCAACATATTGCAGCACTGTACTTTCCAAATCAATTTTTCCCAAATCCATCTGTATTACTCTGTTGAAAATTGAGGGTGACTCGCAGTACCCTTGTGGTCGCCTTGTGTGTTTCCATTTTGTATTCCTGTATGTGAAGCTTGTCAAATCTTGTGAATCTGGGTGCAGAGCTATTGAGAAAAAGGCATTTTTGAGGTCAATCACAGTGAACCGTGATGCGTCTGCTGGTATTCCACATAGTATCGTGGCTGGGTTTGCTGCTATGGGGTATTCTGCCTCTACAATATAATTCAAGGGTTTAAGGTCCTGGATAAAACGCCAAGCCTTTAGCCTTGCGCACTGGGTACACAGCCATGTTACATGCTGACTCTGATGGTACCAATATGCCATTATTTATCAGGGCCGTTATGGTTTCGTATATGCACTCATCTGCCTCTTTTGATAGTGGGTATTGCTTCACTCTAGGTGGTATTGCGCCCTTTTTCAACTTTATTTTTACTCCTCCAATACTCTTTATGCAGCCCACGTCATAGGGACTGGTGGTCCACAGTGATGCTGGAACCTTAGCCATATCTTCCTCGTAAAATGGTACTGGGGTAGATGCAGGTGCCTCGAGTGCCATATCCATTTTCAGTGCTACTTGCTTGTATGCTACTCTTAACCAGATGTCTACACCCATCATAAATACCATCTCTCCTTCTCCCTTGTTTTCTGAAAAGAGCTCTTCATCAGACACCTGCGTGAACCTGCATCCCTCAGCCAGGACTATCACTGCTCTCCATGCTCTCCCTTCCCTGTCTTGGGCATGTACTGCGATGTAATCTGCAGTCGCTATAATGCTCTCGATGCTCACCGAAATCACCTTCCCCTCTGGTTCACTAGCTGGTGTCTCAGGCCTGAACAAATATGCTACTGGCCTCCTCCAAATCTTTCCTTCTATTCCTGGCATCCATGCAAATGCCATGTCTGTTCCATATTGGAACAGCTCGCCATCCACAGGCTCAGCTCGAGCTACTGTCTGGCCACAGTACGCTTGCAGTATTTGTCATGCAGTAAGCATGTTTATTCCTGGTGTGGAGCAAATTATGCCATTCTCTGTGAAGGAGATTGTCATATTTAACCTGCTCATTATGTCCCTTCCAAGTATGTTCACTGGCGACTCCCTTGAATACAGGAGTGGGACAGACATGTCATAATCTCCTATAGATAAGGAGATGTTATCAGTAAAGGGAACCAACCCTCTAGCCCCAGAGAATCCTTGGGTGTGCAAAGCCTCGCCTGACATTTTAAATCTACCCTCCCTTATGCAAGACCTGGTTGCCCCAGTGTCAACAAGGAAGGAGAATTTTTTGTCACCTATCGCTACCTCAATGCGTGGTTCCTCCGCACTATTAGGTGTTATCGACAGGATGGGGCACACCAAGGACGTCTGTGGGCTGTCCTATTGTGGGTACAGTGACTGACCGCTTGCTGTGTAAGGGTTGTGTCCCAAGATAGTCACCCTCCCTAACTGTGTTTGTTGCAGCGGTGTATCGATGGGGGTCAATTTATGGTCCTGTATTTGAGTGAGCTGTTGTACTGGTTGCACTTGGTGTTGTTGTGTTATTGCCACCTGCTGCTGCGGTGGTGAGTATGTCTGCAACTGTTGTTGTGGTGATACTTGCTGCTGCGTGTTGCTCTGTTGTGTTCCCTGCAGTTGCTGGTAACCCTGCTGCTCCCTCATAGGCCCTTGTGGTCACTGTTCCCCCAGGCTGGTGGGGTGGGTCTCATTCTACATGTGCGTGACATGTGTCCCAACATTGCACAAACCCAACATACAGGTGGTTCCCTGGCCTGCCATGGGAAACTCCCCGCATTGTCTTGGTACCCTTGTTGCCCATTGGGGTAGTAACTTCGAAATCCTCCCCCTTGCTGTTGTGCAGGTTGGCCATATCCCCTCCCTCTCATCATTCCGCCCCTTCCCCTGGTGTTGTTATAATATCCATTTCCCGGTAGCCTGTACCCTCCTCCTGTGGGAGCCGTGTATGGTGGGGGTGGTGGCATCTGTTGTGTTATAAGTTGTGGTGGTTGTGGTAATGGTGCTATTTGTAGCTGTGTGGGATCTTGTGCAGCCACTACTTGTGTGGGGTTTGGTGTCATTGTTGTCGGTGTAGTTATTAGTGCTCCTTCCATGGTGTTAGTTAGTTTTTTCTGCACTAATTCTGCCTCCTCTGCTTTCCTATCTTCTTCCTTTTGTTTAATCTTTTCTTGCCACATCCTACAGTGGTGTACTATTGTTAGTTGTATTTCCGGCCAGGCCTTAACTTCCATTCCCACTATCTTCTTCAGTTGTCTTTGTACTGCCTCCGGAAGCCCTTGTACTAGTATGTGGTAAAAGATTGCCGGTGTCTTGTCCCATGGCTCTCTAGTTTCCATGCGCCACTTCTCCTGAATCTCCTGGATATAATCAACAGGATCTTCATTCTCACGCATCTTGCGTGACGTAATTGCTCCTATATCTGATGTGTCTGGATACTGCACCCTCAGGGCTTGCCATAATGCATGCCTGCAGTTCGCAAATGGCGCCCCGTCATGTGATGTGTTTGTTATTGTAACTCCAGGGAATCCTGCCCTCTTCCAAATGTCGTCTGCTGCGTCCCCCAATATCGATATTAATAGACCCTTCACGTCTCCCACTGCTAGTTTCTGTCCTGCGGTTTGTTTTTCCATCTCGTATATCCATTTCCCCGCTCCTCCGCTTAGTGATGGGAGCCTGCACTTTATATTCTCCTTATCAGCATGCTTCCGAGGGACGTATTGTGGTCTAACCCCTCCCCTCTCCAATAGTGGTTTAAATTGTACCCCATCTGTCTCCCTAGTTGTCGCAGGGTGGAATCCATGTACTCCTCCTCTACCTCTGTGTCAAGTAAATCTGCTGCCATATCTATATTACCGCTGCTTGTCGTATCTTCTCCTTCATTCTCCCCCTTCTCCTATTGCTCTCTTTGTTTACTGCAGGTGTGTGTGTATGTTCTTCCTGCCTGCGTCCTGGGAGGTCTCTGAGCCTGCCCACATATGGGGTGTGTTCAGGAGCGGGTGGGTGTGTTGGGTGTAATGATGTTTGTGTAACTGCACGTGTTGGTCCTCCTGCCACTTCTCTTCCCTGCTCCTCACAACCCTTCACTTCTTCCTTCTTTTTACATGCCCATGGTGATTCCCTGTTTGTGCGTGTGATGTACAATTTATCTAAGCTCTCCCTACCACCACTTCTTCCTTCTCCCCCCACTCCCTCTTTTTGTTTTCTGCAAAATTCATCCAGGAGCGACAAACCCCCAATCTGTCCTTTTCCCCCTAATTGTCACCGTTTTTAAGTCTATTAAATCCATTCCTTCCTGTTCTCCTTCATCAGTTACTCCCCTTTGCGCTAATGCCGTAGCTACTTCTGCGTCCCGACGCACATATTTTCTTACCCCACTCCCCCCTTTCCTCTCTCTTCTCTCCTCTTCCTTCTTTTCCACTATTTCACCACCTATTTCCTCTCTTTTCTTTTTCAATTCCTCCATCACCTCACTACTTACCTTCTCTAATATCTTTTCCTCCTCTCTCCTCCTTTCCCATTTCTCTCTCTCCCTTTCTAATATGCTTTCTATTACTTTACTTTCTTCGTATTTACTGGCGCTCTCTGAGAGTATTTTCTTCTTCCATAGTTCCATTTCCTTTTCTTTCTCTTCTTCCTCTCTCTTCCTGTCACGCTGTGCTGCTCGGGATATCCTTTCTGCTATTGCTTTCATCCTCTCCGCTTCCCTCTTCCTTTCTTCAGTTCGCTCCTTCATTCTCTATAACTCATCCCTACTTTCCTTCCTTTCCCTCCTTCTTCCTCGTGCCTCTTTCTCGAGCTGCTTAATCAGTGCACTCCGCTCATCCCTTAATTCAGCCAATCGTTCCTCCAACATCTCCTCCTCTTCTTGTGACAGCTCTCCTTCCCTTGTGTTGTTCTCCTCACCCCCATTCCAGTGCTACCCGCATCGTCCTTATTCATTCTCCTCACCACCTCTTTTTCTTCTCCTGTTAATGTCCCTCGCAGCTTTAAGAGCACCTGCGCTGCTACCCACTCGTCTTGTCCTATGTTTGAAATGTGCTCCTCGCTGTTCTTCCCTCCCTTTGTGTGCGCCTGCGTGCAAGTTGAACCTACCGTGCTTGTCACCTCCCCCCCCCCCCGGTAGCTACCTGTAGCTGTATATGGTGGAGGGCTGTACATGGGGTTTGAGTACGCCTCAGCTGCCGTCAGTTGTTGCCTTGCTGATTCTCATAGCTCCGTCACAGGATATAACCCACTTTCCTCCTTCTTCACTACCTTCGCTAGGGGCATGTCGTCTGACCCTTCCTTCTTTACTTCTACTTCATGTACAGTGCCAGGCCTTTCATTCCCCTTCCTGTCTCTTCCCGCGCACTGTGTGCTACTGGTCGCCTTTTCCACGTTTCCTTCTTCCTCCTTAATCTCCTTCCCCTCTGTTGTTTCTTCGCTCCTCTTCCCTTCTGTCGCCCCTTCCACGTGAACATTCCGGATGGTCCTGGCCGGGATCCCTGGAACATCCTCCACAACTTAAACACCTCCACGTGATGTGCCAACTTCTTCCCTTTGTACGTTTTGTGTATGTGTGTCAGTAGTGAGTGTTGGACGTACGGTCAAAACTGCCGTTAGGCGGCCATGGTGTTGTCATTTTGTTGTCTGTTCCTTGTGACCATTCTATGCTAAATTTGATGAGTTTTTCCCTATGGGGTGACAGCGTTTTACAAATATGCTGTAGGGGGGTAGTCAGGGTGTTCCCCCACCCTCCCGATCCCAACCCGTATGACATGGTTACACTGTGTTTTTAGCTCCCCTCAGTACAGCCGTTGTTACCTGGCCCAGTAGATTGGGGACTTTCGACCGTCCGCTAAAAGTAAAACAACCAAGTATAACAATTACAAATATACAGTTCTTTTCCTCTGTTTGTTTTCTTCCTTGATACCGTTGGTACGGCCCCCTGCGGCCACAGCGCACGAAGCCCCCTGCCGCTGCGTGCCCTGTGTGACGTGCTTGTACAGCCGCCCCACTTTTTCCACTCCCCTCCTTCTTCCACCTCACTCAGCGTGGCCGGCGTTCTCTGTGCACGGTCACTTCCCCCTCTCGACCTTTCCTGTATTTGGGGTGGCCGGCGGTCTCCGTGCGCACACCCCCACCTCTGTTTTACTGCCCTTGTCCTCAGTTTACTCCCCCACCACCCTTCAACAACGCGATGTGGTCAAGGTGTCCTATGAAGGCCCTACGGGTGACGTCACCAACCTCTTCCAACTACTACCGGTAAGATCTTTACACTTAAAGAGAGCGCGCAATAAGTTTTAATTTCTTGTCCCTGTTAACCCCACAGCTGTCCTCTTGTTACGCCCGGAACAAGGTAACCGACAATACACTCTTATAATCGGACAACGCATGCTGCGTCGCCTCGCCGGGAGGGCTTAACCAGCCAATTATCTTCCGTACTTGGCAACAATCTAGCTACCTCCTACAGGAAAATGTCTTCTATCTATCGAGTTTCACTGCTCGATCAATAGGTATCCTCATCTACTCATTGATCGAAAACGCCAATTCGTAGGAAAGCCACACTCACCCCCTCTACAGGTGGTCACGATCTAGACCAATCAGTGTCTACGAGGAACTGCACGTGGTGCCTTCTGGCTCCACCCACCCTTCTTCCATGACGTGGTAGAGGATGGCCCTCGTGCCTGTCCCGTTACCGCTCACTCGTCTATCAACACTACTTGATCAAATCTTCGCCACACACTCTAACAACACCTCCTGCCGCCCTTATTACAACTCCTCCCCCCTCCCTCACAATCTCACATTGCTTTTTGGGTGTGTCATACTCAGCAAATTCTCTTGATGCGGGGCCGCTGGACTGCGTGGACCCCTCCAAGCGGCTTGCCACCTCCCCTCGTCTGGACCACGCCTGGACACTCGCCAACCGCGGGCGGGATACTTCTCAACCGGCTCCTGAGGGCCAATATCTGGATTGCACTGTCTGGTCTTCTTGCAGTTCCGCGATGGTCCTGTATTCCTCAAAAGGGGGCAGCGGCAGAGGGGGCTGCGCCGCCGGGCCTCCTCACAACGAGAGGCCTTGGAAAATAAAAACTGAAAAGGTAGACCTTAAACAGATCTCAGCAGTGCCTCCAACTTGTCGGGGTGATTATCCCGGGGTCGGCTGAGCCGTCCGCGGACCTCCGGGCTGGGAGGCCCCAACTCCTCCCTTGCTTCCCTGAATGAGTATGAGACACACACAAGGAGCAAGGTGGTTCTGCTATTTATTATAACAATGGCAGGGATGGGTCTTGGATCGTACGCGTCCGTCGAGACTCTCAATCTTAGTGGGGCCAGGCCCTTTTTACAGCAGTGTGACACGCTACTTGCGTCACCTGGGAAAGTTAGCAAAAAACCTATTGCCACTTCGGATTGGTTCCCCGAGTGGTAGGGTTGGTATAGGATACATATAGAGAAGGATATTAGTGGTTAAGGATGAGTCAGGTGGTATACTTGGGCTGTCCCTACTATTAGATACTTGAAAATCGTTACAAGAAGACCCCTGATGATTGGCTAATGTTAGTGGCGTCAGTGATGAGTCCCCCTGTGTTCTGATTGGTCCTCCCGCGAGCCCCCAAGCCTGGGACCATCGCCGTTCCCAGCTCGCGGTGTACCTGTCACTAGCAACAATGTGTAACTATGTGTTTGTGCAGACAACGTAAGGGTCTGCTCATAGGCTTGTGAAGAGGTTGTTCCCATCGCCGTAGATGTCCATCTTGCCGCTTCGCTGTTGCAACCTGTGCCCCAGACGTGGGACTCAGGCGACTTCTGTCTCGTGGGTCTGGCACCTTGTCAGATCGGCTTGGTCACGTGTGGAGAGACCGTAGCTGGAGCGGAATTCTGCACATTTAGAGTTGTATTTCGTTTCTGTGAGCTTGGCTTTTCTTACAGGTGTAACCTTGGCGCCGGCTGGTAGCATACGAGTTGCAAAATCGTGGCCTTGGCTATGAGCTCTCGCTGGGGCTCGATCTGGGTGATCAGCACTTGTATTCTTGCTCTGAGAGAGTTTTCATGATGAGGCTCTTGCTTGCGGCCTACTCGGGCCTAGTTCATGGGTGGTGATGCATAATCCATGGTACGGAGGTCGCGGTTTGACATGGCGTCACAAGCAATGTTAGGTCTACATGATGGTGTCATCACAGGGCGAGTGGTGGGAGAAGCGTCAGCAAGCGTATACTTGAGTTCTTCAAGCGTCTTGCGTTTCTGCATTACTATAAAAGGGCCTATGTGAAAAATAACAACGATGCACGTCAGTGGGTGTGTCAGTCACCTACGTCATAGCACTGAATATGTTCTTCGTGTAGGCTGGTGCATGAGTGACCAGTGTGCATGGTGGCACGTGTGTTCTTGGCAGTTGGCTAGGTCTTTGTGGCATCTCTAACGATGTGGGTGCTTGTGGCTGTTGTCTTAGTCAAGTTCATCCATGCCGCAGGTGTCGGCTTGAGTCGGACAGGCTGGTGGGCACATCCTTATGTTCCTAAACTTGGGTATTTTGTCATCTGGTAGATAGAACGTGGGGGGTACCTGGGCCGCGATTCTCTAGGCCATGGTCGTGATGAGATTGGGGGGAGCTTGTTCTCCCATTCTCCCACTTCAGTATGCATGTGGTAATAACCAGAGTGCTTTGCAACAGAAAAGGTAAAGGGGTGAAAACATGTAATACACATCCCACCCATCTTCCTGTCTGTTGTGGATCAAAGGGTACCCCTGATTAATGGAGCTCTCCACGGTTCTTGATTAAAGCGACAAGTCTCCCTTGAGGCTGCGGCGAGACCAGACTTTCTGGCTCTGCCAAACGACATACTCGTACCTTCTGAATGGAGTCCTCTTCCTGGGTTGACTACTGTAAACATGCAGTCCCATACATGGCATTTATTTGTCAATCGATACTGAGGGCAGGAGCTGGCATCTGGTTTACACAGTTGCATGTGAAAGGTGTTGGGTTTTCCTGTCTCCTTTTTAGCCTCTGCAAACTCTGATTAGTATGTGCATGCTTCCACTAGCTAAAGGGCTCAACAAATGGACAGGGCAGATCCATAGAGCCTTAGTTAATTGAGCTGGCCATTTCAGGGGGGTGCTTTGGCTCTCCCTCTCCTGGGATTGCATTGTGTACTCCACCTGTCAGATCCCAACTAAATAAGACGGGGGACTGACCTGACATGTAGTACAGAGGTCTATGCATGTGTTGTGCGGTGAGCACAGAAAAATGTGTGCAGATTAGCCCCACACATTTTCTGGAGGTTGATCTACCATGATCAATCTACTTGCACGATCTGAATGTTCCATGCCTTTGAAGATCATCTATCTATCTTCCCTGTCTCCCCTCCTTGCATGATGGCACCAATATGCACTTGGAAACAAACACTGCAGAATCGTCAGACTCATTTGCTGTTATCTATACTGTTAACTGTCTACTTACTCTGCCTGTACAGACTGTTATCATTCTGAAATTCAAGGGCTCTGAATGACTGTTTTTTTACTTGTTCCCTCCCTTCTTGAGTGCTTTGAAACACTTGCCTTGTGTATAGGCGCTTTACAAATAAACATTACCATACCAATTTAATTTCAAATTTCAGAAAAGCCCAGGTGACCGTACACACACCCTGTAGATGGTTGAATTCCTCACATTTATGGTGTGCCCTCACCACTGACTTGCATTTATATGTTCTATAGCTGCCCTGTGTTTGTCTATTTCAGCCTTCAACTATTTGCACCTTGCATTTTGTGACAAGAGTGTTTTATTAATCTGTTATACCTTTGTGACTGGTATAAAACAAATGGTTAGCAGTTTTAACTGTTCTGCTTTATCTCTGAAGTTCTTAAAGCATTGTTCGATTGATTGGTTGGTTTTAAAAATATTGACATTTTAGAGCTCCTAGGAGATCTTAATGCACTTTAATTGTGCATTTATTATTTTTAGTTATAGTTATAGTTTTTAAGCGTGGTTAAATATAAAGCTACATCTGGTCTCTCCACTTATACCCTCATTACAAGTTTGCTGGTCCGGAAACAACGGTGCCGGTAAGCTTACTGGCACCTTTGTTTCCGGACCGGCAAACTACGAGCCTGCGGGCGGGTGCCGTACCGCCCGCCAGGGTCAGACATGGCGGGCGGAATGGCACCCGCCAGCAGACTTTCACGAATGCACCGGCACCATTATTAACAGTGTTGGTGCTTCCGTGATCCCCATTCCCATTGAGTCCTATGGGACTCAATGGGAATGGGAATGAACATTTACCGGCGCCTGACTTCCGGAACGCTGGGGTCATAATCCCCTGGTGATTACGGCAAATCACGTGGTGGTAAATCATTACGGGTCTAGCGGCTACCTGCTGGTTTTAACGACAGGGTTTCCGCCTCACCTGAAAGTGAGAGTTCCCCAAAATGCAATCAAAACTCCCCAATGAGAGTCAATAATGAACACACCCCAGGAGGGAATGAGACCAAGACCAAGTGCGGGTGAAAGAAAAAAGTAAAGTTCATCCAAAACCAAAATAGGTCAAGCAGAGAACTCTGCAAACTCCGAGAGCGCTCTGTCCAACATCACTCTAACAGTACATTAAAAAGGCTTACAGCATCATAAATGACATAACTACATAGGTTACATTTATTACATTCACATTGGTGAAGTCCGGAATCCACTATAGTTGTGCAGGCGCCGCCTCCAGATGATTGGATGGTTTCTTCGCGGGAAGGTGGACATCACGTGCTTCATCTGGGCTGGTCAGTGTGAGGTGAAGGCCATGGGGCCCCGGATGGGGTGATTGATACTAACTCTCTAATCTAGAGACCACTTCAAAGTATGCAGTAAAAGACACTCATAAAAAATATCATTGACAGTGGGAGGTGGAGACTCATATATTTCACACTTATCTATGCATACATTTGTCTTGTGCACCTGAAAGGGGGAAAGGTATGGGGGTCATCTTGTGTCAGGGGGCTGAGAGGTGACCACTCTGTGAGGGCTCAGCAGAAGGGTGAGAGGCTACATCATACCATCATGAGGGGGAGAATGGTGGGGGCTGAGTGCGGGCTGTTGTGCGCGGCGCTACTGGAGAGGGGAGAGAAGGGCCCGTGGCTTGCTGAGTTTGGCCCAGTTCGATTAGTGGGATTATACGTGAACCATTGGAATAAGGTAAAAACATGTTCTTGCCACTTCCTTTACAGCAAATAATAAGCAAGCTCTGATTACATTGTGGGCTATGCCTTCGCATTTACCATGGTCATCGTGCTACAGTATGGCTCTATTTACATTAGCCTTGTGGCCTCACCATTTATATTGTACGCACAAGAATTGTATACCATTTGAATACATTTGCGAGCATACATAGTATTGAAAAACCAGTGAGCATGCGGATCATACGTTCTACATCATAACAAACAAGTCACCTAACATCTCATACATTTGCGAGGATATTTGGTAGGGAACAATGTGTAATTAACATTATATGTCACTGATATATGGGGATTATGATATCATGTTCATTGAAATTGATTTAGACACATTATTAATGATCGTTCTGTTATATCTCATAGAAACAGCCCCCTTATACACAAACTCAGGAGGGGATTTATAGCTGTACAGAGGGGATTAGCACTGTGTGTGAAACAGGGTGGCACACAGTCGTGGGGTGTGTATCTGCTACATCAAAAGGGGTGTGAGTTTGGGGGTTATCCACAGTATATATCTTAAGGGTAGGGTCTGCAAGTGATGAGACATGTTTGTGGAGATGAATTGTTTTTTCCCGGCCCAAGCTCTTGCCCGGTCATTCACAGGTCAGTGATGGAAGGAGGAAGGCGAGAGATACAGTGTTTAACTTGTAACTGTTCGCGCCCTGTCTCCCGTGAGAGCAGGGCTGCTGCAGGGACACAGAGGTGAGGAGATGGGTGGAAGTAGCTGGCTAATTGTGCATGGTGCCAGAGGGAGAGCTGCAGGCCTGCATGCTGGCTTTGCTGTGAGGCCTGCTTTAGCATATATAAAATGGAGTCAGGGTTCAGCACAAAATGGAGTCAGTAATCCGCCCTCTTCTGTTCATTGCTCTGGTATGTGTCGTCCCGAGCATGTCTGGCACCTCTGGCCACAGGTTCATGGGCAGTTCTAGGGAGACCATTGTGTGCTTGAGTAGAGGAAATGTAGGGTAGGGGCCTCAAATGACCTTTCCTCCCATACATTCCCGATCATCCGATATATCAAAATCTGTTAAGGAAGCTGACAAGTTCATCAGGGAGATTATTGGTTGAATTTGAGGAACACCCACTATCGGATGATTGCCTGCCTAGCACTAAGAAAATGAGCAGGCCCATGATTAACAACAACTGCATTAGTATATCTGCACCAGGGATTTGCAATGATATACTGGAAGATACTGGGGCCATAAGTTGCCGCAAGCCCAATATTTTCACTCCCACTAGAACCTATACTATATTCCAAGAAAGCAGTGTTACATCTAAGGTTAACCCAAGAGGGAGGATCAACTCGTCAATTTTGAGGAACATAGATATAAGGAGCAGCTTGGTAGCAGCAGTTTCATCATATGTGCGCAGTACTCACTGAAATGACCACAACCAGTAACGCACCAATAAAGGGACACTTGACAAGCAGGCAGGACACTGTAACCCGAACAGAGGAAGAAACAAGTGAGCTAGTGGTAATACTATTTTACAAAATACCCACATGTTATAGCTATGCTACTCTGCTATTCATATCAGAGGACACAATTACTAAGTTAGCAGTCCCCAGGTCAGATCCTGGTACTTCAAGTACCCCACCAAACTTAAAGTAAACCTTGTAGAACCAATTGGGGCATGCCCAAACCTAGGGCAATTGAACAGCATCATCCACCCAAAGGATATATTTGAAGTTGAGAGTGAAGAGAGGGTCCCTGCAATGCCCCTCCTCACCACCATGAACATGACAGCTCAAAGAGTCAAAAAATCACAGTCACCGACACGTAAGCAGAAAGGTATTCTCTCAGACAGCCATTCAAACCTCATCCAGTCTTTATGGATACAGGTGCTTCAACATTGGTCATAGACCCAAATACCTCAATGGATGACGTTGACTAATGCTGAGAAACCACTCTGCGGACATCATTAGTGACACCACGACATAGCCACATTAGTCATGAACACACTCGCAACCATGCACAATGTTACACAAACACACACTCATATACACGAAAACATGCTTACACAGTTCTGTATATAGAGGACTGATACATATACATACTGTCAAAAACTTGTATTATTGTTCTCATTAGCTAAGTGCAGAATAGCTGCACTAAAGGCAACAAAAAAATGCAGTGCAGGCTTATAGATGCTTATGGCAACTAACACAATGGGACTCCAGGATCACATAAGGAGGCAGGAAGGACCAAAGATGACTTACCTATAGTAAACATAGCATGATATAGGTGTGAAGAAATCATAGTATAACGAGGATCACATAAGGCCACATGTCGCAGGATGAGATACAAGGGGAAGCAGAGCCAGGCTGCACAGAACAGGAAGGCCAGGGCTCACAGCTAAGGTCAGAGACAAGTAGCAGAGTCCAAACTTAAGATGACAAAAGACAGAATAAATCCTCATAAATTGCAGACCAGAAGAGCTTGATTTCGTGGTCCTCAACCACATGATACCTTCGAGATAGACACTGGGTATTAAACCGCGGTGGAAAGACGAACAGTTCTCAGCACCACAGACAGGAAGCAAAACATAAAAAAGTTAACAATGTTGCAACACTTACAGGCTAAAGTGTTACTGCTAGCAGATACATTGGGAAAACATAGTAATTCTCATCACCTTGAAGAGGAGCACAGAGGGCTGAAAACAGAGCATGGCCCCAGGCGTGGGGATACCAGTTGCAGCTAATCAGGGCACAGAAATCCAGGGGTGGATGGCAGAGAGTAAGGGCCAATGGTAATACTGCGAACCTGCAACAAGATAGTTTCTTGGGAATGGGGCAGGCCAGCCACCTAACATGCGAGGTTCAATCCATTATGATTTATAGGGGTTATCCATAAGGGATACTTCTCCGAACACCCAAACAAAAATTGTGATAGGTTTTTTGGGGAAGGGGCCATGTTGTGACGACACTCTGCAACAAAGTGGAGTGACATGGGTTTGGGAGCGGTGACTCTGGAGATTTTTTAATGTCCTGTATGATCCCTGTCGGTTGTTTGTAATAAACGGCAGTTTGACTTGCCCTTGGCTGCGTCCTCCATTTCTTCTGGGGGGCAGGGTTGTTGGACCCTGTGAGCTGAACAGGTAAGCTCATATTAATCCCCATACCTGTGGCATATCAGAACTCACCAACAAGTTGGTAGCAGATGGATGGTTTACTAAGCCTGTTGGGCATAAGCTAACTCTTCCGCTGTAACGCCTGAAGGGCTGCAGGGCGATTCGCAGACATTGAGTCTGATGGGGTGTGCACACCTTTACAAAGGCCACCAGGAGCCAGCTTGGAAATATCTTGCCTGCAGTCCGTGAGGAGTCCAGCAGACCAGAAGGGTGGCATTGCAGCTTTGAGGGAGGAGGTAGCCAACCAGCGTCAGTGGCTCACAGAGTGTAGGTATTGACTCAGCCACACGGCAACTAAGGGAGTGGGAAAGTAACTCTGAGTGTGGGATGGTGATGAGTATTGTTGATTATCTTTGGAATATTGTTGAGTATTGTCTAGTAGTGTCGAGTATTGTTGCATCATAGTAGGGAAAGGAGTGGAGGTAGATGTAATTTCTGTGGTTAGGGCCATTCAGTCGTGAGGGAAAGGTCTGGTGAATAACCTAGACTATTGACTTAAGGGCACGGATGACAGAAGGTATGTGAATGTTGGATTCCCTGTGGATTTGGCATTTTAGCTTGGGTCATCGATGATGGTATCCCTGTATAAAGGTGAAGCAAAGGGAGCTGGCCTAGATTGCGGAAGGTGGTTGTCAAGTTAAGTCTGGCAGAGATGTTTTATCTGCAAGGCGACGCTGTAGGTAAAGATTGAACATGAGAAATATTAGTATCCCCAGTTAGGAGGCAAGAAGACAGCTGTGGGTTCATGTTGGGGTTGTGTAAATGTTTGTGGAATGGGACATTAGCATTGTGAGCATTGTAAGTGATCTCTAGCACTCCCTTGTTTAGTGAAGTGGTGATGTCACCCATCAGGTCTGTGAAATAGGACTCGAAGAGAACGAGAAGTTGGTGTTGAGAAACCTAAATTTGACAGAGGAGGCTATTCAGTTGTGGTGCGCGGAAGACACATGTGTGAGATTGGTGGGTGTGCCTGAAGAAGCAGAGAGTGTGTAATAATGGAGTGTTGAAAGCCTTGACCTGAGGTCAAGTAAGTATAAAAGCAATGTATCAAGGGAAGTGCGGGGGGGGTAAGCCTCTACAGCACTTGTGTAAGGCTCTTCCGCGATATAAGGACAAAATGTGTAAATATAGCGCGGAATGGAGGAAAAGCACAGAGGGTACATTGACTAAGCCATGGCCACAATGCAGAAGTTTCTCCAAAAAATGCATTGTTGTACGGGCAGCTTGACTTAGACCGCTGCAGCACTACACTCCAGCAGGAATAAGGATCACTACATCCGGAAAGTGTCTCACCAAGAATAGAGATCCGGAACACATCAGTAAACACTGTCCAGATGGATTCACATCACACCTGGGCTCAAGGTTGGATGTGGTAAACACTGCCATATCTGATGGACAAGGCGATCTCACCAGACACACCAAAAATATAGGTCCTGATGAAGATGACTAGAGTCAGCACGCCATTGAAACCGGTCAACCACCTGTAAGGACGATATCCCTGAAGAAATATGGGATACGGGACTCAACTGATCAAACTACAGCGGAGAAAATACTGTCTTCTCCCTCTTTAATTGGTTTACCTCGCTACTCTCCATTGGATGTCTAAAAAAGAAAAAAGAAAAAAACATCTAGAAATAGGGTACCTAGCATGTATGCAATAGGAGGTCCCATGACAAACAATGCTCTGGTAAACTAGTATATATGTATTTCTTTAAACTCTGAATCACAGTAATTGGTGAATACATACAGATTTGTTATTGTAATGCTGAACCACGTGCCATCACTCGGTCTGCATACCGTGTACACACTTCTTGGAAGGTGAATAAAATAATTATATGGCCCCTGTACCTTAAAGAAATACTTCCTCCATGAAGTGCTCTAACTGTATACATTGTAGACGCAGGGACAGCCACCTTCTTCTCTTTCCTATTACATATGCGGCGCACCACCTCTGATCTAGGGACAGGGACTTCCTACAGGGATAGGGTGTTCTTCAGCCTAGGGACACCGGTAGCATACACATTAATTGTAAAGAGAAGTTACACTACGAATAACTGTTGTTGTTTTACCCTTATGAAGTGTGTTTGTGTGATATAATGGGGGATAAGCCCCTACAGCACTTGTGTAAGGCTCTTCCGCGATATAAGGACAAGATTTGTAAATTTTGCACGGAATGGACAAAAAGCACAGATGGTACATTGACTTAGCCGTGGACACAATGCGGAAGTTTCTCCAGAAATGTGCCGCAACCATTACAGACACATATGCAGGACACCTATAAGGGGAAAAAGTTGGCCAGTCGTATGGTGATATTTGAGCTCTGGCGAATGTTCCAAGAGGACGAGGGTGAAGTAGCGAAGCGTCAATGGGTGCTGATCCAGCAAGAGACATGGGGGGCAGTGCCCTCGGCTCCCGCTCCCCCACCTTCTCCTGAAAACAAGAAAGAAGGAGCTGCAGGCGCTAAAGGCAGCGGAGGGGTACACAAATCCAACATTTCAACCTCCACCATATACCAAGCTGGAGTGTTAGAAAGGGGTTGGACAGACAGACGGTGGAAAGGGAGCATGCAGCAAGAACCAGACGAGCACCAAGGAGGGGCTAGAGGGCATAGTGTCGAACAAATGGGTAGGAGGACAGATACTCCTGAAGTTAGATGGGAAGGCAATGGGAGAATCAGCAGGGGTGACTAATGAAATGGCGGGTCATAAGAGGGGCAGCGAAGCGTGAGACTGGGTGGAGATAATGGAAGAAGTAGAAAGAAAGGAGAACAAAGAAGAGGAGGGACACAAGAGAGCGTGTAGGGGCAAGCAAAGGGAAGAAGAGAAAGATTGGGAGCAGCAAGAGATGAGGAGAAGGGGAGCTTGAAGAGACAGAGAGATGAAGGGAAGAAGACGAGAATGAAAAGTAAGTTTTAGTGAGAAGGGAACGGTGGAAGTGGGAAATGGAGTGACTCGTATGAGAGCGCAAATGCCAGGAAGAGGAGGAGCGTGCAATGAGAGATAGAAGAACAAAGTGGGAGGAAGTTGGCGAATGGAGCCAGACAGCAGTAGCACACAGGACAGGACTGCCACTCCATTGGACAGGACAGACGTAGTGTCCTTAAGGGAGAAGGTGTAGCGGGGACCTGATTGACTTTGAAGGGAAGTTCAGCAAAGGCACGACCTCTTGGAGGCTGAGCTTCACGGATGATTTCAACAGTGATATGGACACGGATTCAGACAGGGACGCAGAGGAAAGTGAGAACGAGGGAAGAAGGCGACCCAAGCATCGGTCAACAGGGAAAAGCGCAGAGAGTAGAGTGACATGGGAAGTAGGAAAAGACACAGGGGGATTTAGGGGTGACAAGGACTATAGATCACTACAGTCCAGAGACACATCACGCTGTATGGACAACCTGACCCCAGACGTGCAGAGGCCGAGAGATCTTCCAGGGTGAAGGAAGGGGGAGCTGGCAAAGGCATGAACTGATATTAAAGATAAACTATAGAAATCCACACACATCCATTACTGCGCCACAACAATATATTGTTCAAGATCAGTTTTGTTTGTTCATTTTCAGCCTTATTTATTTTTGATTGCAGCCCATATTGATGACACGTGTTTCGGCACTTTAAAATTTACAAATTATTTTCAAAACTAATCAGTAAAAAGCCGGTGAAAGGCCAACATAAATTCAATTTTCACGATTATTTAGAAAAAAAAGAGAGATATATTCGAAAAGCATTATTTAAAACATATCATAATGCTAAACAAAACATTTGTCATCATAAGATCTCATCATGAAGAGTAAGGTAAAAGAAACCACATACCAATATGTTGTCCAGTTGTAGTGGTTTAGTATTCCAATGGAGATAGAGAGAGAGAGACAGGGGTGGGGTAAATTAACAAGAATATGGGGTAAAAGAAATTAAAAAATAGATATGGGGGTGGGGGGGACAAAAAACAAAAAAGTATAACAATAAGGTTAGCGCTGTTTGTATTTCCAAGTACCATTTGTCTATTGAATGCAGATGTTGTCTAAAAAGAGCTTACCAATCTTTCGTTGCTCATGATTTCTCTAATACCGTGGGGGAGACATGTGAAAAAAGTCCCGTCAGACTCGTGGACGAAGTACGTCCTGATTTGGTAAAGGAATAAAATATTTTGAATGGGTTAGTTCCCTCATTTAACCGCTCGTATTTCACCATTTTAGAGTTTTAATTACAAACACATGTAACTTTCAAACAAATTCATTTCTATGTGTGTTCTGTATGTCAAAATACATTTTTACAAATCACATGTTGGCCGGCTAAGGCCGCCTTCTTGTTTTGCACATAAACATTTTAGCCTCCTAGCAACGGTTCATTAAAGTTTAACTTTTCATTCAAGAATGAGTGTGGCCCGTTGGACCGTCTCGTCTCTTTTGCGGATCTAAAAGTGATAGTCAAGTAGCACTGGGTGGTCTTATACCTGGTTAGGGCTTACCTGAAAAGTCACAATTCCAGCATCAAGCGTCGTGTCTTTACTAAGCGTTCGCCTCCTGCAGAGTGGGAAATATGTATACTGTTACCGAGGTAACCTATTCGTCCTACTTCGCTTTCCACATTTCCCCTTGCCGTCAGCCATAGATTGGGATACTTTACCTCTGTTAAACTGTGTCATGAGGTCTCACAAAGTTTCATTCCATACTGCAATCTTAAACGCATGATTGTGCATTTAGCTTTAAAAGAAGGGAAACAGGGCCCTTGTTCTTAGCTCGTGAGGAAATCAAAAATATCCTTGTTTGTGTACGGTGAAATCACTTATATCTACTTCTCCCAAAGTCTCATGGGAGCTGTAGTTTCTGCTGTATTTAGTACGTTTTTAGTAAAAACGATCATTTAACTCTGTATGTGTTGTTTTTATTTTAATTTACGCATTGTTATTGCGAATCTGTGTGGACAGGTGTATAGGGAAAACCCATTACTTACCAATTTGGTACAACTGGTAAATGCGTGGGCCAGTTGTTTGTATATAAACACAATGTTCAGTATATGGTTCAACACTATCAATGGCATGGTTACGAGTTTTCTGACATGGGTCCTTTTCAGTTTGCACACTTTTTTATCATTATCATAATTGAACATTGTTTTGTTATTAAACCACATGTAGTTTTTATATGGTAAATTCACATGCATCTACTTCTCCCAAAGTCTTATGGGAACTGTAGTTTCTGCTATATTAAGTGAATTCTTAAATAGCAATCTATTAGCTCTATATGTGTTGTTTTTGTTTTGAATATGTGTGCACAGAAAATACATGAAGAACCAAATAATTGCCAATTTCGTACAAACGATAGATACATGGAGCAATTGTTTACATATAGCCACAAAGATAAGTATATAATTCAATATTTTCAAAAGCATGATTCTGCATTTTCTGGCATAAATCCTTTCTGGTTCACACATTTTTATATTATTATTATAGAAAATTGGACATCTCATTGTCTGTATTTAAACCTGTTTTGATACATCTGAAATACTTAATTAGCTTTGCTTCTTCTTGTCGCAGTCTTAGTTCCTGATTTCCTCCTCGGCATCCCAAGGACACCTTTCTTAAACCAATACATTTGATGTTCTGCTTACAATCCATCTGATGAAGGCTCTGCCAGTGTTCTGCCAAAGGCAGATATTTATCTTGACTTCCAATCACTGCCAAATGCTCTCGTATTCTTGTGCGTATTTCTCGGATCGTGCTTCCTATATAGATTTTGCTGCAAATGCATATGATCGCATAGATCACGTATTTTGTGCGACAGTTGATCTGCTCCCTTATTTTCATTTTGATGCCATCTTTATTCTCAAAGTTATCAGTCATGGAAACCGCATGCTTGCACATAGTGCATGTTCCACATTTTCTGAACCCTACTTTAGGATGTAACCAGTTTTCTGTTTTCTCCTCTTTTTCGTCAGGTAGTAATGATGGGCTAAGGCTCAGTTTTAATGTTCTTGCCCGTCGATACACTATCGAAGGGTACTCTTGTATTTGTGGTCCAATATGAGGGTCCAATTTGAGCAGGCCCCAGTGTCTTCTGAGGATTCTTTTGATCACCTGGTTATTGGTACAGAAGGTGGTGATAAATTGTACCCCTTTGTCTTGAATGGGTCTGTTACGTTGTGAAAGAGTTTGTGATCTTGTTATTTGATGCGCTTTTTGGTATGCCGTTTTTATGCTTTTTCCCGGATAACCTCTAGCTTTGAATCTCGTAGACAGAATTTCACATTCCTTCTCAAAATCTGTTTGTTCACAGCAGTTCCTTCTCGCTCTAATATATTCACCCTTGGGGATGTTAGGAATGACAGGGGCATAGTGACAACTAGTAGCATATAGTGTGGAGTTTACTTCAGTGCTCTTGCAATATGTTCGAGTCTTCAGGCTATTGCCTGACACATAGATTGTTAAATCCAAGAAATTAATTTCAGTATTGCTGTGTTCTCCTGTAAACTCTATACCCAAATCGTTGGCATTTATTTCTTGTCGAAAAGATTCTAATTGCTGTGGTGTTCCTTGCCATATAAACAAAACGTCGTCAATGTACCTGGTCCATTTTACAACATGTAAGCTGAATGTCTCTGTAGTATAGATCCTAAGGTCTTCAAACATGCCCATTACTAAGTTCGCTAGGGCCGGTGCATATTCAACCCCCATAGCCACACCGCGTTTTTGTTTATAGAAATTGTTATTGAACGTGAAAATGCTATTGTCTAGAGTGGCCATGAGCATTTCTTTAAGCATGCAGACAAATGGGAGGTGGGATGCTGATTCATTTTTGAAAGTATGGTCAATTGCATCTAAGGCAAGGTCATGTCCTATAGACGTATAAAGCGCCTTGACATCCCAAGTTGCAAGTAGATAAGTTGGTTGCCATTGGATGCCCTCTATAATGTTGATTGCTGCGGTTGAATCCTTCAAATAAGCTTGTACATTTGTAACTTTTGGTCTTAATATGTTATCAATATACTCTGAAATATGTTCCGTGGCCCAGCCTATTCCGCTCATTATTGGTCTGTCTTCTGGAATTGTTGAGAATGGCTTGTGTACTTTCGGGAGAAAGTATATCGTTGGTAGAATTGGTTTTGGAATAAAGAGATATCTCTTCTCCTCATCAGTTATGAGGCCTTGCCTATGCCATCCATCAATTGCATTTCCAAGGTCCTGAGTAATTTCCGTCTTGGGATTCTTTAGTAATCTGTCATAGCATTTAGGTGTATTCAGATGGTTAAGAGCCATCTTAATATAGTCTGGGCGGTTCATGATCACTATATTTCCGCCCTTATCTGCCTCCTTGATCACTATTGCACGGTTTCCTTGCAGTTTCTTTAAAGCATTCTTCTCCAAGGTTGTCAAATTTTCAGGTTTCTTCATTTTTCCTAATTTTCTCTGCCGGTCTTCTATTTCATACAGGTCCTTAGTTACTGATTCATAAAAAGCATCAATCATGTTGTCTGTAGGAAACTGTGGTAAAAATGTGGAGGCTGGTCTCAGTTCTTTTTTGGTTAGGCTGATCGGTGTAATTGTTCACTCATGCATAGTTTTGTGGATTGGAAAGGATTCTGGTTCTTGCAAAGATCTTATGAGATGAATATTTCCCAATTCCTCTATCGTAACTTCGCTTTTTGTTGCTGGGTCTCCTTGTTGTTTAACATTTGTGATCTGGGTAGCAAAGAATTTCTTGAGTTTAAGTTTTCGTATGAACTTAAAAATATCTATATGTGTCTGCATGGGTTCCATGTATGACGCAGGAGCAAATGTTAATCCTTTGTTTAGCAAACTAATTTCTTCCTGATTCAGTTCAACATCTGAAAGGTTCATCACAAGATTCGTTACTGGCTCTTCTTGGCCGCTTCTCTGGTCGCTGCTCTTGTCAATCTGCAAAAGTCTTCTGAGGCATCTGGGTTGCAGGAATCTACCCGACCCCCTCCCTCCTGTTCTCCAAGCAAAGGTTGTTTTTTGGTAGAGCGATTCGTTAATTGAAAGCGGACTTGCTTGGGCGTTAGTGTTCTGTTTCCTTTTTTATATACTTTTATTTGGTTGAGGAAGCAATTGCCTGTCCTACTCTGGCTTACTGCAGCATCTGTTTCTTCTTCTGTTTGTTCTTCTGCATCTGAGCTTTGTGCTGAACTACCTGGTGATGTATTTGGTGTACTCTCTCTTGATTCTTGTTTAGTGAATTTTTGAGAGAAACAATCTCCCAATATTTATCTATCTCTTTTCTAGAGATTCTTTCTAATTTTATAAACTTATATCTCAGGTCTTCTCGTTTAGGTGTACTAGTCCCGAATGCATGTGCATTGCTTCCTTTAGGTGTGAACAGGTTATTTGCTTCCTCATCTCGGTTTTCAAGGTATTCAGCCATCTGTTTCTAGGGGTAGGTCCGTAGTCCGCGTGGTGAGTGCTTGAATTTAAAAGTGGCAAACTTGGGGAGCTTTTCTGATATAAGTGATTTCACCGTACACAAACAAGGATATTTTTGATTTCCTCACGAGCTAAGAACAAGGGCCCTGTTTCCCTTCTTTTAAAGCTAAATGCACAATCATGCGTTTAAGATTGCAGTACGGAATGAAACTTTGTGAAACCTCATGACACAGTTTAACAGAGGTAAAGTATCCCAATCTATGGCTGACGGCAAGGGGAAATGTGGAAAGCGAAGTAGGACGAATAGGTTACCTCGGTAACAGTATACATATTTCCCACTCTGCAGGAGGTGAACGCTTAGTAAAGACACGACGCTTGATGCTGGAATTGTGACTTTTCAGGTAAGCCCTAACCAGGTATAAGACCACCCAGTGCTACTTGCCTATCACTTTTAGATCCGCAAAAGAGACAAGACGGTCCAACGGGCCACACTCATTCTTGAATGAAAAGTTAAACTTTAATGATCCGTTGCTAGGAGGCTAAAATGTTTATGTACAAAACAAGAAGGCGGCCTTAGCCGGCCAACATGTGATTTGTAAAAATGTATTTTGACATACAGAACACACATAGAAAGGAATTTGTTTGAAAGTTACATGTGTTTGTAATTAAAACTCTAAACCAAAGCAAATGCACCAGTCGCCTAGATTACATATACTCCTAAATAATTAAATGGTGAAATACGAGCGGTTAAATGAGGGAACTAACCCATTCCCAATATTTTATTCCTTTACCAAATCAGGACGTACTTCGTCTACGAGTCTGACGGGACTTTTTTCACATGTCTCACCCACGGTATTAGAGAAATCATGAGCAACGAAAGATTGGTAAGCTCTTTTTAGACAACATCTGCATTCAATAGACAAATGGTACGTGGAAATACAAACAGCGCTAACCTTATTGTTATACTTTTTTGTTTTTTGTCCTCCACCCCCATATCTATTTTATAATTTCTTTTACCCCATATTTTTGTTAATTTACCCCACCCCTGTCTCTCTCTCTCTATCTCCATTGGAATACTAAACCACTACATCTGGACAACATATTGGTATGTGGTTTCTTTTACCTTACTCTTCATGATGAAATCTTATGATGACAAATGTTTTGTTTTGCATTATGATATGTTTTAAATAATGCTTTTCGAATATATCTCTCTTTTTTTTCTAAATAATCGTGAAAATTGAATTTTTGATGGCCTTTCACCTGCTTTTTACTGATTAGTTTTGAAAATAATTTGTAAAAGAAAAATTGCCCAGATTTGAGAAAGGCAATTTTAAAGTGCCGAAACACGTGTCATCAATATGGGCTGCAATCAAAAATAAATAAGGCTGAAAATGAACAAACAAAACTGATCTTGAACAATATATTGTTGTGGCGCTGTAATGGATGTGTGTGGATTTCTATAGTTTCACTTTTGACAAACGAAGTGGGGGAACTCTGTGTCTTCGTTCTTTATACACATCATTGCGACACGATTAAGTTATCACTTTTGTATAAAGTCGCGGAGGTTCAAGAGTGCAGCCAGAAAAGCTCCCCAAGTTTGCCACTGATATTAAAGATACATATATTTATGGGGAACCCCAATTAACACTATAAAGAATAGTGGAATATCTATCTTTATTTGGGAAATGATAGGATATTGATCAGTCGTAGGCAGACAGATATGTCAACAGTATATCCAGACTAAACTTTCATTAAGAAATAGTATCAATTTATTCAAAACAATAAGTTAAAATACAAGATTAAAATTGAAAATACATATATATATATATATATCATATGTTAAACATAGCATAAAAACCTTAAAAGTAAAGTGGTAGTGACAAAAAATCCTGTATTAGAGTTGCAGGATTCAGCGATGTATATAGCTAAATATAGATACATCGCTGAAGCCTCAGGATAGGTATAGATGTTCTATTCAGCTGTGGCTCTCTCAATAGTGATACATATGATGATTTAATACAAACAATTTGATAGATCTTGCTCTCGACATGTTTCAGTTTACTACTTTAGTATGGAACATTCTTCAGGAGGATAATGTAGGGTTGCTGTTACTGTATGGGTGATCTCTGTTGATCTTTCCTGCTTCGTGATTAATACTGCGCGAAATCAGGATGACTGTTGACAGAACATAAAAAGATAGGTATGAGCTTTTAATGTTCTATAACCTATAAGCAATAATTTCTGCTTTCAGGCTGGAATAAAGAATAAGCATTACCTTGACTGGTGGGTGGCTGCAGTCTTTAGAACACTTATCGAGGAAATTCACTATTCCTACACTAGACATACTGGGACAGCAGTTATGAGATAGAGATGATGGGACAAGTGAGGTAGTGACGAGCACATGCCTGCCATCACATTACTCAGCACAAGCAGCAGAATTAGTGGCCTTAATATTGGCATTGGAGCACAGCAGGAAAAAGGAAGTGACAATCTATTCAGATTCAGCCTATGTGACATCCACAGTGCATTTTGGGCTGTCACATTGGATGAGGAGGGGCTTTAGACATGTTGATGGGTCACCAGTACAGCATTCACTCCTATTGGGCAGATTAGTATACTTCATAGATCTCCTGAAGCGAATAGCAATCATGAAATGCCAAGCACACACAAAAGGGAAAGATCCTATCTCCAGGGGTAACAAAGTAGCAGAGGCTAAACGCTCTGCCTACTTTGCAACATTTTAGAAATGGAGCCTTCATCACACGTGCGCGATTATTCAAGAACTATGATACTAAAAGAATGGTACAACATATTACCAGTAACAAAAATTATGGAGCTGCAGGGAGCTACAGCCAGGGAGGAAAAGGAACTGTGGTTTAGATGGGATGTACAGTATCTCCAACAGACGCCCTATGGTGGCAAAAACAACACCAGAAAGGTGGTTATGCCACTTGCATTACTGCACACAGAACTGACACAACTACACTATCCAAACCATACAGATAAGGAGGTTCTTGCTGCCCATATTGGAGAAACATGGTTCTGTCCTAACTTGGCGGAACACATGGCCATATTCATGGTTAATTGGTTGGTGTGTAATCAATATACTGGGGGTCATTTACTAAGAGTAGTGAGAGGAGCCATATCTATGTCAACATGATCCAAGTATCAAGTTTGCCAAGGTTACGGCTACATGATAATGGTTTTGTCTCCATTTTCCCTTTGGATCAAGGCTGGTCCTTGTTCTCATCCTGACACCTTTACAGCTGCAAACTTCCTGGTCCGGGAAATATTCCCACAGTGGGACATGGGTGAGGTCCTGCAGTCTGAAAACGGCCCTCACTTCACTAATGAGAGGTTCCAACATATCACAACCTTGCTGGGAATTCAACACAAATTCTCCTCTGCCTACCACACACAAGCGAACAGGGTGTGTGAGTGCCTCAACAGCTTGCTTAAAGAAGCTATAGCCAAAACTAAAAAGAGTTTGACCAAACATTTGCTGCGTTGCCTCCCTTTAAGCTTGTTCGCACTTCGCAATAAGCCCGGGTCCTACCACCATTTAACCCCACACAAGGTGGTAACAAGACAGTGCAAGCAACTTCCCCTGACTCCTCCCACTAGAGCAATCAGGGGTGTTGAGAATGTGGCTACTGTATTGGGTCAGGAAATGCATGAATATATGACTTCATTTATTGCTAGTGCCTCTTTCATTGCCAGCCAGCTGCAAGGACACTAGGAGAGGACTGAAGCCGGAGAAGAAAGCGCCAGTGTTGAAAACCACAAGCACTTACTTAAGCAGCCACCTCTATACCCAGGAGACCAGGCTCTCCTGCTGAACTTTTCGAGAAGGTAAGATGTGACAAGGTACACAGGCCCTCACACTGTAGAAGAAGTAACTGAAAGAGCTGTTAAACTGATTGGGAAGAACGTTTGGAATCTCTTAGGAGACATCAAGCCCTACAAAGCAGTGGCCTTACCTGGCATCAACATCGACAGGGCCAACGATCCTAAGCAAGAAGAGGAAAGGCAATAATTCGGAATCAGCACTGCCAATGCTCACTGGCAGCAGAGTTAGGGCAAGGACTTCTTACACATCCAGAATGAGGGTACACTCTGTTTGTTATTTTTATTTTCGCACACAATTATCGTGAAAGGGCAACTGTTTTTATTGCATTTTTCCATGCTGCCCACTGACCCCCAACCTGACCCCTTCCAAGGCCAATTTGCCCAATTTATTTGTAGATCCAACAGGTCTCCAGCACGCCATCCTAATGTGGAATTCCATGTCCTCGTAGCATTCCTAGCCCAAGTTTACCCACATCTAGAAATAGGAAACCCATCCATCCCTGCAGTTCTCAGAGACCCTAGAATTAAGGTTGTGTGCGAATAACTATTCATTTTTGCCATGACAGACTACATTGTCTATGGGGCTTGAGATAACACAACACTAACATATTAACGCAAATGTTTTTGGATTTCAGGCAGGCAACTGATATCTTCAAGCTGCACCAGGATCCAAGCAGCACAGGTAATGGAAAATGTTATCAAAAACATGCTCATCTTGTTTTGTCTATTATTTTAAGCAGTGTTTTTGCTCTTCTTTTTTGGTGAGTTTCCCTTGTATCTAGTACTACTGCTGTAAGTTCTACTAACATTACCCCAACTCCAGCAGGTGGAATGATCATGTCAGGTGGACAGGGTAGCACTGTAACCACATAAAGGAGAGGTAAGTGTAGTGCTGATACAGACATGGGAGGGCTAAGCCTATATCTCACTGACACTGCTCGAGTGTCTAACAATATGTGGTACAAGCACATGACAAAAGTAGGTAAAGAAAACACTGGGGAGAGCTACTATGTCTGTTCACTAATCCCCAAGCCATGAGTGCATCCAGAACATTTATAGCAACTAAAATATCAGCAGCAAGAGCATTATTCTTTATTTCAATTTTCTAAATCTTCCTGCTTCTACTCTCCGCCCTGTGCAACTCATCCAGAACAGGACTGCAAGACTTGTCCTTGGCCTCACACCCAGGGATCGTATCTCTGCAGGAATGAAATCTCTGCATTGGCTCACAGTCGCTGCGAGGATTAAGTTCAAAACCCTCTGCATTGTCCATAAGACCTTCTGGGGCCTGTGGCCTCAATACCTTCAACTCTCTCTTCCTAAATATCTTCCTTTTCGAGCTCTTCGCTCATCCACCTCCAACTCCCTCAGGGTCAGACGCTTCTCCAAGCAACGAGTTGGTGGTAGATCTCTTTCTTCGACTGGGGCCTCCCTCTGGAACAGCCTCATGCTTGTTCTCCTCCTCTCCCCTCCTGTCTTCCTGGCTGATACTGAAACTGCACTGGTTACCTGGTCACCCTCTGATCTCGGGCCCAGGCCCCCTCCCCCACCAGTCGCACTCCTGCACTGCCTTCCTGGCAACCCCCGCACTTGGTGACTGTTTTGTGTATCCCTACAGTCCCACTACCAGCACTTGACACCTGATGTCTGCACTTGCCACCTGCTGGCTGTACTTTTACTTTGTTTATTTATCTTATTACCCCATGTACTGCACAGTCCCGTCCCTCTCCCCTCCGCACTTTTCTCCTTCCCCTTCCCATGCAGTTGCGCGATCTGCATAACACCTGGCCTAGTAGGATCAATGTCTGTCTTCCCTCTGTCCCCCTTCCCTTGCCTCATCACGCCTTGAAACACTTGTGTATATGCACGTTATTAATGCCATATCATATCATAACATGTACCTTTCCATGGTTACAACCTGAGGAAGGTTTCAAGGGAAGACAGCAACATTGAGATGGATGTCCAAGGCAATTAACCCCTATGAAGAGAGTTATATAAAGACTCTTGACATAATGAACAATTACTGGCAATTAGACCAAGCTATACAATACATAACTGTTGACCCACAGAATGCAGAGACAAAAACTATAGCACTATAGGAATTACCATGCCTGAAGAGGGGGGTCAAGGAAATAGGTGGAGAACCAGGATGCTGGGAAATACCACAGATGCTCGTGTATGGCCAAGTGTACACAGCAGAAGGATGGAAAGAGGGAGTACTAGAAAGCAAAGCAAACACCCTAGTACAAGCACCGGTCAACACAGTTCAAAGAAAAAATGACAAGTGCCTGAAAGAATGGGATGCAAGCACCAAGTTGCTTTCCTCGGGAGACAATGAAGCCTGACCAATGCCCATAATACCACTGAAGAAACCTGCATTGTTACCAGAAATGCGGTGCAGTAAACGTTGGAGATAACACAGAGTGTATATACACAGAAAGTATTCAGCAATCAAGGTTGGCACAGCATTATGAATAGACCACTTTTGGGCGTATGGATCCAAGGCATATGAGAAGCTGCCACCCAACTCGGGAGGAATTTTGTTAATGCACATCAATATGCCAGCACTCGTATTGCCACAGAAGGATGTGAAGATAGACGATTTCCCTAAAATGAAAACTAACAAGAGAAAGAAGAGATCAATAGAAGTGGAAGAAAGAAACGGTCAGTAGAAGTGATTAGAGTGAAAAGAGACAACCATTTCTCTTCAGAATTAGAAGCTTCATTAGACGATGTACTACGTGAGCATCGCTTGTTCAGCAGGACAGAAATGTTTTTTGGATCAGTAGTTCCAGCTGTCCAGATATATACAAACACAAAACGGTTGCAGATAACAAGATGGGAGCTGATGCAGACAATAAACTCTACAGTAAATGGCTTCAAGGCGATAGCATTAGAGCTCCAAGCAGTAAGGTTAATGGCACTCCAAAAAAGATATGTTCTAGACTTCTCACAGCAATGGAAGGATGAGTTTGTGCCAAGATTGGGAGTTCCTGTTGCACGTTTATTCCAGCAAATGACGGGGAGAAGTGCACACTGACAGAAGCAGTGACGAGATTGTCAAAGATGCACGCCAAGATGGAGGAAGAAGCCAAAGGGACGGGAAAGGACCAGAACTGATTGGCGTACATATGATCTTGGATGCCATCATGGTTAGCAGATGGACTGAAAGTATTAATATGAACACTAATACTAGTACTAGTGGAATATATGGTCAGGATATGCATTACACAATGCCGCAAAACCACTCAGAAGACAATAGGGATGAAAGTGTTTGTAGATGTGAACATGGGAGAAGAAAAGGCAAGATAGTAGAAGAAAGAAATAACCTGAGGGCAAAGATAAAGGAATTCCTACTGTTAGTGACTGAGATGATAACATTTGACAATCCATTCGACAACAACAGATACTGGGGGAAATGGGTATGGTGCAACCCGGAAAGACACTGTAGCTATATGACCTGGAATTTCGATAACCATACAAATTACTATGGACACCTCAGAGGAGTAACAAAGATATGACTACCAAACGCAAGAGTGACAAAGTGTGGAGGTTTGGTTGACATGTTGACCAGAGAGGGCACTTAAGAGAGGGTCCCTGCAATGCCCTTCCTCACTCTCATGAACATGACAGCTCGAAGAGTCAAAAACGCACAAAGTCACTCACTATTCAGCCAGGCCCCAGGAGGACTAGTGTATGCAGAAAGATATTCTCTCAGATAGCCACTCAAACCATATCCAGTTAATGTCTTTATGGAAACAGGTGCTTCAACATTGGTTTTATACCCGAATGCACCGATGGATGACATTGACTAATGCTGAGAAACCACTGTGCTGATGTCATTACTGACACCACGACATAACCATGTTAGTCACAAAGCACACTTGCAACCATGCACAATGTTGCACAAATACAACCTTGTATACACGAAGAACATGCTTACACAGTTCTGTAGCTAGACGACAGATACATATACATACTGTGAAAAGCTTTTATTATTTTTCTCATTAGCTAAGTGCAGAGACACTGAACGCAAGGCAACAAAGAGATGCAGAGCAAGCTTGCAGATGCTTATGGCAACTGACCCTACGGGACTACAGGATCACATAAGGAGCCAGGAATTTACCAAAGATGACTAACCTATAGGAAACATAGCACAATATAAGTGGCCAGAAATCATAGTATAAGTATAACGAGGATCACATAAGGCCAAAAGCCGCAGGACAAGAGACAAGTGAAAGCAGAGCCAGGCTGCTGAGAACTGGAAGGCCGGGCTTACAGCCAAGGTCAGAGACAAGAAGCACATTCCAAACCTAATACAACGAGGAGCCATCTGCAGAAAAAAACATAGTAAATCCTCATAAATTGCAGACCAGAACAGCTCAATTTTGTGGTCCTCAACCAGGTGATGCAGCCGAGCTAGACAATGGGTATTCACCCGCGGTGGGAAGATGAACCGTTGTGAGGACCGCAGACATGAAGTGAAACATGAACAAGTTAACAGCGTTGCAACATGGACTCTCACAAGCAAAAGTGGTACTGCTAACAGATACATGGGAACACATAGTCATCCCATCACTTTGAAGAGGTGCACATCGTGCTGAGGACAGAGCTGGGCCCCAGGCCTGGGGAGACCAGTTCCAGCCAATCAGGGGACAGAAATCCAGGGATGGATGGCAGAGGGTAAGGGCCAATGGTAATCCTGTGACCCTGCAAGAATGTAATAGTTTCTTGGGGAAGGGGCAGGTCAGACACCTGACATGCGAGGGCCAATCCATTACGATCAATAGGGGTTATCCATAAGGGATACCACTCCAAACAGCCAACCAAAAAGTGTGATGGGTTTTTCAGGGAAGGGCCCATGTTGCGACGACACTCTGCAACAAAACTGAGTGACACGGGTTTGGGAGAAGTGACTCTGGAGATTTTTGAATGCCCTCTATGATCCCTGTCAGTTTTTTGTAATAAATGACTGTTTAACTTGCCTTTGGCTGAGTCCTCTGTTTGTTCTGGGGGCCAGGTTTTTTGGGCACTGGGAGCTGAATGTGTAAGCTTGTAGTAACCACCAGACCTCTGGAATACCAGACCTCAACAATAAGTGGACTAGCTTGCAACATGGTAATACTCACTCAACATGTAATCCAGGCTTCCAGCAACAGCTAAATGAACTGAAAGAGCAAATACAGGTTATAATGAAGAAACTCATTTACTTAAAAGAGAGACTAATTTGCCTAACTAGTAACAACTCTAATCACTCCAGTTCTACCGCTCAACTACCCGAGGAGCAGGTAATTGTGAATCCTAAATAAATTAGTAAATCAGTTCAAACCAACATACAGGGACTGATAACCTGGCAATCAAGGAATGATGGCAAGAGACCAATTCATAACAACATACCAATGTTAATGGAGATAAGTCTGTGGAGTATTTATATCTCCCGCAATCATCAACCTACACATAGTTTGTACCCTTCTCCTTCTATAACACAAGTATTGATGGGACAGGTCCAAAATGTGTCCAATAGGCATTTAAGCTGTAAGACCTATGCCAAAGCTCATGTGGCCCTGGTAAGCAGGATACTACAGGGACAACACGCTGGTCTTGGAAGCAAGGCCACGCAGAGCAACAGAGTTTTGAATCCCAGATCAGCCTATAGGAACCAAACTCAAGTATGGCAATAGGCGTGTTATAAAAACAAATAAAAGGCCTATAAGTATTCCATCTAAACAGGCCACAACCATATACCTGCCCAGAGCCCCCAAGCTATGCCATGGCCAGTATGAAACATCACAGGGACTTACAAATAAGTGTTCCACTTGATATGCCATGTGAAGGGATGTAAATCAGTGTTATGGGAAGATTTGGTATCCTGTAGCATGGTAACGACCAGTCCCCTCACAGGCACTATTATATTGTTATTGAATTACAAGTAGTGTGGGAGCCTCTCTACTGAGAACATACGTGGGTCAAATACCCTGTTCTATGGAATTCCACTTCCACTCAGGTGGGTCTACCAGCAATTTTAGCTCACTGGACCCTTCACATTGGGTAAATGGCCATTTGCATATCAGTCTTTGTCCCACCCACAAGGCAGTCCAGCACCAAAATGCGAGGCAATTCTCTAAACAAAAGTACCATCAGCAAACCCAGACACATGTTTCGGCCATGTGGGGCCTCCTCAGTTAGGGGTCCATGCCTGGATTACCCTGTGTTTTACAAAAATTTCAAAGGTGTGTGGGAGCCCCTCTACTGAGAACGAGTATGGGTCAAATACCCTGTTATACACAATATCTTCCATTCAGGTGGGTCCACAATCACATTTTAGCTCACTTGACCCTTCACAGATGATAAATATCTGGGGTTTCTGGTGGTACTCTTGTTCAGAGAGGAATTGCCTAGCACTTCGGTGCTGGACTGTCCTGTTAGGTGGGATCCGACTGATATGCAAATGTATATTTCTTCTCTGTGAAAAATACCATGAGCTAAAATGTGGTTGTAGACCCTCCTGAGTGGGAACCTACCCACAGAACATGTTATTTGGCTGTGTTCTTTCTTGTTAGAGGGGCTCCTGGACCTTTTTGTGTATTTTTAGGAAATGAGGGTTCCACCCTAAATTACCATGGGTATTCCAAACTTGGAGCCTTTCCTCACTCTGCTTAGAGAGGCACATCTTCACCTCACTGATGAGGCTTGACTAGGCCGAAAGACATGTCTGGGGTTGCTGTTGGTATTCTTGTTCAGAGAAGACAAGCCCATCATTTTGGTGTTAAACTGCCCAAGTAGGTGGGATCAGACTGATATGCAAATGGATATTTCTTCTCTGTGAAAAGTACAGTGAGCTAAAACGTGGTTGTAGATCCTCCTGAGTGGGAACGGTTCTATGTCATTCGCCATTTTCTGGAGGCTGCGTATCAAAAAGACAGATTTTTTTCAGTCGATTTTGTGCGACCCCCAGAAAATGGGAAAAAGACTTCACTGCTATTTTTTTTGTTTATTCGGGGGGTTTCACCCCCCAACCCTCACCTTTGCTCCCTGCAGCCCCATAACACCCTCTACATAAACACGTTTTGTCACACTCACGTGCACACGGACACACACTCATTCCCACCCACACACTACACACACACTTCCCTCGGACTTGCGCAGCTCATCCTATCATTTTTTACCATTGTTGTCAATCTCTGTGGGCACTCGTGTGCAGCGCAGGGGCTGACAGTTGAATTTAGAAAGAACCCTGTGTGCAGTCAAAGAGTGGTCTTTCTAAATCAGTCTTTTTTCCTTTAGGAAAAAAAGAAAAAATGTATTTGACCTAATACCGTGGGATCCTACTTATAGAACAGGTTATTGGGCCCTGTTTGTTCTTGGTAGAGGGGCATGCAGTCCTTTTTGTGCATATTTTTATTGAACAAGCCAAACCTAAGTTAGCTCAAGGCCTGTTATCAGTGGAGTTTTGAACACTCCCGCCCAATATTAGAAACATCAAATTGAGAAGGCAACCCTCGAAGCCCTGCTCACCTATCACTAGTACTATATGTTATAGGCAGGACATACGGAGTAGGCTCCTAAAGCTCTGCAACAGAAGGATAAGGCCCCATATAACCAGAGGATTGTTGTCTCAACCCAATCTTCTACTGTGTCAACTTCCGGTCTAACGATACCGTTAGCTTCTGGAACAAATCTGGATGTAAATGATTGACTGGTGGCCGACTGCCCAGCTCAACCTTCTAATGGGCAGCGCACAAGGTGTGTTAATCTTTGCTCATGGAATATCGCAGGATTGGAAAAAGGTTTTCAAAGAGATGACTGGAGTGAATAGGTAAGATCTCACCAGATCCTCTGTTTACAAGAACCCTGGGAATGCAGGCCCGGCCACCTCCAGGGATATACCCCTTACATGCCCTTGGCCCAAAAAGGCTTAATAGCCATCCCTTCGGTGGGCTGATGACATGGATTGGCTCACAGTTTTATTGTGAGATGAGAACAACATTCATTAATACTGATGATATTCAAGAAATTCATATATTTAATAAGACTTCTGAATGTATTGTTCTACTTAATATTCACAATAGACATATGTATTAAATGCAGCTAGCGCATTTCAACTAGTTTCGCCAGCTTAAATGCACGACAAGAAAGTATGCGTAAAGAATCAGTCATTCTGCTGGCATGAGACCTTAATGTCCAGCTCAAATCAATGAAAGAGCTACATGGGATTTGTGGTGAGGAGGACACTGCCTGTGACATACCAGAGTTGCAAGCTAAATACCCAGCCATTGCATATAAGTGAGCCCTAGAGACTGTGCATACTTTAGTGAACCTTGTGCTTAGAGTAAGTAATGGTAGGAAACCGAGTGACTGACTAGCTAGACCAATGTATGTCAATGGTACAAAGCAGTCCCATATAGATTACATTCTTAGCAGCACTAAAGATTGGTCGCTAATGGAAGACATGCATGTTGATCATTGCACCGATGGTGACCACTGACCGCAAGAATTAAAGTGGCTAAAAATAAGTCCACCAAAGACAATCCCAACTGTAGAGTGTGTGTGAGAATCTGTATAAACAATTTGCCACTTGCTTTGGTCATTTGTATAGAGAAAAACACTCTCAGCTCCGTCTAGACTTGCTCTGGTGCCTTTCTGAAGTACATCTCCCAGTTTGCCTGGGGGCATACTTGTGGCACCGTCAGGCGCTTCAGTGCTGGTGCTTCCACGTCAAGCCGGTCTGTGCCAGACGTGCCTCATGACGAATTTCATACCTGCTCTGGATGCCCTTAGTTATTCTTCTGCACTTTGGACTGGACAAGGTAATGTTTTTTTGGAACCCAGGGGACCAAGCTTAGTGCACATATTCCTCGGGGCTGAAGACATACCAATTCCTTACACTCTTCTAGGGCCTATTGTTAAGCCCAATTATTTCCACCAGAATGGGGCTTCCACAAGAAATCATCTTGTTGCTTGCAGCACAAAAATTGATGCGCAAGAACATTTTACGGAACTACATCACAAACTTGCACTTGTGAGATAGCCCTCATAAAACCACTACTCCTTGTTTAACGACAGGAGTTCTACACATCGATCTCTTACCAATATACCCGGAAGGGGCACTGGAGATACAAATGAACACAGATAACTCTACCAACATGATACCTACGGATCCCACGAACACCATACAAGACTCCCAGCCCACCACTAGCTTTTTTTAACATGCAGCTTAATATGGAAATGCAGTATGATGCACCTTCACGTGGACTAAGATGTCCCCCGGCCAACTCGCTGCCCAACACCTCACAATCACTCAAAATGGCTTTGCTGAACACGCGTTCACTTAGTAAACATGTCAGGGACATCAACAACTATATTGAGGAAAAAGCCCTCGATATGATGTCCATCACGGAAACTTGGCTCAATGAGTCAAGTGGGCCCAAACTAAGTATGGCAGTCCCCTGGGCTCATTTTTAGCAAAAACCACAAACAAGGAAATGGAGGTGGCGTGGCTATTATCGCTATATCAAACCTTCCTCTGTTTGTATCGACCATCGAAGGTGCTGGATGCAAAACCATTCACTTAAAGTCACCCCGAATGACAACAGCTGCGCTAACTTTATACTAATTTACCGCCCTCCTGAATCTATGCCAGACTTCAATGAGAACTTAGCCCACTTTGTGGCCCCACTAAACAAGCCCAACAGCTCTACCATTGTGTTGGAATATTTTAACCGATGTTTCAGAAACCCAAAAGATAAGGAGGCTGCAAATTTGGGACAGCTCCTTAGCTCATCAGGTTTCACCATCCACAAAACTGTACCCACTCCCATACAAGAGGTAACATCCTGGATTCAGTGTTTTCAAGGAATATTCCCCAGTGACTATATATGGTCCGATCACTCCTTTGTGGAATATTGCATTTCCTATCCTGAAAAAACACAGAAAAGGCACAGCCCGCCTAAAAAGATAATCAGTAGGAAATCGCGAAGATTTAACCTGACGACCTACAATAATGTATAGACTTCATTATGAATAAAGCCTCAGTTTAAGAAACTCCTGAAACTTTGGTGGAAGTTTACAAATTCCAGTTAAAATGTATCTTAGACAACAAAGCCCCTTTGAAACCGAAGACTGTGAAGGATAAAATATGCCAACCCTGGTTTCGCTCATTGCTCACCGGTCTGAAACAAAAAAAGAGGCAGGCAGTACGTAACCTGGAATCAAAACAATACCCCTGAGAATAAGGCAGTGGGTAATTCCCTGCAAAAAGTCTACAAAAAACAAATCCTAGAAACTGAAAGGGAATTTTTTAACAATGAAATGGCAGGAAACCAAATCAAAACGTTATTCGAAATATATAAAATGCTCAAGAAACCTCCCCCACAAACACAGCCTTTTGTGCCTTCTGCTGAAGACTGCTGTAAAGTTCAACAAGCTATTTGAGACAAAATCACGTTAGCGCATGCCAATATTGTCCTCAGTACAAAAAACAACACCATGCCAGAAACCAAAACACAGGTTGTGACTAAAAACCCAAGCTTCTCGTTCAAACAAATAACCGAAGAAGAGATGAAAAACCTCCTCAAGAACATGCATCCCACCTCATGTTTGAGTGATGTTATCTTGGCTACATTCATCCTGAGCAATCTGGGTATATTTACCCCTTTTTTGGCCCACTTTGCATCCTTCACCTTCAATTCCATACCTGACTTTATCAAACAAGTAGTTGTGACACCCTTAGTGAAGAAGCCCAGGCTGAAGCCTAGTGACCCACGTAATCTATGCCCTATTACCAACACACAACTCCTGTTGAAAATTGTGGATAAAGTAGCCACTATTCAATTCCAGCAGTACCTGGAAGGCGCAGGCATTTTCTTCTCCAAACAATCTGGCTTCAGAATGCACCATGGTACTGAACATGCTTTGCTGGACGCGCAGACACATATCTTGAAGGTTCTAGAAAAAAGCAGAACATGACTATTGATACCATTGAATTTATCGCCCGCTTTCGACCAGCTGGATCATGGATGCCTACTGGACACCTTAGCGACCATCAGCAACTGCTCTCACAAAACTATTAGTTGGATTCACTCCTTCTTGAACAACGGGGCCTCAAGGGTTTGTTGGGGTGATGCAAGCTCTGCACCTGAGTTATTATGCTATGGAGTCCTGCAGAGAGCCTGTGTATCCCCAACATTGTTCAACCATTGCATTAGACCCTTGTGTGACCTTCTAACATCAGTGGGAGTTGTTTTTTTACAAATTATGCAGATGACAATCAACTCCTGATGGAGTTCAGTGGTTGTTATAAGACCGATTCCGTCAGACTCAAGCACATCTACGATACCATAAAAACTGGATATCCAATTGATGGATGTGCTTAAACAGCAACAAGAATGCGCTGATGATTTTAGGGGCTCAACAAGCAAGAGCTAAACTAAGTGCAAAATAAAAGGGCATGAGCATGGAACAGTGCGATATAGGTATCGCAGAAAAGGTCAAGACCGTAGGGATACATCTGGAGGCACCACTGAGCTCAGAAGCACAGGTGGACAGAGTAATCGCCAACTCTACCACCTAAGAGTTCTAAGACACACCAAAAACGTTTTGTCCCCAAACAATTGTGAGACACTGGTTAGGGCTATTATAATGCCATTCTTAGACTATTGTAATCTGCTACTGATTGGAATGAACAAAGGCTGTCTGGACTAGTATTACAAAATAATGTGGTTCGCATCATCTGTGACTTCTCTTATAATGAACATGTCTCAGCCTCAAGAAATAAGTGTCACTGGTTAGCTGTACTACCCAGATTAAAATTCAAAGCCCTCTCTGTGGCTCATACATGTATATATGGTAAGATGACTTCTTATCTTAAAGAGCACATGAAACTATACTCGCTGTCCAGGCCACTCCATTCAAGCTCCTGTGGACTCCTGCAGGTGCCTAAACACAAAAGAATATGAGGTTATGGACGTTCGTTCCAGTCCTCACAGCCCCACTGAATTGTGACTGGAAGAAGACTATCTTCTATTATGGAAAAGGCTAAAACCTTACTATTTGAATAGTCTGTATCCACCTGTCACTTCTCTGCCGCTCTAGCTGGCTAGCCAGCTTTCTTGTGTGAACTTGTCATCCTGTTTTCTTCAGTGCTTGTGTCTGTGTGCGCCCAGATGCCTGTGAGCTTTGGTGCTATATAAATGAATCAAATAAAAAATAAAATAAGTACAGCAATATGTGTCAAAGGTAGGAAAGGAATAAAATGGCATAAGGTCATGAGTAATGACATTTTAACCACAGATTTGCCAAGCGGTGCTACCAATTGAAAGAATCACTATTTTCCAATGATCTAAGCAAAACTGAGCTAATTAGTACATATGAAACTATGATTAGAAGCATTGTACCCTTTGTTACAAAACCTAGAAAAGTGTTCCAAACCAATATCAGGCACACCAAGTGGTACAATAGTGAATGACGCCATGCTAAATCAGAACTAATATGGGAAATCAAGAATCCGTCCGGTGCTGACACTCTAAGTTTGAGATCATTGAGAGCCTCTTACAAAAATCTGGTGACCAAAAAGAAAAGTGATTTCAGGGAGAAAAATGTCAGGAATTACCAGTAGCTGTGAAAAATAATTATAGTTCAGATTTTTGGAATAATGTGGCTGCCGTTTTTGCTACAAAGTCAAACATATTTCATGAGCATCCCTGAAGATACTTGGTTAACCCACTTAACCCACCTCTATGCATCCAACAGGGAACAGTTGAGTGAGGAAGAGTCTTGTGTCTCTGGTGATTGTCTTTCTTCCACTGTCACTGACTTACTAAATACCATCAAAGATATTAAAGATGCAATATCATCACAAAAGGGAGGAAAAGCACTGGACCCCGATTTGGTACCAGGGGACATCTTTAAGAAAGAAGCTGATATCTGGTGCCAGCTTTTATTTAATATTGTATGTGTGGAGTCCTTAAAGAAGCCCTATGTATACCCACAATGACTCCATCAGCCTGATCAGACTGGAACTGGAACTCCAATCATGGTGGTCCTTATACATATATAGGAGCCTGTCACTTTATCTTAAACTAGATGAAAAGGCGGACATAGGCATAACCAATTCTTTGAAGCATATGATGGATTGTGGAACCAACGATTTTATCAAAAGCTTTAAAGAGAGGTGTCAGAGTTTTATGTCATTGATGGATATAGATGAAATTCCAACTTGGCCCTAAAAATAGCAGTCAGAAAGTGTGATCGAATGTGGGATATTGATGATCTCCAGAGACTGAAACGATTGAAAATTCAGGGTACAATATACCTGCCAGGAGGTAAGGCTATATCTAAGAAAAGTCCCTTCTGCCATGTCCCGGCAATGGTATATGAATTTAGATTGAATTGTCTGCCCACACTTGAAATAGTAGGACCTCAACTGAATATTCTGCATCAACTTAGATCCTGCAGACGTTGCACAGAAAATTGCACTGAGACACTTTTTGCATCATGTTATTGATTGTACTGGACTAACAAAATACAGAATTAAATATTTTAAATCTCATGTTCACTCAACTGAAAATGTTAATGGTGTATTGTTATGTAATAGACTTATGATAAGTACACAAATGTACTTAATTTTCACTTTGGTAGACTTTTTAAAACAAATATTTAAACTAGTATCAATTGTTATGACTGAAAGAGAAGCTCTTTTAAGTGAAGTAGCGTAGAGTAATATTAATGTAGTTTATTGGTAATTCAAGTCTTATCTTCACATTTACTATAGTGTTTTTGTTATAAATATGTTGTTGTGTTTTTATATATAATAAGTGGTCTGTAAACATAGATAAAATGTAGGAATTAAACCTTTCCAATACTCCATGTAAGATGAGGTGTACTGTCTCTGTAGTTTAAAGTGACTATGTAAAGTTAATGGCAACTGTACCTGTTTCTGGGGGACAGTAGTCAGCCCCAGAAAAATGGAGTCAGTTGGAAGTCTCAAAGACAACCCTGTGTCACTGCACTGAAGGTGCTGTGTAACACACGCAAAAGTGGGGCTCATGGAGTGGTGTGGCTCCAGAGCCCAAGATCACACAAAAAGTAGAAATATACATGGCAAAACACATGTAAGAGTGGGAAAAAGGCTCACACTCTTACCAGGTGGAAATAACACCAGAAATCCAGCAAAGCTGCTGAGGGACTCACTAGGTGAAGGAAATTAGCCATAAATGAGAATTCTCCCTAACAATGTTCACTCAAATGAAAATGTTAATGGCATACATTTATGGGATAGACTTATGACAAGTACACAAATGTACTTAATGTTCACTTTAGTGGACTTTTAAAAACAAATATTTAAACTAATATCAATTGTTATGACTCAAGGAGAAGCTCTTTTAAGTGAAGTAGTGTAGTGTAATATTAATGTAGTTTATTAGTAATTCAAGTCTTATCTTCACATTTACTATAGTTTTTTTGTTATAAATATGTTGTTGTGTTTTTATGTATAATAAGTGGTTTGTAAACATAGATAAAATGTAAACCTTGCCTGGGGTGCTTCTAATTTTAGGCATTGTTCATAAGGTGATCTTTTTAAAGGTATGTTAATTATGGTAATCTGATTGAAACTGTTGTGTAAAGTATTTTTTATACTATAAATGCAACAATAAAAAAATAAAAATACATGCTTACCTCACCTTGCTTGCATATAGGTATCATATATTAATAAACTAATGACAAAACTTGAATAGGTGGAGACAGGTACATCCAAGATGGGTGGCAATGTGATCCCTTGCCTGCTTTTTGCTAATGATGCAATCCTGATCTCTCAAATGCCTATTTGCCTGAGGAGATGCATTCACTGCGGCCTCACCATTATCCTCCAGATAACTAAGGTTATGATTTGCAGCCCCTGTCACAGTAAGAAACAGACACAATTGAGTGTGGTGGTTGGGGGGCATAGAATTGAGCACGTAGACAATTTAGACTACTTACGGATTAGGTTGTTAGCTAGAGGTAGTTGATCCACTCAAGTTGGGAAGGCAGTCACTGCCCCAGATCAAGCTATTAATGCTATCCAGAAAGTGTCATGTTCCTTTGGCAGTGGGGCCCTATCACCAACACTTGAATTGTATAACATGATAGCAAATGCTGCAGCAGTCTAAGCAGCCAATATTTGGGAGTATCCCAAGTTTGACTGGCTATAGGTACCGGAGAATACAACATTATACTGGGCAAGACTTTGAGTTACTCCTGAGTAGTCCAAATATAGGGAAGACCTAGTCGATCTCTTTTCGCAAACCTTGCAGGAGAAACATCCAGCGGTGTAAACATGTAAGGGAGGAACTGAGCACTTTAAAATTAGATAATCTCTGGACGAACCCTGAAACTATCAATTGTTAGGCCAAGACTCTGATCCAAATCAAATACTTGAGCAGGTTGAAGCTAAATATTCTTTATTACTTTTCCTCATCCGCAACAGCTTGGAAATATAATCGCTGCAAACCTGTTCTAGGGAAAGAAGGCTTTTTGGACAATAAAAACTTAACATTGGCAAGATCACTTTATGTGAGACATCAGTTTGCCTCATTACCCTTGAACTCGCTATTACTTAAATGGCATGTGAATGAGTCAGAGAAATATCCTGTTTGTATGACTCCAACAGAAAATATAGAGCATTTCCTGTTTATTTGTCCCTATTACATCAGATTTAGAAAAAAGGTATTTAAGACCAGTTCTATTGAAATACTATATAAGACATCTTCACGAGGCATTCATTTTACCAAAGCACTCAGCTGACGGTCTGCTTGTATTTGCCTTTTCTATATATATCCATCGGGCATGCTTGATCTGGAAAAAACTTCTGACCAACACATGTTAATTTGACTGTGTTCTCAAGTGACGATCTTACCTATAACTGCACAATGCACTTTTTATTATTGTTGTTTATTGCTTTTATGCAACATTTTGTTGTAGTTAATGGGCATGTTATTGAATAATATTTTGACTAGAATGTTTGCGTCCACACTCCCCATTTGACAAGCGTCAGGACAATTTAGATTTATCCAACTGATGAATTGTATTATTGTTTGAGTTGTAGAGCTGAGAACTACATACTGATTAGTGTGTTCTTATTGGGAAGGGCTATGAAATTCAATTATTTACTACCATTGTATTTTAATGTTAAATTTTATTTGTCTGCCTTGATGTATTTATGTAAGATTTATTGTTGTATATGTACTTAACATTATGGCAAAAGCCGAAATAAAGTCTTGATGATAACATTGATAGTGACATAGAGAAAGAAATTGATGCACTGATTAGAATTTTAGAATGTATTGCAGACATAAGTAAAATTAGGTCCACCTAGACCCAGTTCCAGTAAAGTGCTTTTTGCATATAACAGGGCATGGGACAATACATGTGGGGAAATATGTTGCATTTCAGTGCAAAAGGAGGGAATGTGGATGAAAAATTGTTATCTTATGAACATAGATAGATTAATATGAAGTTAAATTCCTGGATGATGAAATATTATTTTATCTCTCTTCTAACAGTATTTTCTTTAACGGCAGGTTCATTCGATTGCACTCTGTGCAATCTATGTAATAAGCTTTGACAATGAGTGTTTGTATTTATATTGTGCTATTTGACATGCACAGACTTGGATTCAGAAATTACTATCTGGCACTTTTCTGTGCCAAGGACTTTGGTGTGCATGTGATGCAAGGAACTAGTATGGACAGAAAACCCAAAGGGACTATGTGAGGGGCATGTGAGCCAGGATTGGTAAACCCCTCCATTGGGAGCATAGAGAGGGATCCATCATGTTATCTGTTCCACTGTCCCATGCATAAACACAGGACAAGTGTATGAATGTGTGGAGGTAATTGTTGATGTACGGATAGAACTGCAGATTCCAGTTGGCTCCTTGCAAGTTTCATAGCAGTCACCTGATGACATATAAGAGCTGATGTCTGGAGGGTGGTTCAGTACTCACAATTAATTAAATTTGTCTTAGCAGACTAGGATATTTTTCAAAGGGATAAGTGCACAAGATTGGCTTAATTATAAAATAAAATATCTATTGAGAGTGTCTGGTTGGGTTGGGGATCAGTGGTTTGTGATCTGGTAGCACAGGCTAAGAGCATGTGTGATGGCTTAGATGAAGGTTTTCGGATTGATGGAATTTGTTATGGACATTTGCATTAAGATTGTATTAGTTAAAACTTAGAATGAAATATGTGAATAGTAATCACTCGCAACCACTCATTTTTGTGTCTCTCTCCTTTCCTTATTGTTTCACAGAATATATTTTGAAGGAACAGGATAGATATTTGAGAGATGTATAATTAGATTGTTTTACCACAGAGACAGGCCGAGTATGTAGAATCAGGAGATGCAGAAAAACAGCTCGGTGTGCGGAGCCGACGATGAGTCAAGGTTGGCACAGAGTTAAGGATGCTATTTTCAAAGGCTAAGCATCAAGCACAAAGGGAGTACGTGGATAAGCTCAGAATGTGGGACATTCTTCATAGATGGAAGAAGAAGAAAACATCTGTGAGAGCCAAACTGCTGGTCAATTAAAAGTGTACAAACTTCATAATTGATAGAGTGAGCAAGTCTCTAGAGGACAAGAGGAGCAACAGCACTCTGCTTAATTAAATCAAATAGTAGTAAACGGAAGGCTGAAATGGACAAATACGTGGTCTCCTCAAACTTGACTCAGAAGTCATTAAAAAAAGGCTATTCAGTAGAGCTTTAAGGTAAAATGGTGGTGTGCTCACAGCCCCTTGAATCTTCCAGCACAGTGAGCAGGCAACAAGGGCAACTACAAATGGAAGACTTTAGCTTGTGGCCTACTGATGAGAGATGATGGACTAATTGGGAAAATGGGGAGTAGTCTGATGGGATTCAAAGACCTAAGTTTGTTTCACGTACGTGCTGCTAAGGAGCCAAAAGTCCAAGGTTGGGATAGTATGCCAACCAATCAGTGGGGTTGAGGAACAACCTAACGTGCCATGTTGCATAGACCAATCCGCTGTTGTTTTGCTCACTATCATCAATACTATATGTATTTAGAGGTAGTTTGAGGTGTGCTTTACATATAAGGGGTAGCCAATGATGTACTAATCCTTATATGTTCTGTAAGTAGATATTTTCCCCTTAACCAATCCCTTCCCTTGAAAGGTTTTGTATTTTGCCACATAGAATGACATCATAGATGATGCATATTGGAGTATAAGACTTCCATGTAATCAAGCTGATGTGTGAGTGTGATTGTTCATGCATTAGTCTGATGTCTGCAGTTTGCCCTGCTTTATTAAATTGATAATAAAGTAGTACTTTGTCATATTCTTTGAGTCTGTCCGATTATTTGGTAATTATTGTAATTCCATCTAGCACAAAAGATGCTTCAAGGTGCTAGAGCACATTTTGGTAGCAGTGTGGATGGTTGCGGACTAGTCAACCTAGGCCAGATCGAGACCCCTGGACGCTTGGCTACTCCTGCCATTATCCAGAAGACTGCAGAGCTTCTTATGGAGATCGGCGTACAGTTGCACATGCAATAAAAGTTGATCAGCAGTAAATAATAAGAGTAAAAAGTAACAGGATTTTTTGGGGAAAAATATAAAGAAAAATAGACACCTCGATTCCTGGTTCCATGGGGACAGAAGGGAAGGCACTAAAGTAAAGGGTATTGAGGATTCCCGATGCCAGGCCCACAGAAAAGTGCGTATCAAAATCCAGAATGGAGTGAAACAGAGAAGGGATACATTTACTAAGATAGTAAAGGAAGGCGTATGCAGTAAAACATTTTTTAAAAGTGCACATGTGTTGGGTTATAAAACTGTTAACATACATATTTTGTAGTGTGCAGATTAATGAATATAAAACAATAATAAAACATTACAGAGATTGGAGAAAAATGTGGACCAAGAGATTGACATCAATCAGGAAGGGAACATTCAAAGGAAAGTAATATATAAATAAAGAAGAGACTCTTAAAATACTAATAATACAAGAATCATATAATATAATTTGATAGAAAGCGTAAACAAATAGGAAACATGAGAATACTTTTTTAAAATAAAAAAGTGAGCAGTTAAAATATATCATGATTGGGATTAAGCCTGCTTAATCGGCAAGGTATATTTGACGAAATAAAGAATCAAATAAAACAACGAGTATGTAATGATGCTCAAAATCGATCTGTCATCATGGGGATGCACCTCTTTTACATTTATGTAGGACATTACCAAGATACACAGTGAAGATTAGGAAATATCATTCTGAATGGGTTTGTGGCACGACCAATAAGACACTCATGCTGTAGTCTCAGGAGGGTTCGCTGTCCAAAGACGTTTTGCAGCATATGATGACATATTTGCATGCCACATATAAGGGGAAAAAGTTGAAGAAAAGGCTAGCCATATTAGAGATTTGTAAAATGTACCAGAGTGAGAAAGAAGATCCCAGTGGATTCTGGGGAGGATAAAGTGTCTTCAGGTCCCCTTCAACCTCCTGAAAAGAAGAGTGCAGACAAAGAGGAGAAGGGATTTTACCATTTAAAGGAATTAAAAGAAGTGGTGGGGTATGCTAATCCAACGTTTGCTCCCCCGCTTATACCACTGAGCATAATGTTGAAGAGAAAAAGAGCAGAGAATGCAAAGATATGTCAGCATGCAATGAAAAGTCAAAAGCGTGATGAGGGAAAGAAGAGACAAGACTGATGAATGGAGATAGAGGATGAAGCAGGGAAACAGAAATAAATAAAGGATAAAGATAAGGGAATGAAAATAGTACAGAAAGAATGGATTGGAGGACGAGGACAAATATGTCTTAAGATAGACGATAGCAGCATTGATAGGGTTTGAGAAAGAGAGGAGAGAGATGAGTGGGGAAAAAGAAAGAGAAGGAAAAAGAAAGAGCATACCAAGGAGAGAGGGATAAAGAATGCAAGTGAAGGGAAAAATGAAGAAGATACGAGGCAAGAAAAGGCAGGATTAGAAGGAAAAAATGAGAAGCTATAGAAGCCCAAAGAATTAAAGTACTTAGGTTACTGCGAAGGTGAGAGGAAGATTAATTGATAGAGAAGAGGAGAAGAGAAGAAGAAATGAACAAGTAGAAGAGGAGTAGAGGATAAAAAGACGATGAAATAGGATATGGATACCTTAGGAGCATAGTGCCAATTGATGCACGAGAACGACTGGAGGAAGAGAGAGGGTCACAACAGCCCCTTAGGGAGCTGCAAGGAATGCCGAGATCAGCATGGGCCAGAGGGCAGGATGCAGATGACATACAGCAAAGTCTTGGTTAAGTTATATAGGCAAATGAGGGACAGAGATAGGTACTAAACCCAAGAGAATGTAGACGGATACCTATTACAGGGAAATGAAGGTCGATCAGGTGATGTCATAACAGATGAGTACGGAACTTTTTCTTAAAACAGATTAGATCTCGATGACGTGGAAGGATACAATAGTTACACGAGCTGGGGCCTAATGATGTCAGACGAAGTGAGGGAGGAGAATGGGAGTGCGCAAAGAGAGGGCACATGCAGGTTTTCAAAAGAATCGAGTGAAGAAAAAGGGGCAAAATTGACAGATTTTGACAACCCTAAAGAGAGGACACCAGAATCAACACCCTATGTTGAGCGACCAAAAGTATGGTTGCGTAGTACAGGGGATATATCCCTACCATATGTAAGCAGGTTAAGACCAATACCAGGAAGGAAACAAATTGGCGAGGCAAGTTCTGCCTTGAAGACAAGGAGTGTAGGTAAGTATGACTATGAATTGGGATTATCACAATTCCCATTATTGCAGTAGGGTGGAGGGCGACCACAATATGTAAAGTCGTCACAGATGGATACCCACAATTTATGGTGTAAAATGCAGAGTTTAACATCTGGTGCGCGAAGATTGATACATGAGTGTAAAGACTGGAGGGGGGTTTCTGTACTCCTGCCCTCTTTATGGCAAAGTAGAAGCACAGAGCACCCCAGCCAAGATTCTCTATGTGGTAGCAATGGACGAGCAACCAAGACTTAAGCTCTCAGGGGGTGATGCAAGCTGGTTCTTAAGTACAGTATAGTCCCTGAGCCCCCACAAAGGAATGTCCACACACTATGTTAGTGATAACAAAGTTCTTTATATAAATAAGGTTCAGAATATATACACAAACAATAACAAATGTTGTGCTTTGGCAATACTAATGATAAATATATTCAATGTCTATTTCGTACCACAGTTAACTCTTGACTCCTTTAAAATGCACCAACTGTTGACAGTCTCAATGGCAAATAAATCAAATAGTAAAGAGAATCAACAATAGAAATAAGAAGAAAGACAAGTTGGGTTAAACACCTGACAGAATACTTAGTCCCTACCCAAGACACATTTCTGTGTGAGGATCCCCCAACTGGGCAACCTGTAAATAAAGTGTATCAACAAGCCCAGTCCATATATGTTTAATATAGTCTTGTTTCCTTCTAAAATGTTCTACTACACCAATGTACCTGGTTTAGCAGTGTCCTTTGATGGTTCATCGACGGATCCCTCTTGAGTGAACTCTCTTTAAAGCAGTAGCCACGGGTCTTTGAGATTCCACGAAGAAAAGGTGAACAATACGGTCAAGACAGCAGCTTTGGCCTTTTTGGTGCTTATCGAGGATCGGTCGTGGACGTCCTGTGAAGACTAGGCATGCAGTGCACCTTGAAGATGAGAGTTTTTTGCTCCAAAACAGATTCACTGAAGAACGTAGGCCCAGTAAGGGTGTCAGGTCGTCGGCATTGGCGTTGACGATCGGGACCTGACCACAGCTGGCTTTCAGATCGTCGTTGGCATCTTTGTGGACTTCAGGTGGTGGAAACCAACCGGCGGATTCTCCTCGGTTCGTCGGCGACCCCGACTTTCTCCGGCGGGACAAAGCGGTCAATGGTGATGTCAAGGGAGTCCCTGATTTCAAAGTGCCTTTGGCAATGGAGCGTTGATGCTCTGGTCAATGAGGTTACAGCGGTTCTCCGAACCTCGGTCGATGGTGATGGTCATCGACGGCCTCGACATCCTGGTGCTTATTTCAGTGTTTCTCTGCATATCCCGTCTCTGGTTGACAGCTGTTTGGGACTGACTACCCGGGTGTCTTGATGAAGATAAACTGGTACACGATGTTCCATTGTAGCTTGGGAAGAGATCTCCTATCCAAGTCCTCTCTTGTATCAGTTCTTGAAGACACAAGAGCTTTCGGATTGCGTCGAAGGAAAGGAGCAGCCAAGCCTTCTTCTTCCAGCTGGGCTTCAAGGTTAAGCATCAAGTTTCGACTTCAGCTTCTGAACGATTCTAGTCAGTGAGAGGTCCCCAGATATACTGTTCTGTCTTTTATTCAGACTGCTGAGCCAGGCTTAGGCAGCCAAACATTCAGAGGGGCTTTCATGCAGGCAGGCAGCCAATCAGGCTCACAGCTTATTCGGGGGATTTTTCTCCATCCAGACAGTCACAACAAGGAATGTGGATTGGGGCAAGCACCCAGTCTTTCAGCAGACCACACCATATTCATACCAGTTTCAGGCAGGGCTGTCTCAGTCATTGTGTCACACACCAGAAACCAGAAACCCATAACATGAAATGTATATTGGTCGCACAATCCATTCACCCAGGTCCCACCCCAAGGGGGTACCTTCAACATGCAGTCATTGGGAAGTTTCCAACCAGTCTGGCCTGGACTTCCCCACAATACCATCTATGGAACTTCCACCCAACAGCCAGTCAGGGGGCGGGACAGAGTCAAGGCAGGACTTTGGGAAAACAAGGTAACAAACAATAAATAGCAAGAGGCCACAGGGGCCATCTTGTCTCCTATAAGGAATCAACTGATTCCAATGGCAGGGCCTGGGTATCCCGGCATGGAGGATACTTATAGAACCCGTCAATTCAGCATGGAGCTGCCACCAGCCCATACCCCGCCCTGTGGGCCATACACAGATGGCCAAAAACATTCACTAGGGGTACAGGGTTGTACCGCAACCCATGGGTGCCATAAGGGTATCCCAAGGGGCTGTTCACCACGACCAAAAAGAGGAAGATCTGCACTGTCAGTACTCCCACATGGACTCTGGTGCAGAAAACATCAGAGAACACACATTGTAAGGGAGTTAGAGAGGATGACATCAGGAATGACGTTAGCTATAGGTGACATAAAAAGTGCTGCTAGCAGCTTTCACAGGGGAGAGAGCTGACGACATTTGGAAGGAAGGAGTATACGCAGGTGTGACTGCTCAAAACACGACACACGATGGAGCGCCATTTAATAATTGCAGAGCAGGCATATGGTGAACGTTCAAAGTACAATACCCGATACATCAGAAATGGGTGTGATTATCACTTGGAAAATGGGAGAGGCTGAAGATTCTGCTGATTTTATTCATGATATGTAAGCCAAATGGCGGCAGCAGACTCAAGAACTGCAGTACAAAACGGTAGCATTGTTTTTCTACATTTTGTGTCAAGGGCTGCCTGAGCCAGTGCAACGGCAGTTGAAAAAACAGGTGGGAATGGAAGGAAAGCCATGGACAGAAATACAATTGACAATCGTGTATCACTGTTCATTAATGCAGGAAAAACATTTTTAGAAGAAAGCTGGGAACAGAAAGCAGGAGGAAGCAAAGTTAGTTCAGAAAAGGCTGTCCAAAAAAGCCATTGAGGGAGCGTTATTGACAAGGAATGAAGGAGGGGTGACACAGGAGGTGCAGTCAGGGCAGAAACATAATGCAGGATATCCTGCAGACCAGAGTGGGTAAAATCCTTGGACAAGAGGACAGGGGAATGGGCCTAGAGGAGTAGGGTGAGATGGATTTAAAAACTCTCAAGGAAGAGGAGGAATTAATGGTGGACAGCCACAACAATGTTGCAATTGTGGGAGAATGGGACACATAGCTAGGACATGCAGAAACATAGAAGGCATGCAACAGAGTTAGCAAGCTCCAAGAGTGGGGATTAGTTATGTTATACAGAAAAAAATGCAGACCTGCAGGAACATTATGCCCAAGATCACACATATGCTCAGACATATGCACCACAATCATAACAAACGTAGCCAGCACTGATGCAAATGCGAATCAGGAAGAGGCTGTTACAATAGTCCAGCCCGGAGAGTACCAGAGCTCTGGAGACATTAACCTTCTCAGGAAAGTGAGGAAAGGGAAGATGCCTCTGAGGAGGTAGAGTTGGAAATGGGCCTTCTTGGCAAGGCCCAAGGTTTGAGGGATGAAAGAGAGAGAGGAGTCGGAAATAAATCCTAAATTTCTAGTTTCAGAGGAAGGAGAGGGGGGAGAGCCCATAGAGGGTGGCCAGAGTGAATGGGGGAAAAGAGGCAACAAGAGTCCCAATAGGAAGAATCTCAGTCTTGCTGCCATTGAGACAGAGATCATTGGAGGTGAACCAAGACTGATGGCAGACAGGCAATCAGGAATGACGAAGTCAGAACGGATGCAGAGGGTAATCTAAAGAAGAGTTAGGTGTCATCTGCATAACACTTGAAGTGCAGGGAGAGAATGAGATAAGGTGAGCAAGAGAGGCGAGATACATGTTAAAGAGCCAAGGCAAAAGGATTGAGCCCTGAGGAGAGCCACAACTGGAGATAGAGGTGAGTGAGGAAAAATAGCCCAGGATATCCTGGGAGGGAGGACAAAGAGGAAAGAGTTCAGCCAGTCCATTGCCCGCTCCGAGATACCAATGGTATCATTTAGCCTCTTTATGAGGATCTAGTGGTTGACCGTGACAAAAGCAGAAGAGAGATCAAGTAGAATGAGTAGAGAAGGTGAGTTGGAGTCAAGAGCTTGCAATCCTTCATGGTTATTCAGGAGAGCAGTTTCCATGCCTCTTTATGCTTGAAATTCAGATTGTTGGTTGTGCAGACAACCAACAAGCTCAGTATGCTGAGTTAGTTGAGGAGGACCAACATCTTGAGATGTTTCCCAAGGAAGTGAGTGACGAGATGGGGCAGTAGTTAGCCAGACAAGAGGGGTCAGCAGAAGGCTTATTCAGAAGGGGGAAAACAAAAGTGTGCTTGAGGGAAGATGGGAAAGACCCAGTGGCAAGAGAGTGATTACAGAAATCAGTGAGTGCAGGGGCATGATAGTTGATGTTGTCCTTAATAGTTCTGCAAGAACATGGGGACACCTGTTTGGAAGAGCCCTTCATAGAGCGGACAACTCTAGTGACCTCGTCCAATGTGGTAGGCCATAAGGAGAAAAGAGTAGATGAGGGAGGAGAAAGGGCAGAGGGTGGCAGGGGGTTGTGAGGGAGGGGGGAAGAGAGAGAACTCAGGATGTCCGGAGTTTTAGCAGTGAAGTGGGTGGCTAGTGTAGAGGGCCTGGGAGGGAAGAGGTGAGGTAGAGACTGCAGATGGATTGGCAACTTCATAGCAGATTTTAAAGAGTTCAGCCATGGTGTTAGAAACTCCAGAGATGTGGGCCAGGATGTGAGCCCTCTTCTTTCAGCAAATTCCCTTTGGAGAAAGTGACAGGCCAGTTTATCACAGGATGAGCTTGAGGTCTGCCAATTCCATTCAACAGCTCTGCACTATAGTTTCAGAGCTGCTAGATCAGAATTATATCAAGTGTTACGCATGGTGACTGGTTTCAGATGAATCTTCATGACAGTGGCAAAAATATCAAGAGTGTTAGCGTGATGAAAGTGGTTGAGAGAAGAGTCAATAGATGAGTCGGCAGTGGGAGGAGGGGGGATGGAAGCAAATGCAGAAGCTGACACTTGTTTCACAGAACAGATGTCTGCAAACAACAGAGGGCTCAGAGGTCCCAGGTGGGTTGAGAGGAAGAAGTGGTCAGACCAGGAGAGCTGGGTGGTGAGAGGGTAGCGAGTAGAAGATCAGAATGGATGAAGGCATCAAGAGTGTGTCCAGCCGAGTAGGGTGGACCAGAGGGCAGAATAGAGAGTGAAAGAGAGGTGCAGAGGTCACAGAAGAGAGTAGAGGCTGAGATTGAAGAATCAAGGTGGATGTTGACGTCACCGAGAAAGAGGCATTTAGAAGTGGAAGTCAGGGGAAAAGAGGAGAAGTCAACCCATTCTGAAAGGAAGGAGGAGATACGGCCCATGACAATGGTCAAAGAGGAAGTAGAAGAGATGGCAAGCTTGCAGACCAGGCTTTCAAAGGAAAGTTATGGCTGGATGGGTATGCAGGAAGAAGGGACCCACTCAGGGAAGATCAAGGCTACTCCACCGCCAGCACGGTTGGACAAGGCTTTGAGTTGATCTTGCAGCCATCAGGGAGAACGGAGTCAAAAGCAGTGACTGAGTTGGCATTGAACCACGTCTCGGTGAGAGCGAGGTCATTGAGATCACCGTCTTGAAGGAGGAGGCAGATGTTGGAAGAATGTTTGATAGCAGAGCAAGCATTAAGATGTTGGAAGAATGTTTGATAGCAGAGCAAGCATTAAGTGTGGCTAAGGGCACCACCCTTGAAGATTTTCCGAGGTGGGGTATAGGGAGTGGTACCCCTGTCAGAGAAGGTGAAGGAGGTGCTGAGAGAGAGGAAGAAGGGATAGCATGAGTGGGAAAGAAGTTGATGAGAGATGGCAGGCACTGGAAATAGAGAAGGAGATTGGGATGAGGACCCAGAGCCATGATAGTGCCATTGTGACAGATATTAATGATGCACCTCGAGGATGAGAAGCCTGCCAAGAGAAATTTCCATCTAGTGGCAACATTAATTCATGAGGAAGAGGAGGGGGAGAGAATGGAGATCAGATCTTTCTTGAACTTTTTTCTTCCAGACATCGTGAAAGAGGGAGGATAGGTAATAGAATAGCAGTTAGAGTAGATAGGTGGGATGGAGAGAGCCATGGAGGTAGTAGAGAGGGGAGTAAAGGGATAGGCAGAGAAAGTGCACATGCACAAAGTGATTCAGTATGTGGCATAGTAGCTGAAAGTGGTGGATAGTTTAAAAATCACACCTAGATTTGAATTTGCCATAGAGCACTTTAAGAAGCACAAAAGGGAAGTATTAGCAATTTGAAAGCAAACCTAGATTTAAATCTAAAAAGCACTAGAAAAAAGCACAAAATGGAAGTTGCAACAATTTAAAAAGCACACCTAGATTTGAATTTACCCAAGGGCACTAAGGAGGGCAAAGATGTTTAAGTTACTCTAGTGGGGGAAGAATAGGTTAGACACAAGTATGCACCAGAAAGCAGGTTGTGAGTGAGAAGTACCGGGAGTAGGCATGTGAAGTGGGCTGGGAGTAGGAGAACAGGTAGCAATCAGGCTGTGTGACAGTGGAAACAGCAGTGAGCAGGCACCCAGCCGGAGGGATTTGGTCAAGGGGCAGGTAGTCTGGAGCGCTTACCGGTGCTGAGGGTGGCACATTGTTCAAGGATCCAATAGACAAAGGAAGATAGGAGGTTCAGTGTGCAGCCTGGGTTTGGAAGATGCAGGAGCTGCAGCATGAAGGGGGAGCTCCCTCCATGTCCAGACAGGGGCCTTGGGAGAGGGCCTTGGGTGATAGGCTGGCTCTTGCCTGCCGGCTCACCGATTGACTATTGGTAGCAGAACAAGCCAATCATACATCACCCACAGATGGATGTTGATGAGGCACTCCGAGGCCTGGGAGCACTGCAATGGTGTCTGCCATATTGAAGGGAGAGGGCCTCAGCAGAAGAAACGGTATTACCCAAATTGTTTGTTTACAATTGTTCGAATGAACAATTGACCGAATTTAAAGGGTCACAATTGACCTTTTCACAATTGACCGTATGTGTATATATATATATATATATATATTGGTTTGGTAATATATATATAAACACCATATATAGGGATTTTGGGGGCTTGGGTGGGGGATTGTGGGGGTTTACCCCCCACATATATGTTACAATTGACCTTCACAATTCGGTCAATTGTGAAAAGTTCAACTGTAATTCGAACAGTTGTAAAACAAACAATTTGTATACAACCGAACAAACAGCCCCACTGGGCAAATGCATGTGAAATGCTGTAGCACCAACTCCCATATGATGTTTCATGCATACAAGTATAAAGTAAAGCCCAGATGGGCAAATTAGAGCCACATGTGCACTTGTCGTCAGGTGCACATATAGACATTTTAAAATAGTGCAGCAGAGCACACTGGGCCTACCTGATAGTGCTTGGGGGTCCATAGGAAGAGGTCACGTCATGGTCACGTGAAGGAGAAGGGAGGCACCTGCAAGCACAGGCAAGCTGGGGAGATGGAGAATGAAGGGGCCTTGGAGAGGGCCTTTGGTGGTGGGCCGGCTCTCATCTGCCAGCTCACCGATTGACTATTGGTAGCAGAACAAGCCAAACCAACGGCAGCCACAGATGGATGTTGATGAGGCACTCTGGTGCCTGGGAGCACTGCAATGGTGTCAGCCATATTGAAGAGAGAGGGCCTCAGCAGAAGAAACCATCCCACTAGGCAAATGCATGTGAAATGCTGCAGCGCCGACTCCCAGATGATGTTTCATGCACACAAGTAGAAAGTAAAGCCCAGATGGACAAATTAGGACCATGTGTGCACTCATTATCAGGAGCACATATAAACATTTTAAAATAGCGCAGCAGAACACACTGGGCTTACCTGGCGATGCTGGGTGTCCGTAGTAAGATGTCACCTTGAGGCTGCTGTGATGGGAAAGGGAAGCGCCTCCAAGCACAGGCAAGCAGGGGAAATGGAGGATGAAGCAACGAAAGGTCAGACAGGGGTCTCAGGAGTGGGCACTGGGTGGTGGGCTGGCTCACACCTGTCAGCTCACCAATTGACTATTGCTAGCCGAACAAGCCATTCATACAGCAGCCACAGATGGATATGAATGAGGCACTCCAGTGCCTGGGAGCACTGCAATGATGTCAGCCATATTGAAAAGAGAGGGCCTCCTTATTGGATTAAGCCAAAAAATATAGAAATACCACAGAGAATGGCATTTTTTAAAAGAAGACCAGCATTCATTCAGGAAGACTTAGAGAAAGAACCAGAAATGTTTTGGACTACATGCCCATGTGATATGGGATTATTAAAAGGGATAGGTGCAGATAAAATTAAATTAATAACAGGAGCTCTTTTACCGCAAGAAAAGCAATAACCTATGCCCCGAGAGATAGATATTTGATTTGATAAGTCATTTATACCACGCCTGTAATCAAGTGTTTCTAGGCGGGAATTTGAGACCATTTCCAATTTAATGAAGCACGGCACATTGGTGCCATGAGATTCATCATATAACCTGGCTGTGTACCCTGTGAGAAAATCATACGGGGGATTGTTGAGATTTATTCAGGACCTTCACCCTCTAAACAATATAGTCGAAGCTAAGTTTCCTTTAGTTTCAAATCCTGCAACTATACTGTGTAACATCCCCTCCATGGCCAAATATTTCACAGTTGTCGATTCAAAGAATGCATTATTTTCTATTCCCAGAGAGAGTCTTTTACATAGGAGAGTTGATCTCTAACAAAGTGAGAAAAGTGACACCTGACAGAGCTGAAGCAATCATGAAAACCGTGTCACCTAAAACAGTGAGGGAAATACAACAGCATATAGGATTATGAAATTATTGCAGGGCCTGAGTTTTAAAAGGACTCAAAGAAGCACAGGTAGATGACAGCACAATAACATGGACAGATGAGATTACTGAAGGGTTTGAAGTACCTGTGTTGGGGATCTTAGACTATAATGAAGAATTGTATTCATTCTCCCATTCAAATGGCTAAGTCATGACAGCAGTTCTTACACAGAAGACGGCATTAGGACATGGACATAAACCATTGGCATATTACAGTGGGATTCCAGATCCAGTATTGAAGGGATACTATCCCTGTGAGCAATAGTTAGCTGCTGCTGCATTCAAAATGAAAAAGCTTCAAGTATGAGGTTGGGGTGCCCAATAACGTTATTTGTAGAGCATGCATTATTTGCAATCTTAGAGAAGGCCAAAAGTACATTGACCAAACAAAGAGCAAATGGATATGAGGTGATTGTTTCCAACCCCACAATTAAAATTGTTAGATGTAAGACAGTGAATCCAGCAACGTTTATAGCAGAACCAGCAGGAGAGGATGACTATGTACATGATTGCACAATGTATACTGACTGTTATAATGTTATTCCACAAGCCAGAGAAAACACCCTATGGAGGGGGGAAGTTGTTTTTATTGACAGTTCCTCAACAATTGACTAAACAACTGGGAAAGGTATACTGGAGTAGCAGTAGTGAAACTGAATAGCGAAGGTGAATTCGAGGAAGTAACAAGCATGAGGTTGTCTTTGAATTTTTCAGCATAGGGTGCTGAATTAGTGGCACTCATCAAAGTGCTGCAGAGATTTAAGGATGAAGAAGTGACAATGCACTCTATCTAACTCCACCTATGTGACATCAACCGTACATGCAGGGTTGTCTTGCTGGAAAAGGAGGGGCTTCCTCCATGGAGAGGGCGCTCAGGGGCAACACGTGGCCCCATTGGAAGTCTTATAGAAGCAATGGGCCTCATTCCGAGTATGGCGGTAAGGGATAGCGGCCACCGCTAACGAGAGCGGTGGCGGTAATCCCTTACCGCCATACTCCGAGTTCCCTTAGCGCCATGGTGCTTTTAACACCTGCTTTTAGCAGGCGTTAAATACCATGGCGCTAAGGGACCTTGATGTTAATTACGCCACCGTAATTTACGGTGGCGTAATTGACGCCTTCCCCACTCCCATTATGCCCTATGGGGCAAGAATGGGAATGGGGAAGGGTAAATGGGGATTGGGGAATTACCGCCCCGCCAACCTTGGAATGGGGCGGTAATTCCGCCAACCACCAAGGCGCTGCCGGTCCGGGTACGGCGTCAACCAAGGCGTTAATAGCGCCATTGGTTAGCGCCGTACTCGGAATGAGGCCCAATGAGTCTCCCCTTGACCGTAGTGGTTGTAAAATGCTTAGTGCATTCTAAAGAAACAGACCTAATTTTCTGCAGAAATGAAGTCGCAGATGAAGAAGCCAAAAAAGCAACCTATTACCAGCCACGTCTATTTTGGAGTCTATTGTCCAGTTAATTGAAATTCAAGTAGAGATCCACAAGAAAAACAGGATTTATGGAAAAAGCAGAGGTGTTCCTTATCCCCCACTGAGGCAAATTTGAGGCAGAATAGCACTAGAAAGCCAGTTATGCCTCTAGCAATATTAAGAGTAGCGCTGGAGCAGATTCACTACCCAGCACACATTACTTGAAAGAGTCTAACTGCAACATCTGCAGAATAGTGGTTGTCACCCACTCTACTGGGACATATGGCACAGTTCATTGTGAATTACAGAGTTCGCCAGAATATGTAACACAGGGCACACTTTGTGAACAGTGAGAGGCGCAAAACCCTAGACCTAATGGCCCATTTCAGCATCTACATATGGATTATATAAATATGCTACAGATATGCAATGGCCACAGACTCCCTTTTTACAGACACCGGAGGGAGGAGGTTGAATATACACAATCTCCCACTGTTCCATAGCTCCGGACGTAGATAAGCTACTTGAGTTTCTCACTGGCATTATGTGCCTGGACCTGAATGGATCATAAGATATGTATGTTGAGTTCTCGCACCTCCATGAATTGGCTCCTGTTTGGTGGATATTATAGAATAATTGGATATGCTGTAACCCCTGATATATATCTATCCTCACGTTTCCATTAGAGTGATGAGAACTCATGCTTTTGAGCACATGTGACTTTGTGTATACGGACGACCACGGCAAGCAATGTACAGTACATATCTCATTGAGGTGAGAACAGAACCGTATTGACTTCATTCAGGTAGTCTTGGTTATAACATTTACAGGTGGTGACTCCCACTTTTTTTACCTTACAGACCCTTTGCGGATAGAAAGTAATTAGTGCGCCACTATCCACATTGTTCATTCAGCCGGTATGGGAAGGAGCTAATTAATTAAACATGAATCCAATACATTGGATATTTGATGTATTTAACTTTGCTTTAGATTTTGGATATAGATAATGACTGATTGAGTTGTATTATTTGTTATACCATAGATAAATTAAGATTTTTTTTAAAGCTATTATGATACCCTGATGAAGAGCACTTAAGCTCAAAACGCATTTGGCATTTCAATAAAAAGCAAAAAGATAGACAGTTCAAGACTCGATTGTAACATGGAGTGGTGAAAAATTATTGAATGTGAAATAACTATATATGGGGCCTCATTACACGGTAGGCGGTAACCATGGCGCTATAAGCGCCATGGTTGCCGCCGGTACCGTACCGAGTCCGCCATGGTGAATGGCGGAATTGCCGCCACATTCCAAGGTGAGTGGGGGCGGTAATTAACCATTCACCATGGCACTTCCCCATTCCCATTTGTGCCCCCATAGGGCTCAATGGGAATGGGGAAGGTGGCAATTACGGTACCATAAATTGCGGTACCGTAATTGCCTCCAAACCAGCCGTTGAGGCCGAGTCCCGCAAAGGGACCTCGTAGTAAGGCAGTAGAGGATTACCGGCACCGGTGCCCTTACTGGTGCCGGTAATCCCCTACCGCGTTCTGTGTAATGAGGCCCATGATATTTTTTATTTATGTCTTATGCGTACAAACGTATTGCAATATTGGCTCATTCTGAATTACAATACTGAGTTGTTCACAAACTTGAAGTTCACTGAACTAACTACTGTTTATTTCATTGTTTGGCTACCCTAGCCAGTGATAGCGTGCAGGGGATGGGAGTTCCCCTATTGTGGGAACTTTGTTTGTTTATCGGCATATTTTATGATCCATGTGCCAGGATCGCATTTTCTCCCCTGTACCGTAAGATCAGTTTTAGTCTTATTTAAAGTCATCCCTAATCAGCTTTATATTGTCTACTTACTAGGTGTGCAGTGTTTACTTGTTGTTGTTCAGATATATATAGGTCAGAGTATGTTCTTTTTCTAGATGGATAGAGGCAGGTCCATGCATACACCCTGATGCTCTGTGCACTGCCAAGTTCCTTGTGCGTGAGGTGCGTGGGAGTTTTGCGGTCTGACAATGGACTACATTTTGTAAATGAGTTATATGAGCACATCATTCTCCTGTTAGGTATAAAACATACATGTTCTTCTTCTTATCTCCCCCAGGTGAACAGATCTATGAGAGATTAAATGGATTGTTAAAGGAACACAAAGGGAAGGAAAAAGTACCTCGAAAAGGGGATGGCTTCATAGCCTGCCACTTACCTTGTATACCCTGAGAAATCAACCTCGTTCAGACCACCATCTAACTCCTCACAAGTTGGTGACTTGATGCTGCATTAGAATCCCACTTGCTCCTCCAGCGTAGGAATTAGGCAACTAGATGCATGATTACCTAACAACAATGATTACAAGTGTTGCTTTCATGTCTCAACATATCAAGAACAGAAGGGAGGGGTCAAAAGGAAGTGACAAAGACAATCAATCTCATGAAATAGAAGAGTTTCTGAAATCTCCAAGGTTATATCCAGGAGACCAGGTGCTAGTCTGCAAATTTAAACACACATGGAGTGTGCCCCATTTTGAAGAGCCACACAAGGTAAAATAAGCTAGCCCGACTGCTGTAATATTGAAGGGACGAAGAGCGTGGCTACATTTATATGATGTCAAACCCTATAAAGGCAAAACATTGACCCCTCCCAAAGATATCTGCAGTGAAGCAAAAGAAGTAGTTCTGCATGTCCAGACCCACCCAAACAAAGCAAAAGAAGAAGTTTCCGTCCATGCAGACCCACCAGATTGCTTGAAACGAGAATAAGGAAAATGAAGTGCACACAAGCACTATTGATTAGGGACCAACGCTTCTCAAAAATCATCTCAAGACCAGTGTTTCTCAAATTTGACAAGATGAAAATAGACCTGCGGCTACCTTGGAACTCTCTTTTTAGACAGGCATCAAGGAACAATGTGAGACGAAGAAGAACGAAGAGTATCGACCATCATTTCTGATACCTATCATTACACTAGTATACGCACTCTGGTCTGTTATATTTTCACATATATTACAGACTTATCTAGCCATAATACGTAGGGGAATACACACAATCACATTTCTGGAAGACCACAAGAATAACTGTATTGTCTGGAGAGTGATACTTGCAATAATACTCCAGTTTCTGATCTAGATGTGATTAAAATGGATATAAAAAATGTGCATCTTAAAGTAAATACAAAATGGAGAGGCTTCAACATTTCATAAATTCATTGCCATCCAGAAAGTCAATAGGTTTTCATGAAATTTTATGATGATAACAGTTGGCATTATGATTGGTGTTTTTCTCCTTATGATTATGGCAGTTCGAAATGTGGCAAAAGGTAGTATGGATATGAAGGGTGTTAATGAACAATTCATTATTGTCTCTGCTAAATGTATAGACAGCCTGTTTTTCAATATAACTAGGAGGCTATTTCAAGTTGAAAGAGATGTTGGGGAAGACCATGAAGATATAAATACATATCTTGACAATTCGGCTCATTTAAAAAATAACCTATGGTATCAGCATATGAAGGAAGTGGGAGAGAGGATGTCAGATGAAAGCTCCTATGTCTGTTCCTCAATACCGTAGTGAGATATTTGAGGGCGGAGACCCTCTTTTTTATGTGGGGGTCTGACTCTTGAGGGTTAGACAGGAGTATTGAAGAGGAAAGATAGAGTCTAAGGCTACCCTTGTTATTAGCGCAAAAAGCGGTCACCTTTGTGTTAGCAGTGAAACTAGATTAATATATACTAGCTCATAAGGATCACCAGGAACAGATCATCTTAAAACAATGGTACTATGGCACCATTCTAGAGGTACAGCTCCGGCAAGAGGCTTATCCAAATTGCACCAAGTCAATCATATTCCTGCAAGCAGGTCCCTTTATCGAACACATTGATGCCACCCATCGGCCTCCAGATACCATATTCTGATGGTTCAGACTAAAAATCAGCCACCTGTACCACCGACAGCCGGATTTTCAACTATTTTCTCACCATGGCGCATTCACAGTAATTTAGGTGCACGTTAATCCCCATATAACATCGTCTTTATCAGAATCAATGGGCCTCATTACGAGATTGGCGGTCTGGCAATAACGGAGCCGGTAAGGCAATACCGGGCTCCAATACCGGTCCCTAGTATTATGACCCTAGATGCCGATCCCACCGGCATCGACAGGACCCGCTGTGGCCGTGCACCTCTGTACCGGCATGCACGTGCGCGCATGGCGTGCCCATAATACCGGTATCCCGCAACGAAGAGGACACCACGAGTCACACAGACATGTACATACCGGCATTGAGATGCCGGTAAGAAGGGCCACCATGATGCCGGCAATACCGGCATAGCGGACCACCCGTTAACAGCAAACTGCTGCGTAACCAAGTGCCACAGGTGCCCTCAATCAGCACAGGTGAAGGCAATGGAGACAGGGCCAGCACAAAAGGAGCACACCCACACACCACACCCCTTTCCAAACTAAAATGCTACCACTTGCACTTGCCATACTGGGGCTGGAGGACATGGCTGCACTACTACTCCTTGAGCACGCAGTACAACAGGCAACACAGAGGAGACACAGGAGGGGAAGGAGGGTGAGACTGGCCCAGAAAGAGGCCAGGAGAGATAGGGCGCCTGCAGACCAGACATTCAAAGGAGGGCTAGACCTGCGTAGGAATGACAGAAGCAGGGAGCCACTCAGGAAAGGTCAGAGCTACTCCACCTCTGGGTCGGTTGGTTCTGGGCTCAGAGAGGATCTTGTAGCTGTCAGGGAGGAGAGTGTCAAAACGTGTGACAGAGCTGGCCATGTACCATGTCTCGATAAGCGCAAGGAAATCCAAGTCAAGTTCTCAGAGGAGGTGACAGATGTCAGAGGAGTGTTTGTCAGCAGAGCGAGAGTTGAGAGCAGCGGCACGGAACACTTCTGGTGAGGGGTAAAGGCTTGAGGTGCACCAAATGGAAGTGAAATAGGGGCCAGAGAGCAGAGAGTGGGCAGAGGTAGAAGCAAGAGGTGGCAGAGGAGCAAGCAGGACGCTGGTTAGGAGTAGCGGGAGAAGGAAGGAAGTTGATAAGACGCAGGAGAAGCCTATCAAGCAATATGAGATTGGGCTGAGGGGCCTGGACCAGGACAGTGTAATTCAGATCGACATTAATGATGACCTTGGAGGAGTGGAAGGAGGCCAAAAGGGACTCCCACCGAGTGCCACCATTAATGGGAGAGGAAGGGATATGCGAGAGAGACGAGACCATACAAGGGTTTCATAGGTCTGGTGAAGTAACAACAAAGAGGATGTCAGTGAGAGTCTGTCTGGAGGAAGCACTGGTGTAGGTATCAGCAATAGGGAGGGATGGGTTGGAGACCAGGATGTCCCTCTTGAGCTTCTTCCTTCCAGACTCAGTGAGAGGGATAGGAGATAGAGTAGCAGTTAGAAAAGATGGGAGAAACAGTGAGCAGCATAGAGGGTGCGATGGAGGAAGGTGGGAGGAGTAGGGTAATAGAGAAGAGAGAGCGAGAGACTCACAGCCTAGTGCAACACAACATGGGATATGCAGGGGGGGGCGCTGGGATCACAATCAAAAGGGGGAAGACACAAGACGAGAAAACAAGTTACTCACAACAGTAAAACAGCACCCCTTGCAGTGTGTGGGCCTAGAGAGTGGGAGAGATCCCAGTGGGACATAGTTAAAGGCATAGTCTAGTAAAAAAATGTATTGTCCCTACAGGTCGGCCATGTTTTTTTAAGCCTAAGTGGCTCGATTTTAGAAAACTTTCCTATGGACCATACCCGAGTTTTCGTCCATTAAACGCACGTGAAAACAGGCACCAGGGAGCTGCCATTTTGTGATAATCCTATCACTTGCCGCATCGCCCTGGCGGACCTGCTTCTGCGGCACTAAATCAAATCCCCCGCCCCTGAGCCTGACATCAGCAGACTCGTACTGCCCATTTCCCAACGCCAAAGCATGTCTCGTATCAGCAATCGCTGCGCCTCAGCTAATGACGTGTCGCCATAGAAATGGCAGGACGCCTCTTTCCTCAATAAGTATAAACAGACCGTTTCCCAACACACAGCAGCAGATTTTCGATTCCATTCCTCTCTCTGTGTTACTTTGAGTATTCTGGGACTCGTTTCTGTGCTCTGGTCAGCTATCTTTGCCGCTTGTAGCCCGTGTGAACACCTGTACCATCTCTGTAAATTATTTTACTTTGTTTACCACAAAATGGCTACAATAATGCCCTACATGTACGAGCTCGAGTATACCGAGGAGGAACTACTGGAAAGGGAAGAACGCGAAAACGATGGGGATTCGGACGGCAGTTGGGAGGATGATTCAACAGATGAAGAGCCTGGGCCTAGTCGCATGGACGCCGTCTCCACCTGGTACACATGCAATCGGTGCGAGCTAATGCCAACCAAGGACGAGAACTGCTGCTGCCGAGAAAACTTGGGATGCCTGGCCTACATTTCGGAAGGCGAGCCACGACCGCAATGCATCACCGAGCTGCCAGACTTCAGGGCAGCCTGCCTCACACGGGCCATGTTGAGAATAATGATGGTGCTTATGCACGAACTTCGCACAACTGTTCGTCCTCGTAATCCGAGTAACGAGTAAGTATACTCTGCTTGTCATGCCACTCCTATTTCATGTTCTTCTACTATATCCAAAATTATATATTCAAATCATAGTAACGCATGAAAGCCGTTCAATAGTGTGCATTGTCTAGATAGCATTTGTCCGTGCAGAATGCCATTAGTTACAAGAATTGTCATTGACAACAAACGTTTATTAAACTTATCTTGGTCATTTAAAAACAGTTTGTTTCATTCCTTTTCACCGGTGGTACAGGCTGGTGGCCTATTGTTCCTTTACATGGTGGCTCCACAGGAGGCTTGGACACCGCGTTCGAAGAGTGATACCCGCCTGTGCCGTTCGTGCCATAAGAGAAACGTTCCCGAGTGACAGCGGTCAGTACAGGGGATTTTCTCTCGCTGTGCTGCAACCTGACCTGTATAATATTTAAAGTCTTGTATTTTTGTGTCATGAAAATAAGATACAAAATAAAACACCACATATATTTTAACAACGGTTGTTTCGATTTTTTAAATTAATCAAGTGTGCCTCCATTCAAGGATGGACGTCAGACATCTGTGCTCCGAATGGGTGAAGGTCTGGTCGCTGTGAAGAAGGGTGGTCATTATCTATCTAAGCTAACATAAAATATTCTCGATAATGCATGCACTAAATAACACTTGTTCAAAGTCTTTCAGTAGGTTATGTCTCTATAAATGTCACACATATATCTATACTAACAATTACCGTTGGATTATACAGGCCTTAGGTTAAGGGTCTTGACCACTATAATACACCGGTTGAAGTGTGGGTCTGTGCTCACAAGAATCTCCGGTATGTGGCATTTGTTATTGATAAGCAACGATATACTATCAAAGGCAGTTCGCACCCCTGGATGAGCGCTGGCATGTGGGGCTGTCTGGGGCGCGAACGGCCAAGGTGCCAAACAACATCTACACTTCAAAAGGTATCCCACGCCAAGGGGCCATCGGTCACATGGCCTCCTCAGACCCCTTGTCTCCAGCCAGGCCTCCCCTTGAAGCAGGCTGCTCCCCTGCAATCCACACAAGTGTGTCTCCATTCAGCAGTCTTTCTGTGCCTTATCTGCACGCCCCAGGCTCCTCCAACCAACCCACTCTCTATCAAAGGTGGTTCGTGCTAGTGGATGCACGCTGTCAGGGGCGGGAAAGGCCAAGGTGCCAAACTAAATGTACACTTCAAAAGGTATCCCACGCCAAGGGGCCATCGGTCACATGGCCTCCTCAGACCCTGTGTCTCCAGCCAGGCCTCCCCTTGAAGCAGGCCGCCCCCCTAATACCACGACATACATACGTCATTCATTCACAAACACACCCCTGTTTCTAATACTTTATAAACCACTTGATATGTCTCATGAGAACATCTTTGTGCTTTGCAAGTCAACTCCTGAACGTGCTACCTGGCAACCACTGAGATCTATGCTAATCTGCTCGTCGTCGTGATATCCGTGAACTTCTGTGACCGCTTAGAGCAAACCCATCAGTGTGCTACCTGTGGCCACCCACCTATTCTCCTGCAACATACTGCTCTGCTTGCTGAATACAACTGTTTGTTGGTCAAGGTAAGGCCATGTATCCTAGTCATATTTCTCAGATTTTTAAATTTCTATCTATTTGCGAGTAGAGTGCACAATAGTGCTATGTTCATTGGTCTCATTGCTATTGACTTGGGTTTCCATTGCTATGCTATCAATAGATCTATTTATTTTCATCTGTGTCTATTGTCATCGAATTGTATCCTTCGGGGGTCCAGTCTATAATGTAAGCATGTTTCCTTCTCGTGCAAGACAGAACATACAAGGGACGAGTCACATGTTCAGATTTTAGTCACATCATTTATACATTTCTGCAATTTATGCAAATAGTAAGCCGCACATAATGAACTGGTATAGTTCCTGCGACCAAAACAAACCTTGCATTGATCATTGTATGATTCATTTACTTTTGTATCAAATCTTTATTCATGAAGATTGTATAATAATGTTGATATTTACTTTTCAGATTTATCGACAATACCTGCCTGTTCGATTAGCGGTTGCCCTTCGAAGACCCATGCGAAATCTGAAGGCACTACAATGCATGTATTCCCGAAAACAATTGTTCGAATAAGAGAATGGGTCAGACATTGTGGATATCCACTGGATGAGCTGGAAAGTAGAGTCCAACAAGTCTTACAGGACAAGAGGGGTGATCGATACCGCATCTGCAGCCGGCACTTTTCCTTGGACATGTACACAACATCTTGGGTAACAAAGAAGAATAAACAGTGAACGACACGGAAATTGCTCGAAAACGCTATTCCCACTCTATTCGTCCACATTCCGCCACCGGTGAGTCAAGTGTCTGGATTTAGCTTTAGGCCTTGCGGTAGTGTGTAGGTAGCCGAATGGATTAATTGATATTGTAGGTGTTCTATCCCTTGTAATAATTTCGATATTGATATGAGTGTATAGCTTTTTGAATAATGACATTTATCAATATATTCTTTTTCGTTTTTCATAACCCACAAACGAAATGTGTATATATGGGAACAGGGAACTGTGCTGTATTGAGCATTTTTCAAGTATTCTGTCGCCTTACATGGCTATTTTTAATATTGGCATTTCATTATCAATCATTAATTTACCTTTACAACTTCTTGACTATCCCTTGAATCTGAAGCAAAAACATTCTACATCCTTGACGTGGTCGCAGTTATCAACCACTTTTAGCGCGTAACAGGTACTCTTACTAGGCAAATCCGCTACAGACTTGTTTTATGCATGTCAAGTAATAGTTTTATTCTATCGTGTAATTGTTTTACCGAATGTTTGGCTAGTGCTTTCCAATTGATATACACCTTAGATACCGTCCACTGGTGTTTGTTTTCAGTTATAATTAGTGTTATCCATACTAATGCAAGTACTGTCTTTCAGGGAGATGCTGAAGCGTCCGCCACATCTACAACATTTCTAGATGTTCTTCACCAGCTGGAGGTATGGATACTGACAGCTCCATCGAGCGTCATCATCAGAGCTGGAATTCCTGTTGTTTGATTGTTCTACACAATGTTTCATTCGTGGTTAGCCATTGATAAGTACCTGTGCTGTCGACCCCAGGTGTGTGTTATGTTTTGACTATTGTAATCCTCACTAATGCAAGTACTATGTTTCAGGCAGTTGATGGAGTGTCAACCCCTGCACTTGATGCAGAGCCTGACATTCAAGTAATTCCAGGGGAAGTGGAAGCGGGACCATGCGTATACGAATCGGCGCAACAGCTTTCGGAAGTGCGCACTACATTTGCAACATCCATAGATATTCTTCAGCAGCACGAGGTATGGATACTGACAGCTCCATCATGCGTGATCATATAACATGATTCCATTTGCTATACTTTCTTCCCTATTAACGCAAGTGCTGTGTTTCAGGGAGACGACGGAGCTTCCAATACAATCACAACATCCCATTTAGATGATGCAGATGTAAATAAATCGGAGAAATAAGTCGATGAAATGTGATCATATTTAGATTTTCCTTGATTCTTTTAGACAATGCATCATTTGTGGTTATCCCTTTATATGTACCTGTGCGTTCGACCCACCCCAAGTGTGTGTTATGTTTCCAATATTGAAAACCATACTAATGCAAGTACTGTGTTTCAGGGAGACGACAGAGCTTTAACTATAATCACAACATCCCATTTTGATTATGCAGATGTAAAGGAATCGGAGAAATAAGTTGATGAAATCTGCATATTTATATTTTCCTTGATTGTTTTAGACAATGCATCATTTGTGGTTATCTCTTTATATGTACCTGTGCCCTCGACCCCAAGTGTGTGTTATGTTTCCAATATTGAAAACCATACTAATGCAAGTACTGTGTTTCAGGGAGATGCTGATGCCTCCTCTCCAATACAACCATTCATGGCAGTCCATGCAGAGCCAGAGGTATGGATACTGACAGTTCCATCGAAATAGATCATCACAGGTCGAATACTTGTCGTTTGATTGTTGCACACAATGTTTAAATCGTGTTTGGCTATTGAGATGTACCTCTGTGTTCGTCCTCATGTGTGTTTTATGCTAACAATATTTTGATACATAGTAATGAAAGTACTATGTTTCAGGGAGACGATGGAGCCTCATTCCGTGCTGTCTATGCGGATACAGAAAATATAGTTGTTGCAGCGCAAGAGGAAGGGAGGACATGCGGAAACGAATCGGAGCTACAGCGTGCAGATGTTGAAGGTCGAGTCAAAAAAGTTGCAAAGGAAAAAAAAAACAAAAAAAGGTTAGTTACAAACAGTTCATAACTTTAAAATAATGTTTGTGCTGGGGACTATTTTATGTTTTTTTCCAGTCAATTGGACTACACTTTATCTTGTGTTTAAACTGAACATCCCTTTTCCAATCTCTCCTCTAGTTACCTGTGGGTGTCAGAACTATACATACACAGACAGTGAAGCGAATGAGAGATGTTGCTTGCCAGACCATGTACACTATGGAGGAACTATTAATTGAGGGAAGGCGTGTTCGGGCTTGAGATGCTCATGTCCAATGGCCAGAACATGAATTAACTGTGTCTGGAGATTACAGCAAAGTTGCATTGGACCATTGCTACAGTGCGACCGCACCACCACAAGAAGATGATATTGAATGTATTGAAGATAGCTCTGAAGTAGTTGCAGATCAATTCACACAATCTACACCCGCCAAAAAATTGCCACCCAAAAACCTGTCGACATTGTTGTGTTCTCCCATCAATGTTGAAGTAACAGATGTCGAAATGACAGAGAATGAACCAGACGCAGCATCCATAGACGCATCAGAACTTGATATCAACGATATTACTTTCCAATGTGTTAAAATCTCCGCAATGTCACAGGCCGAAACAACGTTGATGCAGGATGACAGTCTAATGAAAGAGAGCAAATACATTGTATTCGACAGTTTTTTGATGGATATTATAAGTATGCTGAAATGTGTGCATTCCGTTAGAGGGAAAGTATGTGGGAAGCCATTGATTAATGTGACTCGTCAAATAAAAGGCAGTAACGCCAAAATAAATGCCGCCTGTAGATTAAATCATAGGTTCTCATGGTCTGTACAAACGATGCTGGGGAAAATGCCAGCAGGCAATCTTCTGTGTGCAGCTGCATCACTTTTTAGTGGCTCCAGTTTTAGAAAGTTAGAGGCTTTCTTTCAGTTTGTGGGACTCCATTTCATTTCTAAATCGCTGTACTACATATACCAACGTGATTATCTGTTTCCGGCCATTAGTGATGCTTGGAAAATTGAACAATTGTCTCTATGTAACGCTCACCTGATTCTCGCAGAGGCGCCGGTCTTGACTGGGCGACTACCGTATCTTCAAAGGTGATGTGTAGCACCCGGTTGGCTCTTTGGGCTGGACCTCTGTGCACTGTATGCCTGACGTGTAGAGTAAGATGTCTGCAGATAGAAAATATGGGGTTAATGAACTGGGGTTATTGGGGTGTCCCTATCTCTTTCCTCTTCTCCTCTCCTGTAGACCCCCAAAGGTTAACGCTCTCACCTTGGGTAAGTGAATGCCGAGCTCTCCATCTGCCTCGAGGCAGGGTGCTGTAACCAGTTTCTTCACTGGATAGGTAGCGCAGGCCTCTTGACTTCAGAGGACTGCTGTCCGTCGTTTACTGCACGAACGGTAAGTTTCGAGTCATTCAAATGTCTTTAAAGTCTTTAGTAATGATGTCTCTTGTTTTGCAGGGTTCCGGCGATGGCGGATGACGGGCTGAAGTGAGTTGAAGATGGAGCCCCTGTGATGAATAGAAGCGCCTGGAAGCACGTAAGTAAGCGCTTGTTGCCTGCTTCACTATGCGCTCTAACTGTCTTTTTATTTTGCAGGTACGAGTTCGGAGCGGCTGCAGGGTGCCGGAATACCCACTGGATTAGATGTGGAAAGGAGTAATGGCACGTGAGTATTAAAGTTCCCCAATGTCTTTAAACGCACCTTGTTTTGTCTTTCAGATGCGGGATGCAGCGCCGAAGGCCTCCGGAGCGTGCGAAGAGTTGGTAAACTTTTGTCTTTCAGATGCCGGAATGCAGTGTGAAGACCTCCGGAGCGCACGAAGAGTAGGTAAGCCTTTGCCTTTCAGATGCCGGAATGCTAACCTGTTCTTTCTTGTCTTTATAGGTGTTGCTGAAGACTGGATTCAGGATGGTAAGCCTTTGCCTTTCAGATGCCGGAATGCTAACCTGTTCTTTCTTGTCTTTAGAGGTGTTGCTGAAGACTGGATTCAGGATGGTAAGCCTTTTTCCTTAGGCCCAGGACCGGATGCAGAAGACACGATGAGCGTTCTGCTGCAGAGGTTGCAGAATAACGCAAAGCAAGATTCATCCACCGGGTGTGGTTTAAATAGCCTCCTGTAGTGCTTAGGTGTCTCCTTCCACAGCCACGCCTAAGTAAGAAAAGAGTTCCTGGTAAGAAAAGAGTTCCTGCCTTCCAGAAGAGTTCCAGTGTTCTGAATCTAGGGAGTGGCTCCAGCCCCACCCAACAGGAAAAGTAGTTCCAAACAGAAGAGGATCAGAGGCTCAACTGGCAGGCAAGTAAGCAGCATGGTCTGCTGAAGGTAAGTCCACCCAAGCATTATGAGCCCGGCGCTTCCAGCGCTGGGACTGGGCATATTTATGAGCCTGGTGCCACTGGCGCCAGGACTGGGTCCAAAAGGTCCCAATTGGGACTGGTTGGCACTCGGAACCTGGGTTATGGATCTGCTTCCAAGGGAGTTGGGAAAACCCTGACCTTTTGGAAGCAGAGATCATGACACTCTAGCAAGTACATTGAAAGGGAAACGTTTCAGGCTAGCCGGCGATGGACAGTGCAACAGCCCTGGATTTTCTGCCAAGTACTGCACCTACCACTTTCAGGACATGGATAGTAAGAAAATTGTGAGTTCGGTGGTCATGCAGGTAACACAATGTACATCCTCAGTGGCCATGGAGAAACTAGGATTTATAAAATCAGTGGAATATCTACAATCAAGGGGAATGCACATCGACCTCATAGCCACGGACAGACATGTTTCAATTGCCAAGACAATGAGAGAGCAGTTCCCGCTTATTAATCATCAATTTGACGTATGGTATCTTGCTAAATCAATCAGTAAGAAAATCTCAGCTGCAGGAAAAAAAAAAGGTTTTGAAAGTATTTTGCAGTGGTCCCAGTCTATCACCAACCATCTTTGGTGGAGCTCAAAAACTTGTGAAGGGTCAGTGGAAATACTACTTGAAAAATGGTGGTCACTGATGCACCACTGTACCAACGTTCACCTCTGGTCAGAAAACCTACATTTCAACCAATGTGAACATGGCCCTTTGTCCCCAGAGGAGGCACGGAAGAAGAAGTGGTTGATTCCATCTTCACCGACACACAAAGCCATTGAGAAGATTGTTTTCGACAAAACTCTATCAAGAGATTTGAGAGGACTGACAGAATTCTGTCACACAGGAGGTTTGGAGGTGTTCCACAATATGTGCCTAAAGTACAGGCCAAAGCGCTTGCATTTTAGCTTTCGGGGCATGAAACATTGCACTCTACTAGCGGTCTTGGCCCATAACAGCAATGTCGGACGTGAACAATCTAGGACTAGGGGTAAAGTAAGGATGCCTCGCTACACTAAGGTGTTTTCAAAACGAAGTAAGCAATGGGTGATCCAACCAGTCTATGATGAAATGCAGTTCGACTTTGTGAAAGGCCTTATTGTTGCTGTGTTAGAGAAGCACAGATATGGAATTTTGGACGTTTCTGTGCAGAGCAGTGATCCATTGCCATCGAACATTGCAACTGTGCCATGTCCACCCGAAGCAGAGCTGGTTGTGAAGGACAAATCCCGGTTTAAATAATTGCAATACGATTGTCTTTTTGTAAATAAATGTTATTGTACAGTGTACCTGTAACCCTAACCCCTACCTTCACCATCATGGGTGGCAAACAAGCTGGTTGTCATCTCTGAATTCTCTCTATTCACCTCATATATGGGTATGTATATATTTTTCTCATGTCTCATCTCATGTAAATGTAAATGCTGCGCACTGTTGCGCACTGTTATCGGAGGGGAGGCTTGCGTATTGCAAATAAAACAAACAAACAAACAATAAATCTCACTTTTAACTCAACTCCTGTGGTACTTTATACTTTCCCTGACCTTCCGCCAAAAATTAAATGTCTCCATAGTTATGATTCTTTGGGGCTGCAAAGCTCGCAGACAACGGGGACATAATTGGGGGCCTTAGAACGTGCCAAGCGGGCCGTGGCATTTGGGAGAGAAGCCAGTTCGCATTTGCACATTGTGGCGCACTACATAGAGGGATTCTAAACTTCAAGTTCTCACAGATGCCTTTACTACGGTATGTTGCAAATAAAGAATGCGAAGGACAGCGGCTTTGATTTTCAGCTCGCACCCAGAAGAGGCCCACAAGTCGTTCTGGTAGCATAAGGTTCTATTGTTTTTTGACCTTGAGACAGGGCCCATGCCGAAAAAACTTCATTTGAAGGGGGTGCGCAATAACGTAAGAGACGATAAGGTAGAAAATTCAGAAACTAGACCGAGTTTCATTTTTGTTCAGTATACGAAAAATCGTTGTCAAGAGCATGGTCGGATTTACAGACTGCATTACGCAGAGACACACTAGAAATTTCAAATATAATGTGAGTAAATCTTTAGACGCTTTTATACCGGAATGAAGAATTAATGAATGGCTGCATGAATAAATTAATGAATGAAGAGCTAGGAAAAGCAAGGAAAACGTGTTCGTAGTGGGCCCATGGGCATGCAGGTCCACAGGTCTCACCGATCTCGGTCCTTGGCCCAGCCACTTTTCCCTGCACTGCCTACCTGCACTACGGGACTGTCTCTGTATCCTTCAGCCCCTTCTCCCGGCATTTACCTTGCACTTGCCACCAGCTGGCCCTATTATTTATCTTGTATTCTACTAACCATGTACAGCACTTTTACCCCACTCTCCCCTTCCCCTTGCGCGATCTGAAAGACACCTGGCCTAGTAGGATCGTTGTCTCTCTGCCCTTGTTCCCCCCTGCATCGTCGCGCCTTGAAACACTTGTGTATAGGCGCGTTACAAATGCCATATCATATATCATATCATTCCACACGCATGTAGACAAACTGTCGTTTCTCATTGTGTGTTGGCCTCGATTTATTTAATTACTTTTCGCATTGATTTTAGAGCCGAACATACTCCATTGAACTATCCTTGCAAGCAAATAGTTTCTGATCTGCCGTAATAAATAAAATAATTTGTTTGTTTTCATAACAGGTATTTGATCCCGTCCTGCTACTGTCATAGGTTTGAGACACCGGCAGATGGTTTTTTCAACAGACACCTGCAGCTTCGTGTGAACAACTGGAGCACACTGACAATTTTATGGGACGATCGCCAAGGGCCCACATGCCCTTACGCTGTACTGGTGGCTAGAAGCAACACATCAACCTTTACGATGGACTAGTGCCTAGTTGATGGAACAGCCTTGTGGTTCACCATGCTTCCAAAGTGCTTCTTTTAACGAAAACCAACACCCTGTGTACCATAAAGGAACAGCGCGTGACTCAATATAAACTTTTACGGATTTGCGGATACAGATAAATAAAATAAATGGCTTTCGGAGTTCATATGGCAATTGCTGAATATTCTTTAAACATTTAATGTTAAATATATGTACTTAACCAAATGTACCGTGTTGCTGTTTGATTTTAAAGTACAGTTTCATATTCCGAATTGTGGCGCGCTGTGTTGTGAGATGGTCTGTATTGGTTTCCGGGTTCTGTGTGGAGTCGCGTAGAAGACGACTGGGCGCGTTTGCCTACGCAGCACAGAAACGTCACGGAGAGAGGCGGGGAATATGAATGTTTTGATAATGTCAGGCTCAGGGGCGGGGGATTTGATTTAGTGCCGCAGAAGTAGGTCAGCCAGGGCGATGCGGCACGTGATAGGATTATCACAAAATGGCAGCTCCCTGGTGCCTGTTTTCGCGTGCGTTTAATGGACGAAAACTCGAGTAAGGTCCATAGGAAAGTTTTCTAAAATCGAGCCACTTAGGCTTAAAAAAACATGGCCGACCCATAGGGACAATAACAATTTTTACTAGACCATGCCTTTAACAATACCACAGTTACCACAATGCAAAATACCCAAATTCATTTTTTGGAAAAAAAAGGCCTAATTTTTTAACACAGCAGCAATGTAAAAGACGCATATTCAACTTTCTGAAAAGGGGAAAAAATGCCTAGTTTTTAAACACAGCAGCAATGTAAAAACACCCTAGTTCAACTTTCCTAAAAGGGGAAAAAGGACTAATTTTTAAATACAGCAGCAATGTAAAAACACTCAGATTCAACTTTCCTGATTTGTCGCAGCAGGTTGACAGCTGCAGGCTTTTTGCTTTGTCTTCTTGCTTCCCCGCCAGACACTGGCAAACACTTCTGGAGCTGCTTCACTGGAGCTGCCCTTAGCCTCAGGGTCCTTTACCGGAAGGGGGCTGCACTGAGCAGAGAAGCTGCCCTGGATGGTTCGCTAAAGTAGGGAAGTACGCCCAATCAGGGGCCTGGGGAAGGGTGAGAGGCAGGAAGAAAGCAAGGGGATTGGGATCAGGGAAAGACAGGCCGTGATGCAGCAGTGACCCAATGTCTCTGGAGGAAGCCACCCTTGCCATCTCTAAGCAAGCACATAACCGAGCCTCATTCAGGTCTCCACAGACCTTTCAAAGACTTAATATTAGTGCGGGTCCCACTATAGGCTATCTGCTTCAATACAATTGTGAAGTACACCGCGACACCTGCCTTGTGGAATGATGCTGTCATCTTTCCCATTTTCAAAAAGGAAATTGGGCGAGCCCTTCATCCGATAGCCCCATTTCCTTATTGGATACCGCCTTCCAAATCATTTGAAGGGTAGTGTTGGAATGGTTGGAGGATTGGATTGTAGAAAACGCCATACTCAATGATACCCAGCTGGGTTTTAGACCTGAAGTGGGAACCATAGACCGTAGAATTTATATCTACTGGTGGCACAATCGATTCATATTAAAAATGAGCCCATATATCTGGCTTTCATGGATCTGAGCACCGCTTTCAATAAAGTTAATAGTGGCAAATTATGGAAGTGCTCAGGTCCATGTTTTTTCCCATTAGATGTGTTAGCTGTATTGCAATCCGTTCACAGGAACAGCAGGGAGGGTGTAAGATATGGTGAGGGGTGCCAGGGTACACCATTCTTTGAGGTAGCCCTAGGAGTGCAACAGGGATGTGTCCTGGCCCCAGTCTCATTCACTCTTTACATCAACCTTTAGCGACCAAGATTATGCGAGAATAGGTAATAGGGCATTCCCTGTTTTAATATATGTGGATGACACCGTTTTAATTGCCCGTACTCCAAAAGCACTGTTTATATTCAGTTCATGACCAACCTGGACTTAAAAATGAACACCCTAAAATCTGCAGTCATGGTGTGCTAGAGGGAAATAGAACCATGAAAATTAGCACCATGCAATGCGACGGGGTAGTCATTTCAAGGGTTGAGTTCTCTGACTACATGGCCGTGCGTTTTTTAACCTCAATGTCTGGCAATGTTCATGTAGAGAAACAAAGTGCGTAAATGTGTCAGTCACTGGGGGGGTTTTCTTGGTTTATGTCAATGAGGCAGGGCCAGCCTCTGCGTAGGGTTCTTCAATATCCACAAAGGAAGGCAGTGGTTATTTATGGAGCCACGTGAACATTCCGGAATTACAGACTGCTGACAACATGTTTTTTAAAGAAATTATTAGGTTTTCCCAGTTCAGCGGCCAACTTTGCAGTTCATGCAGAGTTGGGGGTAGATTTTCTGGAAGATGACTGGTGTCTGGCCCCATATGGGCTAACCGCAGTGCATTTATCACACACTTCGTTATCCGGAAAATTGTAAAGAAAGAAGGCTTCATGAGGATTCCATGGCTGAATTAAATCAAATCTAATTTGTTGAAAATGAATACACCTGAACTTTTTACACCATGCACTTTGTTGTCCAAAGCACAGCGTAATTCTTATAATGTTAAGTTCTGGACCTACGTCATGGAACAGCAGGAGACAAAAGAACTGTTAATTCATTATAATAGAAAACATGCTATTCTCTGGCAGGTTTACTCTTTACAACTGTACAAACGTTTTGACTGTTTGTGGCTGAATGTGACACACTCACGCTTGGGTCATTGTGTAATTAAGACCAGGAGGATCTTTTGCACTTTCATGTCTTTTGCCCTGCATACTCGTATATCAGGGTTAGGACGATTTTACTGGTTTTAAGAGCATTTTCTTTTGTGCAATATCAGCCAGATCTGTATTTCTGCTGACAGTTGATTTGTGCCAGAGGCGTTGCTAGGGGGGGGGGCTAAGGGGGCTATAGCCCTTGGTCTTTTGGTTGTAGCCCCGGATAGAATCTCAGGAGCTACATCCAAAAGGCAAACTGGCCGAGTCCCGACAGTTCTGACATCAGCGAAGCCCCGGGTCTTTTCCAGACCTTGCAACACCCCTGATTTGTGCTATGTTGCATTTGGATTATTGTCGTGCCTTAAGGGGGCCTGTAGAGTGAGAAAAATGTCTGTAAATTGTCAGATTTAAATTCTTTGAACTGTGGATATTAATTTTTAACTATACTGATGGTGTATACTGCTGCTGTTTATGTTAATGGGGGTTTTCTTTTACCCGAATAAACACATTTGTATGATGATGATGATGATAAATGTACACATTTGTTTAATGAATTACACTTATGGCAACAATCGTCAAAAGGGTGCATGAAATCAATCTAGAAAATACACATTATTCCATCTGATTTGACACCAAGTGTATTCATATCCATTGTTTCAACATAAAAAAAGTGTACATTACACATCCAAAATCGAAATATGTTATACACATGGAAAAACATTAGCAGTATCTTCATACAATACCATCACCATCCATGGAACTCATTATGAGTTTGGCAGTGTGGACAAAAACAATGGTAATGTAGTGATAACAGAGTTACCAGTGTGCTACCACCACAGTACCATACTGCCGAAGTATGGGTTTGGAGGTAAGGTGGAGAAAAAAACTAAAGCAGCATTCTGGATGTAATTCCTCCACTTAACGGACAAAAAAACGGCCAAATTGGTGGAACTACCGCTGGCGGTAATTTCAGCAAAATACCCATGAAGTCCGATGGACTCTAATGAATGGGGACTTACCCTGCCTATCACCACTTGTAATCCAGCAGTAATTCTGCCAGATTAAGTGGTGGTAACGGTTAATCCATTTGGTGGTATCTCAGTGGATTTATCGCCAAAATGTCACCAAACTTGTAATGAGGCCCCATGTGTCTAAGTACCTTTAAAAATATTTCAAAAACAAGAAGGTTTTACATCAATTATTTCAAAGAAACCCATGCAAACCAGCATGTTTAGGTTCTTATGTGTTTAAAACCTTCATGGGGGAATAGTCATGAAGGGAACAGTTTCTGACTGTTATGTGAGTGCTGTTCAGTTCCAATGTGGAGTTAACCTGGCCCTTTTCCTACCTGCAGTGGATCATTACATTATTAACAAGTAAGAAGAAAAGGTCATGTGATTTATTTATTCTATTTTTGATTTCTTCTATGTGGAGCCTCAAAATACTTTATGTGTAGATACGTTCTGGCATGCCCATGACCCAAATGAGACATACAGATTTGGCTTTAATGAAAACCAGCCTGTCAGAGGAAATTATAACACTTTAAAATGTTGTTCAAGAGACATTACTAGGCAGGGTATTGTGCAATTAGTCGAAGATCAATGTACCTACTTATTTAAAAATTATTCAATCTCCCAGGCATAGTAGACAAAGCCCAAATGTTGCTTGTAACATAAAACCTGATACACTATCTGTGATCACTCAGACATGCCCATAGAGCACCCAGATGAATATTCATTAGGTCGCTATTTCACCAGGTTGGATCTTAATGGGAGCATACCTAACCATGCCTTTGTTTTAATAGATCTATCCAATTCTCTTCTCATCAATTCTAAATTCACAATGGGACTCTCCAGCACAATGTGTGCCATAAATACCATTACTGTAATTTTTTTGGATGAAATCTGTCCAGCAATCAATAGACCTCTTTTTCAATGCTGATCATAATACAATGCTAGTATCTGTTGGAAATAGTGATTGGCTCACTAAACCATGTTGGAAGACCCAATTTGAAGAAAGAATTTTACATCTTATTTCCCCAACCAATTTTAAGGGTTGCAGCAGCTGCATATCTTGCTCTCGTGAATGCACCACATATCTCTCTTGTTGGAGCCACACCTTTGTCCAGGAATTTAATGAACTATATAGTACTTTGTCTTTGATGGAATCAACACTAAATTCCCATTGGGCAATTTTATACAACTCCCTTGAGTACTCCGAACAGTACTCTTAAAATTCTTCCTTCTTCAAAAAATCCATCCTGCAGTACTGTAAACACTGTAAACTAACTGTGCAAGTCCCTTGGCTTCAAATACATTTACAACTGAGCAAACTGAGGTTGCTCCTATCCTATGATACAAAGCCAAAATAGCACTTGCTACCTAATTAAAACTACTTTTAACCCTAGGTACATGAGGAGCCCAAGATGAATTAGAATATGAATGGTTATGCCACAGCACGTACACTGCAAAGAATAAAAACACCTCGCAAGCGAATAAGGCAAGGAGATAGTTTTGCAAGGATAACAAAGTTTATATATATAAATGCCAGCAAAGAACTCTGCTGCCCGAGAGCGCTCTGCCAAACATTACACGGGCAGCACATTAAAAAGGGCAAATGCATCATCAGTGACGACATTACATATAGTAAAACATCACATCGCTGATGGGTGTGAACATATAGCACAGTCTGCTCCATAGGGCATGCCAGGCGCTAATTAGCTGCTGCTTCCCAGTCGATCTTGGTGCATGTGGGTCAGCTGGGCTCATCCCCATGGTGAAGGTCAAGTCACACGTTAGAAACATTCTATCTAATCTAAGCAAAACAACAAGAACCAGTAATCCATTAGAAATGTCAAGCACCTGAACATCGTATGAAAGGGATGCCTACCAGAAAAGAACATAATATATAGGCCTATTGACCCTCACGTTTAGGACCTTGTTAATACCACAGTTCCCGCACCCAAGTTTCTCCCCCGGGGGTTTGATCTACAGTCTACCTTCCCTGGTGCCTCATGATACATAGATTCATAGCACTGAAACTGTGATGCTGGACTTACAGACAAAAATGCTAAGTATCATTGACAGGGGCAACATTGGGTTGCTGATTCTGCTAGACCTTAGTGCTGCGTTCAATTTACTAGACCACCATCTACTACAGGAAGCACTGGAGAACATTTCCAACTGCTCTAGTGAAGCTAGAGGCTGGCTATCATCATTCTTAGCAGACCGAATTGCCAGAGTTCATTGGGGTGACAAATTCTAAAGCAAATCTTCTGTGGTGTCCCCCAGGGAGCCAGTCTCTCGCCACTTCTCTTCAACTTATATCTACGCCTCCTGTGTGAGGTTTTAGACAACATCAATGCCTTTTTCACAAACTATGCTGATAACATTCAGCTAGTAGTAGAACTGAGCGGAGACAATTAAATGGTAAATGAACTCTACAACATCATCGAACAATGGATGGATCATAACTGGATGTGTTTGAACGGGGAAAAAACAGAGTTGATCGTTTTTGGGTCCAAACAAACCAAGGCTAAACTATCATCCAGCTATGATTCCTTCACGATAAAAGAGTCCAACATCCAAGTAGCGACTAGCGTAAAAACCCTGGGCATGACTCTAGAAGCCTCCCTGAGCTCATATGCTGAAGCCTCCTATGTCAGCAAAAATTGCTCATACTACTTAAGACTGCTAAAAGCCACCAGACCTGTTCTGAGTGAATCAAACGGTGCTACCATTGCCAGAGCTACCATCCTGTGTAGACTGGACTATGGCAATGCCTTACTACTAGCGGCCAGTAAACAATGCCTGACAAAATTCCAGCATATTCAGAACCACGCCAAGGATCTACACTGGCTTAGGGTCGAAGACCGTGTAATTTTTAAATCTATGACACTTACACATAAGTGCATATATGGTAAAGCTCCAGCATACCTGAAGTCCAGGATCGTGGGCTACACCCCAACCCGCACACTCAGATCTGAGACGCACAGGCTTATCACAACTACTATTCATAGGAAAACAAATGGCTTAGGCAAAGTGTGGAATATATTTATCCACGCCAATGCCCCACACTGCACCTCTTTGTCAATGGGGAAAGAACACTGCCAAAAATGTTGGCGATAACCCCTGTGCACACTAAATCTGCAAACTTGCGCATGGTTTACAAACCAAAAAAGAGCTACACACCCTGCCACACACACAGGCAAAGTTGGTGTAAAAACAGGAATCACTGTTGTCACCTGTCATCTGTCACCTGTCATCTGTCATCTGTCACCTGTCACCTGAAACAAGGCCACAGAAGGGCAAAATCCAAAAATGCCCTTAAAAATTCAGTCCTTTTCCCAGAGAATTATGGAATTGAAAGTGTGCTGAACTCATGGATTCTCCAGGCAGTCAGAGGAATCCAGGCCTCTCTGCCTGACAGCTGCTTAAGGAAAGTAGCTGTCAAACCCAGTTTAAAAGTGTTTCTGTTTCCTGATTAAAATTGCAAAATCCGCCTATTTAAAGCATGTTTGTGAAGGGCTAATTCTTTTAAAATGTCCAAATCCCTTATAAACTGTGCTTATATGTTATATGTGAAATGAAAAGACTTTAGCTTAAAGGAACCCAGTCTGGAGATAACCCACTATTTATTTCTGATCTGGCAGTGCATAGCCTGGGAAAGTTGACATCTCAGCTTGACATTTCCTTGAAACCAGGAAGCCTAAGGGTCCTGCATAATGATAACAAGGAGAACAATGGGGCCACATTAGATATTCTCCTGGGGCTGAACAACCACAAAGGACAGGCTGAGCATTGACCTCTGCTGGGAGGGGCAGGAGCTTCCCCCTCCAGGAAGGCAACACACCCCCCCTGATCAAAAGACTGGAAAGCTGCTACCTGGGAAGGGGAGGTTACAAAGGAGAACTTTGATTTTAAATCGTTATGTTTGATTAAAGTTTAGAACTCTTTAACTGAGCAACCTAAAGCAGAACAAATCTTAAAATTGGTAGACATTAAACTAATTTCAAGCTTGCGATTTGAAGACATTGAGGAAACGGTTACCATTTAAGGAACCAAAGTTATGAAAAAATTTGCATTGTAGCAGAAAGATGAACCTAAAATTGTATGTACATGATCCACTGATCTGCGCCCAGAGATGTCCCAAATTAGAAATGATTAATCCAAACCGTTATAGTTAAAATTTATAAAAATCTGTAGAATAACCAAGACAGCTCGTACAAAGATGGGGAGTGAATGTGAATGTAGACAATCAAATATAAAATATATGTGTCCAATTTTATTAGGGTACATAATGTTATAAATGTACATGTGTACAAAAGTTAAGTTTTGCTAAAAATCAATGCGGGAGTTCCTAAATCCTGTCAAAAGGATGGCAGCTCTGTTCAGACCGCCAACCAGGACAAAGCATGTGCCTGCAGCCACTCACAGCCATGGGGATGTGTTTTTGAAATTCTGCCTACACCATAAACTGGGGGATGGCATTTGACAGTATAAATATAGGAGTTTCACCACACATGGGGACTGCTTCCAGAACCCATCCAGATGTCCGCGCAGCTTATTCCAGAACTCCTCACCTTGTAGCTGACTCCAGAAATCTCTGAAGATCCAGATTTCTTTGCAGAATCCAGACTTGGCATTGCTGAACTATTCCCAGCTTGACACAATTGCTAACAGACAGAAGTTAAAATAATAATTCTGATTCAGCTTGGCTTGCTACCATTAAGGCTTGCCTGCTGAAACTTGCATCCTGCTATCTACCGTATCCGGTAAACAAAAGGGGCCCTTCCAAATCCAGTCTGAGGTGCAGTCCAAAATTGACCAGAACCGTACCGCTGATCTGATCCCTCCCGAGGTGCCTTGCTGCCGGTAGACCTAATCCGACCCTATGACCAGAACTGGACAGTCCAATTTAATTATAAAGGACTGTAAGTATGAATAGGAAGAACAGTGACCCATAGTATATCTGCATTGTATTGTCCCAATCTCAACCCATCCCATCTTTAAATTCAGAACCATAGTAGTGTTAGACTTCTCTTGCGCTGATTTTCTCATCTGTGTTACAAAACCATAACTCCTTAGTGATTTTGAATAACTAAAGTAAATCCCAGAAAGCGAGTATCCACCACGGCCTGGTTGCGCTGGCCATGTAGCTGTGAAGTTTCATGTGTGGCATTCTCTTTTTATAGTCATTAATATAGTATAAGAAAACCTATCTGTCATTTTTCAAATCAAATTCCTGTTTTCATTTTCGCGCCTATTTTGCAAAAACCGCCTCTCACTAAAACCTCTATAACTTGTTCAGTTTTAAAGATAGAAACAACATTTCAACTCTCACTGATACCTAAAACTCTTAGCTATATCCACAAATAAAAGGTCTGCTGCAAGTTTGCAATTTTAGCCAACGTTTCATGTGTCTTTTGCCCATTTCAAGGTGCTTCTTCCATCCCATTCTGATCTAAAGTGTGTATTGTTGTTTTTATTATACCCCATGTGTGTTAGGACCTGTTTAGTGTTGCTTTCCTTAGGAGTTCTATCCCTTTAAGCATTTCTGCACACTTTTGAAGTATTTTACAAAGCCATTTTGATCTGTCAGTTTAAAAGTTTCATTTGCCAAAAACGTTTTTCTCTCTTGTTGGGGGAGGGAAGCTGACATCTAAACTTTAGACCATGTCTTTCATTCCTGAATACCTGCTGATTATTTACATTGGTGTAGAATTGCTCATTTGTACTTCAGTACTTTGCAGGGGGAAATATCAACCTAAACGCTATCTGTGCACATAACAAAACTGTTATTTTTCCTGTGCTTTCTATGCTGCATCATTATAAGTGAATTCAATTGCTTGATTTATATTCTGAATTGTATTATCACCGTTAGGTGATTGCTGCCCCATATATATATATATATATATTCAGTAAAAAAACTTTGTTAAAGGGACGTTATGGTTAAGTTGCGCTACTAAAAACCTATGAAATTCAGTGAAAAAACGTTGTTAAAGGGACGTTATGGTTCAAAGTAAAAACGAAAAACCCCTGAAATTCGGCAGTTATGGTAAGATAAGCAACCATAACTCGCGCCGCCACCGTGCACTGCTAACACTAACATCCAGGACATCAAAGATGACATCACAAATGTCATTGATGACATGCCTGCATTCAGCGTACTGCTGTAAACCATGCACAAACATATCTCCGAGCACCAACACCCTGACTTTCTCCACTTCTGCCATCTTCACCACACACAGTCTCTTTCAACACAAATCCACAACCTCGACATCTGATTGGCTGATCCGTACAGTCTTCTTTCCATGTTGGATTTCCTGGAAAAACCCGGATGTAGCACGCCCTGTCCACGGACAGCCGCGGTGTCCACGGACGGCGTCCACTTTACTCTCTGTGCCATTCCCTCATTGCATACAGCTAAGCAATCACACAATACGAATAACGTCCTCAGAACACCCCCATTTTGTGAATTTTCGAACATTTCAGGACAATTATCATTTCATTTTTCAACATATTAACATTACAAATATTATACTTTCATCTTGTACTCTGCACACAATGCTATGTTTCTCCATTAGTAGCTCAGTATACTAGATAGAATCCCATAATACAATGCTATTTATATCAATGCATCGTTCAAAGCACTAATAACGGTATGATATTTATTGCAATATCCTTGACACTTTTTTCGCAACATTATAATAAAAATCCCTAGTACACAAATTCCATGAAAAGTACATACACATGTGATGTCATCAGTGATTTCATCAATGACATTTGTGATGTCATCTTTGATGTCCTGGGTGTTAGTCTTAGGAGTGTACGGTGGTGGCGCGAGTTATTTTTCATAGCTTACCATAACTTGCGATTTTCAGGGGTCTTTCGTCTGTACTTAAAACCATAACGTCCTTTAAACAACCTTTTTTTAATATCAGTCAAAAATTATACAAACATGGCGTGCAAAAACCAACTTCTACAGATGGCTTTACACAGAATATTGCAAAGTAAGAATTTATGCTCGTTCACAGTGAAGGTCAGCTGCTTCCATTTTTTTCTCGGGCCCCGGAGAGGCTCACGAAGCGGACTATAAGGTTGTATTGTGTTTTGACCTTGACAGACAGAGATTGTGATGAAAGACTTCTCTTGAAGGAGTGTTGCTAAAACGTAAGAGAAGATAAGGATGAAATTTATGAAACAAAACCACTTTTATATATCATATCACTATGGGAAAGATCGTTGGCACATGCGGAGTCGTATTTTGGGACTGCACCACTCGTAGACAATGGAAATTGCAATTGTACTGTAAGTAACCCTTTAGATTATTTTATACCAAATATAATTACAATAGCGTAGCATTAAAGACCGCTCAAGTTGAACTTGTTCGTTGAAAGTGGCATAATGTTTTCTACCGCGCACTATCACCGCCGAATTTATCCCCTGTTGTTTAGAGGGCTCTGAAAAAGGCAGACGACACAGCGTGGGTTAATACAAATAATTTAACCGGTCTATAGGCGGTCAAGCGCTCTACTCGCTGTGCCACTTCACTGTAGCCTGTCAAATGGCACAGCGAGTACAACGCTCTCTTTGACATCCGTGCACAGCTTTCATCCTTCCGTGGTCGATAAATGAGCACCACACACCGTGGTTAATAATAAGCACCGCTTAGATACCACACGGTTCTTAGCGCTATATGAATGGGAAAATATTATTATTTTATTATTAACATACTCCGTTGCAATATCTTTGATAACAAATAGTTTCACGCCCTAATAAATAAAATGATGATTTTTAATGAAGATCGGCTGGTGAGACTATTTTATGTTTTTTAAAACAGGTATGTGGCCCCATTTTGCCTATGTCACGATTTACAGACTCCAGCGGATGGGGTCTTCAACTGCCAGGTGCAGGTCCAAATATGCAACTTCATGACCCTCACCATTTTATGGGACAATCGCCAAGCACCAATATGCCCTTACGCAGTACTAGCGGCTACAAACAACATACCAACCAATAGGGTGGTCTAATGGCTCGTTTTTGGAGCAACCTTACGATTATCAGAGCGACCATTTACTGCTTTTATCATAAACCAACAGCCTATCTACCGCAAAGGAACAACGCGTGGCTCCAAATAAACTTTTGCTGATCGACAGCAGAGACAATAGCAAATCGCTGAATATTCACTAAACATTTCATGTGAAATAAATGTACTTTACCAAATGTACAATCCTGCTGTTTACTTTTAAACCACAGTTTCATATTCCGAATTGTGGCGCACTGAGTTGTAAGCTAATCTAACACCCTCTGTACCGCAAAGGAACATCGCGTGCCTCAACATGAACTTTTGCAGATCGACAACAAGGACAAGTGCAAATTGCTGAATATTCTCTAAACATTTGGGGGCCGATTCATGGAACAAACGTGCGCCGAAAATCTACGCGCAAGCAGGCGCAAGCGGAAAAAAACAGGCGCACGCGTGCGATTCATGGAAGTCCCTGCGTGTGTCTTCCTCGGGATGTGCGCCAAACCCGTGCATGGCGCACACGTCACTGCAACATCCCGAAAGACGTGCGCGACGCGCACAGTGAAAGCGCACAACCTCTGCGCATACACTAGAAAGTGGGCGGAACACGGGGCGTAACGCGCGGAATGGGGAACAACTCGCGAAAACAAGGGCGTAACTGGGGATGTACTGCAGGGAAGCAGAAGGAACGCCCACACGCACCCGAACCACACGTATTCATGGAATCGAATAGGGCAAAGCCACGCACAGCGAAAGACACGCACAAGCCCAAACACGTCCGCCACACGAAGGCAGGCGGTAGCGTCCGTGCGCATTACAAAAGTGGCAACATACAGCAATAGTGCCTATGCGAGCGGGGCACGTGTATTTCGGGGTTGCGTGTGAACTTTCTCACGCGATCGGGCCTGGGGGAGCGGGTTACGTGTATTTCAGGGGATCGCGTGAACTTTCACACGCGATCGGGCCTGGGGGAGCGGGCTACGCGTATTTCAGGGTTCGCGTGAACATTCTCACGCGATCGGGCCTGGGGGAGCGGGCTACGTGTATCTCAGGGGTTCGCGTGAACTTTTTCACACGATCGGGCCTGGGGGAGCGGGCTACGGGTATTTCAGGGATTCGTGTGTACTTTCTCACGCGATCGGGCCTGGGGGAGCGGGCTACGTGTCTTTCAGGGGTTCGCGTGAACATTTACACGCGATCGGGCCTGGGGGAGCGGGCTACGTGTATCTCAGGGGTTCGCGTGAACTTTTTCACGCGATCGGGCCTGGGGGAGCGGGCTACGTGTATTTCAGGGGTTCGCGTGAACTTTTCCACGCGATCGGCCCTGGGGGAGCGGGCTACGTGTAATTCGGGGGCGTGCGGGAAGTTACACACGCGATTGAGCGAAGTACGTGTATTTCGGGGGTGCGCGGGAAGTTACACACGCGATAGAGCGGGGTACGTGTATTTCGGGGGTGGGTGGGAAGTCAGATACGCGATTGAGCGGGGTACGTGTATTCCGGCGGTGCGCGGGAAGTTAGATACGCGATTGAGCGGGGTACGTGCATTTCGGGGGTGCGCGGGAAGTTACACACGCGATTGAGCGGGGTACGTGTATTTCGGGGGTGCGCGGGAAGTCACACACGCGATCTCATCAGGGTATGTGTATTTCGGGGTGCGGGGGAAGTTACACACGCGATTGAGCGGGGTACGTGTATTCCAGGGGTGCGCGGGAAGTTCCACACACGATCTCATCAGGGTACGTGTATTACAGGGGTGCGCCGGGAGCAGCACACGTGAATTGCACATGTGGGTCCTCCCAGGTGTCCCCTCTACACCCTCCACGGCCCCTGCAGGTGGCTCACACCACAGGGGCCTACCCTGCACATGTCCTGCAGGCACACCATCCACCATGGCCATGACCCCCAGCCAACCCACATGTCAACTTGCACTACTGCCCACCAACGCATGTCCCCCTGCACCCCCAGTCACCAGGGGCACCCTCCACCAGGCCCCCACCCATGTCTCCCACCACCCCCACACCCCAGCAGTGCAGGGGCAGCCTCCACCAGGCCCCCACCCACGTGCCCCAGCACCCCCACCCCCCAGCACTGTGGGGCACCTGCCAGCAGGCTCCCACCCATGTCCAACTCATGTTCCCCACCACCCCCACCCCCCAGCACTGTGGGGCACCTGCCAGCAGGCCCCCACCCATGTCCAACTCATGTTCCCCACCACCCCCACCCCCCAGCCACCAGGGGCACCCTCCACCAGGCCCCCACCCATGTCTCCCACCACCACCAACCCCCCAGTCACCAGGGGCAGCCTCCACCAGGCCCCCACCCATGTCTCCCAGCACCCCCACCCCCCAGCAGTGCAGGGGCAGCCTCCACCAGGCCCCCACCCATGTCCAACTCATGTTCCCCACCACCCCCACCCCCCAGCACTGTGGGGCACCTGCCAGCAGGCCCCCACCCATGTCCAACTCATGTTCCCCACCACCCCCACCCCCCAGCACTGTGGGGCACCTGCCAGCAGGCCCCCACCCATGTCCAACTCATGTTCCCCACCACCCCCACCCCCCAGCACTGTGGGGCACCTGCCAGCAGGCCCCCACCCATGTCCAACTCATGTTCCCCACCACCCCCACCCCCCAGCACTGTGGGGCACCTGCCAGCAGGCCCCACCCATGTCTCCCAGCACCCCCACCCCCCAGCAGTGCAGGGGCAGCCTCCACCAGGCCCCCACCCATGTCCAACTCATGTTCCCCTACACCCCCACCCCCCAGCACTGTGGGACACCTGCCAGCAGACCCCCACCCATGTCCAACTCATGTTCCCCACCAACCCCACCCCCCAGCACTGTGGGGCACCTGCCAGCAGGCCCCCACCCATGTCCAACTCATGTTCCCCACCACCCCACCCCCCAGCACTGTGGGGCACCTGCCAGCAGGCCCCCACCCATGTCCAACTCATGTTCCCCACCACCCCCACCCCCCAGCACTGTGGGGCACCTGCCAGCAGGCCCCCACCCATGTCCAACTCATGTTCCCCACCACCCCCACCCCCCAGCACTGTGGGGCACCTGCCAGCAGGCCCCCACCCATGTCCAACTCATGTTCCCCACCCCCCGCCCCCCAGCACTGTGGGGCACCTGCCAGCAGGCCCCCACCCATGTCCAACTCATGTACCCCTGCACCCCCACCCCCCAGCACTGTGGGGCACCCTCCACCAGGCCCCCACTCATGTCCCCTATCACCCCCACCCCCAGCAGTGCAGGGGCAGCCCCCACCAGGCCCCCACTCATGTCTCCCACCACCCCCACACCCCCGGCAGTGTGGGCCAGCCCCCACCAGGCCCCCACTCATGTCTCCCACCACCCCCACCCACCAGCCACCATGGGCAGCCTCCACCAGGCCCCCACTCATGTCCCCTATCACCCCCACCCCCCAGCCACCATGTGCAGCCTCCACCAGGTCCTCATAATCCCCAATCATGTGCGTTATGGTCAGCCTCCACAGCCAAAAAGCCCTACCAAGTAACCCATTCACCCACATGGAAATGGAAATTACATGTTACACCCCCAATGTTCATAAAGCAAATGAACCCATGTCCGTCACACACAATGGTTGCAATTGAATGGGAAAACACCCAACATGACATGCATGAAACCAATGAGATGATACCACACAGTGAAGTATGAAAACAAAATTGTATTTAAAAAAAGAAGAATGCAAATGAAATGAAACAAACTACAATGGCAATGAAAAAAAGATAAGCTGCATGTCCGTCTAAAAAAATAAAAACACAAAATCCGAATCCAAAAAAATGTTGTCCAAAGTCAAATTAAAAATAAAATCAATCCAATGAAGAACTATGTACAAAACATCCAAGGGTCCATGAGCCCAACTGAACAAAGGAAACCTACAAAAAACCCTAACTAAAATGCAACTATATACAAAAAGTGGAGCAGTGTCCGTCGACTCCAAATCATAAGAAGAAACAAAGGAAACCTAAAACTAAAGAACTATAAACAAAGGCGGCGGGCAAGTCCAGCGGCTCACTCCGTGGTGTTCCGGGCCAGGGCATCATCGAACTCCTGTTCCATGGCCCCGAGGGTCCGCAGGGACGACGCCGTCTCCTCCTCCAACCCTCTGCGGATTGCCTCGAGGCACTCGGCCCGCCTCAGGGCCCTCCGCATGGAGTTCTCCGCCCTGTCCATTGTGAGCCGCGCCTCTTCCGCCCGCCGCCGCTCCGCACCTATCTGCTGGCCCAACCGCTGCCACACAGAAGACACACCCCGTCCTGGGTCAACCTGCCCTCCGGCCGATGCCTGCCCCTCCGATGTTGAAGGCCCCGAGCCTTCATGGCTCCCACCACGTTGCTGCTGCTGCTGTGCCTCTGCCCGTGCACTGCCTCCTGCTGCCTGCACATCCTCCGCCGGCTGGGGTGCAGTTGTTGATGTGGCCACCCCTGCTGGACGTCCGACTCCCGACTGTGGCAGGGATGCCTCCTCCACCAGCCTGGCCGCACCGTCAGAGGCAGCTCCACAGGGCACCCAGGTGACTGATGGGTGGGAAGATGGCACAGAGGACGACTGGCGCGTAGGGGGTCCAGTTGAGGAGGGGGTCGGAGCAAGCCCCATCAGACGGAGGAATCCGGCCTGGGTGACCTGTCCCAGCAGGCTGACGTGGTCAACGAGCCATTCGAGATGACGTGCAGTCTCTCCATGAAAAGACTGCAGGTCACCTCGCATGGCCCGTTGACGCAACGCCACACCAGCCAGGACAGGCTCAACCCGGACCTGGATAGCCACGTCCGCAGGCAGAGGAAGGCCAGTTGACGTGAGCTCATCCCCTGCCTGAAAACGGGTCTGGACGTAGGCATCCCTGCTGGTGCAAGATGATGCAGGGACAGGATCGGGGACAGGATTGCACACAGGCACCTCTGCTGCGGCCTGTGCTGCCTCCTGTCCCTGGTCCTGCACTGCACCACTAGCACCAGTGGGATCCCCACCTCCAGACCCCGTCTCTGGTGCTTGCACAGCCTCCTCCTCCACCAAACCCCCCACCAACCTGGATGACTCTGTGCCATCTTCCCCTGTTGGGCCCTGTGGGGTCCCAGCTGCCCCTTCTGCTGCCGAGGAGTCCAACTCCAACCTCCGCCTCTTGGACCTCCCCCCGGCAGCTGTGGCCTGAGACGCGGCACCGCACTCCTCACTCCCCGACGAGATGACAACACGGGAGGGGAGCCGGGCCTTGCGTCTCTGGCTGGCGGTGGGATCCCCGCCGCTGTGCTCCACAGCACCTTCTCCGCCCTCTTCATCAGTTGACGCTGCAGACAGGGAGAAACAAAACACAGGCATCAGGGCACTGTACAATGGACACATACACACATGACAGTTGCACATGAGTGGCATTGGCAAACCTCAGACATGTCATCACAATCCCCAACACACATGTCATTACAACTCGCACACATGAGCCATACCACAGCCATATCGCAACTGCCACCACCATCCATACACATACAACAGCATGAGCAGCCAAAGGTGAGCCAGACATCACATGCAACACAGGAAGTGCACCACACATGTACACACACCACCACACTTGCATGCATGTGTACACCTCTGCCAAGTGTCGCACTGTTCAGACGGGCATCCATGTCACATCTGCCAATCAGGCTTCCACATACCGCTGTCACATGCATCCATGTTGCATCACTGTTGCACCCTTGTCAAATACACACACATGCACATGTACACAGTGCTGATACATGCAGCCGAAAACAACATACATGCGTGACATCACGGACATGTCTACTTACATACACATTCATCCAAACATGTGTGCCCATACAACTGCATTTGGCATGCAAGCCTACACACACAAGCACCATCCATGTCTCACACATTACAGCCCTCGCATGTGTGAGCCCCATGGCCCTATACACCCCCACCCATACTCGACCCCATACAAACAGATGTGCAACCTGCACACTACTGAATAATCACCACACGCACTGCTCACTATCAGGATGCATGTACACTCACCGCTCGACTCCAGACGGGTCTGCTTCTCTAGGACCTGGACGTGGAGCGCTGGGGATATGCGTTCCAGGACCCTCATCGGTTCTTCCGACAAGTGGCCCGGCGCCCCTTGGCATCCGCTGCCTTCAAGAGGCGCCGGGCCTTGTTCAGGGTCCTGGACCTGAAGTCCTCCCAGCGCTTCCTGACATGTTGTAAGTCGCGGACTGCCACCCCCTCCGCGTTGATGGCAGTCACGATGTCAGTCCAGATCCGAGTCCGTCCTTCCTTGTCGGCGCGGGAACTTCCGAAGAGGGCATCATACTGCCCCAGGACTTGCTCCACCAGGACACCAACTTCGGTGGCACTGAAGCTGGTGCCCCTCTGCCTCTCTGGCCGGGGGTTGTCAGTGGTCACAGATGGTGTTTGCCCCGACATGACAACCCCAGAGGCAGGAGTGGGTGGGCAACTGGGTCCTGGGGCTGGGCTGTGGAGCGATGGAATCCCAGTCGGGAGTCTTCGGTTCCAGCAGGGGTGGTCACAGCAACAGCACCCCTGGCTGATGTGCAGGCAGCAAATGGCAGTGCACGTGGGCAGCAGGCAGTCAGGCAGCAGCAGATGGCAGGTGGGAGCGTGCTCGGGGCTCTGGGGGGCAGTAGTTCGGCCTTCTGGGCAGGAGCGTGGTCTTCCGTGTGCTTACGCGTGGCCAGCTTGATACGGAGTGATTTGGCACGTGAAAAATCTGCACGTCAGCGTGTAATTCGATGAACGGCCCTTAGCGCGTAAGCGCGTCTGCACGCATATTCATTTTCATTGGACAGAAGGCCCCTCAAGCGCAAGCGCCCCTGTGACGTGACGTGTACAGACGTGCATGGGCATTTCAGCGCGCGTGAAAAACTACACGTCCGCGTGTGATACGAGGAAAGGCCCTTAGCACGTATGCACGGCAGCACGCATATGCGATTTCATTGGACCAAAGGCCCTTAGCGCGTGAGCGCGTCTGTGACGTGACGCGCGCAGGTGTTTCCCTCATTGCACGTGATGACAGAACACACGTGGATTTCCACCAATCGTGTGTGCAAGTTCCCGGCACCCCGGAACACACGTACCCAGGCCAGTTGCGTGTACGGTCACTCCCCTCCGAACACACGCGATGACACTCGGACCGTATCCGAATACGGGAAACCCGCGCACGGCAAAAGACGTGCACAGGCGTCAATGCGTCTGCCACACGAAGGCAGGCGGAAGCGTCCCCGCGCACAGCATAAAAGTGCGCGCAAACAACAAATGCGTATATACAGCTACGATGAATGCCCCATTTGTCGCTGCACTGATCGTGGGACACCGCAGGAGGAGGAGAATAGCCAGGGCACGCATTTTCGCACCACGGACAAGCCTTTTTGGGATGCCTGACGACCAGGTCTATGGCAGGTATAGGTTTCCACCCCATATCATCCTAGACCTGGTCAGGGAGTGGGAAGATGACCTCACATCCCCCACCCTTTGCTCCCAAGCATTGAGCCCCTTGGAGAAGCTGCTCAATGTCCTGCATTTTTTGGCCACTGGGTCATTTCAGCGGACCACTGCCATAGTGGGGAGGGTCTCACAGGCCACGCAGTCACGCTGCCTACACCAGGTACTGGCAATCATGACAGCGCGCCCCTCAGTCCGCAGGCACATATACATGCCCAGAACACCCGCAGAAAGGCAGGTCGTTGTCCTGGATTTTTTCAGGGTGGCACACTTCCCCAAAGTGCTCGGTGCCATATATTGCACCCATGTGGCCCTATGTCCACCTAGGGCCATTGAGCACATCTACCAAAACCGCAAGCACTGGCATTCCATCAATGTACAGGTGGTATGTGATGCAAAGGGAATCATGGCGACACATGGCTCCTAGGTCAGTACAAATGCCCTTGCACATGCATGCAAGTCACACACAGACAAATATCCAAACCCTAATAATCTCAACTATTATCACCTCCCCAGGGGACAGTGCCTACCCTCTGAGCAACCACATGATGACGCCAATCCGGAACCCCACCACACCACCCCAGGTAAGATACAACGCCGCTCATATTGCAACCAGGGGCATAGTGGAGCGCACATTCGGAGTGCTCAAGTCACGTTTCCGCTCCCTTGACCGCTCTGGTGGGCAACTACTCTATGCACCACCAGTAGTGTGCAGGATCATTGTGGCAGCATGTGTCCTGCACAATGTTGCAACACGGCAGGGCGTCCCGGTGGACATGGTGGTGCCCCCACATCCCCAACCACAGGCACAGGCGCTGCCCATGGGAGGGGACAGGGCACGTGGCGAGGAGGCCCGGACCCAGCTTGTGGCCACATTTTTCACCTAAACTCCCACCCCTGTGGAGTGCACACAGGCCTGGCACATACCAGGTGACAATCGATGATGACAAAGAGACAGTTAACTGTCACAACCCTACCACCCTGAGAAAGTTGCCATGGAAGTGCCACATCGTCTGCATCCCTAGCTACTTAAACACAAGCTATCCTGTGTGACCAAAAGGCACACATATGACATATGACATGATATGGGCCATACACAAGTATTCCAAGGCGCAATGAGGCAGGGAGGGGGGAACAAGGGAACACAGAGAACGGTACTACTAGGCCAGGTGTCATTGGGATCATGCAAGTGCAGGGGTAGGGGGAATGGGAAAAGTGCAAGGGGAAGGGTGGGGGGAGTCCAGTACAGGGGAAGTAGCCCAAAAAAATAATACATAGGTCGCCTGGTGGCAACTACAAAGGTAAGTGCAGACAAGTGCTGGGAAGGGAGGGCTGTAGGGATAGAGAGACAGTACTGCAGTGCAGGGGTTGCCAGGGAGGCAGTGCAAGTAGGGAGTGGCTGGGCCAGGGACCAAGGTCAGTGAGTGTGGCCCAGTTGCAGCTCCTGTGCAGTTCCAGTGGAGAATTCTGCAAGGGAGAGGCAGACAGTAAGCAGAAGCAAAGAGGAAGGTCTTGAGGTGCTTCCAGAACTGGAGATGATTCCCCTCAAGTTCAAGTCAGGGCGGAAGTCTGTTCCAGGGGGAGGGCCCTGCTGCGGGGGGAAATCTACCCCCAGCTAGTTTCTCTGAGAAGCGGATGACACGGACATGCAAGGTGTGCATCACACACACCTGCAAACCAGGCCATGGCCTTCACTGTCATGTCACTCAAACACTCCCAAACATCAACATGACATGGCACGCAATACCCATACACCAATGCAGTAACGATGAGGTACACATTGCCATGTCCTAAATGTACAGTGGCATCGGACACTGCTGCCTGACCCGGAATCAGATGAAATGACAGACCAACAACCTCCCACCCAAAATAAGTCATTTCCAAATGCATTACAACAGTCGTAGACGTAACATCACAATGAATGCCTGTCTACATGCACATTATGCATTGCAAAATCAACACTGCAGCTCATGTGTGCAGTGTCCTACTCCTGCATCACACCGCTCAGCGCACAGCACAGTGAACAGCCATTGTGTGTGATGCACACCCTGAGCATCACATCAAAGTGACAGACCACGTCAAACATCAAATTAGGCATGTACTGGATCCATGATCGGTCACAGAACATGTGCTGCCGGGACACAGTGGGCACCAGAAGGCAAACAGTGTACACGTGGATATGCAAGGGTGGGAGTACATGTAGTGCATCAGAGTGCAAGTGTGTGGTTCTGCAAGGACATGCACTCCACATATGCATGTGCACTCAAGTGACCATCAGTGTTCCCTACACATCACATGTGAACATCCACCATGTGTACACCCCAGCATGTCAAACCACAACTATCCCCTCGCACCTGAAAGGAAAACACAACACATGAACAGGCATTGATCAGCAGAAGACAACATGTACATAGGATACCACCATTACTATGTCAGGGTTCCCATCACACTGCAGGGCAAGGCAACTATCAACAACAACCCCCCCCCTCCCTCACAAATGACCATGACCCACTGAACAACTGCACCTGGGTCATGGAGCCTCCAAACCTCAATTCCACCTGGCCACAGGATCACCTTTAACCTTCGTCACCATCTCCCACCTTGTGTGTAAAAAGATGCCTGAACCCTCAGAATCCACACTCATTTCCAAAATCACAAAATCGAAGGCATAAAAACGAACCCCAACACCCTCCAGTAGATGACTTGACGTAGCAGTACCTCACAAAGGCCAAGTACTACCACAATGATGCAACAACCAAGGTAGCACAGCAAAACAATGTCACGACAGGATGTGAGACATGTGTGGTACATGACATAGGATGATGCACCATGAATGGATGAGTACTGTCACAGGTCCCCTGTACAGGCGCGGGAGTGTCACGAAACAACCACCCCCACCATGACCCGGGTGCCTGCAAGGTCAAACTCACACAGGCCCCTGAGACCCTGGTGGGGAATGTGGTTCAGGGATATGCAGTCGGGACAGGTGTTGACACACTGGATGACTGGAATGAGCGGCAGGAGAGGGGAGGAGGAATGACACATGAAACTAGGGAATGCACGAAAATGTACAACCTGCATGAACACATACACAATCCAAACAAACTTGGACATCATTGTCATGGCCTTCTGTAGTCCAGGCTCTGGAGTGGTACGAACCAACCACCCCCTCTAGGGTTTTGGCGCCTGCAAGCTTGGGGCTTACACAGGCATCCGCAACCCCAGTGGGGAAAGAGGGTCAGGGAACGTTGCTTGGATAGGCACGGGAAGCAGGAACACCGGGTAGAGGGTACAGGTTTCAAAATTGCATAGGATCACGGGTGAATAGGGAGAAAAAAACATACCAAATGGAACCACACATACATCCATGCATCAGTACACTCCCCAGCAAGCCTATGCAGAGCAGTTCGTAAGAAAAACAACAAGACACTTAGCTCTGGTTTTGAGTGCTGGCCTCCTGCCTGCGCACTCTCAGGTCCGGTTACAGGAGCACTGCAATGCTGCAAAGAGAGACACAGTCAACAACCTGTACGTGCCAATTGCACAAAAACACAACACCAAACATGCCCCATAGCAACAGACTACTCTACAAACAAACAATCTGTGGTTGATGCTTCGTACCCATATATAACATCACCCCTGTGACGGGTCATACACAGTCAATGCAATAAGGCAGCCGCTACTGGGTGCGTGGCAAATGGAACACCAATGTGTCACAATTCACACAACATGCAATGTTCCCTGGGTAAGCAGACAGACCCATATAGCAAGCCATGACTACAGAGCAAGTTGCGTACCACCATGACCGAAACAAAGTTGGCAGTGCATTTATCATGAAGTACGTGGAAAAGACATGCACTGCACCCGAGTATGTCCCTTGCTGTATGTCCTTGTGAGCTGCCCCTTTCCATGTCTCGGAAGGCTACATGGTTGATACAAGTGCCTCAATGGACCTTGGTGTACCGGAGAGTATGTGCCACTGCCCCTGCATGTGTCCCAGACAACCCTACTATCAGCAGCCATCAGTCCACAAACACATCTGAGCTGCATTGCGTGCTTCAACACCTATATTCGTCTAAGCTCACCCTCAGTGCTGTGACTAAGCCTGCATTTGCAACTCGCCTGGTGCAAGCTTTGCTGTGTCGTGGCCCCCCTGTGATGCTCACCTTGCCTGGAGTTCCTTGGAACATGCCAGCAGTTCTAGGATGTGGGTCTGCAATCACTGTGCCTCTGCTTCTGCACACATGTGCATGTGGGCACCAACAAACGGGTCCAGAATACCGTCGTCCAATGGGCCATGTCTGCTGGCAAAGGTGCTCTGGAGGCTCATCCCCCTGCAGAAAGGGCATGAAACACATGATTAATGCTTAAAAGTCATCTGTGTGTGTCTCATCAGGCATCTCATTACTTGACCATGTCAGAGAGTCACATCACAAATCACACCATCAGTCCGTCTTTCACCTCCAAAGTGTGGAACACTATCTACAGCATTAATTGCAACAAGCACATGTACAGGAAAGATATGAAACATACTACACAATGCATAGCAATCAATGTCCACATTAATCATGACACACCCCATCTAGCAAAAGCTGAACAGTGGACAATGACACCTAAATCATCCCCACTAGGGGTGTCAACACAAGTCACACAGCACCAGACATGCCACAGATATGACAGTCCAAAGCCTTTGTGTAAAATGCTGTAACACCGAACCATCCTTGCGAGCCCATGGATAAGGGAGGCAGGAGTGGCATATGTGAGTCAAGGAACCCAAGCAGCAAACACATACACAAGACAACCATGAAGGGCCCAGATGGAACAGACAGTGGATGCCTTCAAAAGCCACAAAGCACCGCACCGTCACATGAAAGCACAATAGACTAGCAATTTTAAACTAAATCAACTATTAACTAATTACACTAACTATGGAAAACCTACATTACCTATTTAAACTAACTATCAAACAGAAACTTAACTAACTAAACTAAAGGAAAAATCAAAAATGGCCACATACGACCCGGGGGGAGGGGAGGCACCCAGGAGGGGGGAGGTACAGGGTGCTGCTCAACATCCACATGCGATGATGCTGAGCCAAAAAAAAAATCCTCCATGGGCTCAACGCCTGCACAGCACGACCTATGTGGGAGATAGATGGTCGTCCGAGTCTGGCTCATCCTGGAAAGGAGGACGTGGCACAGTAGCCTGGCCACGCCTAGCCGCAGCTTGCCCCTCGTCGGCAGCAAGTCTGCCGGACGGGTGAGCCTGGTTCTGTGTGGCGATGTGACATAGGTCTGCATGCAGAACCTCCCGTGATACACGTGCTTCCTCTTCGAAGGTAGCACGTGTAACACGGAGTTCCTCCTGCAAGGCCTGGCTGGACAACCGCTGCACCTCCCGGCAAGCCTGTAGCTTAGCCGAGATGGTACGCTCAAGCTGTCCAAACCTCTCCTCTGCCCGCTGCCTCTGGGACATCATAAGGACACCCAGAGTGGATCTGAGGGAAGCATACTCCTCCCTCAGGGCATCCATGTGCGCCTCTGCGTGAGCAGCAATTGCTTGACGCAGAGACGACATTTCAGCCTGGCATGCCCTGTCTGAGGCCGCCATGCCCAGCCTGAGCGAGCGGGCCGTGGACCGTGCCACCTGCTGCTGGAGAAGCACCTGCCTAGCAGGGGGGAGCACAGATCGGGCCACACGCTCCATGCTCTCAGCGATGTTCTCCATTGCTGCCCCCTGCCGTTCGGAATTGGCAGTCATGTCTTGCTCCCACTCAGTATACAGCGGTTGCGCGCGGCGACCGCGTTGCCGGGCTTGACCCCTGAGGGACCCAAGGACCGGGAGTCCTCGCTGTGTTGGCACCGCCTGTGGCTGCACGACTACATGCCCCCGTCGACGTGATGTCCCAGGCACATCAGTGACTGGTGTGGAGGGTGACCCTGCGTCCCGATCCACCACGGGCAGAGGAACCAAGACTGTCTTATCCCTCAGTGCAGGTGACGCAGACAGAGGAGTGTCCACATCAGAATCACTCACCCCTGACACATGGACTTGATGGTCATCCAACTCAACATGGACGTCAGAGTCGTCATCAAGGCTGGAGTCATAGGCAGCCAGAGACAAGATGGACTGCAGCACTTAGGGGTTTTCGTGGCCTACCACCCCACGACCCCCACTAGTGCCGGGTTGATGTGGTGTTACCAACCCTGTGTCTGGCATGACAACACCATCCTCTGCCTCCATTGCGTCATCACCTGAAAAATAGAGAGAAAAAGGTCAATACACATGTCAGAAGCACAGGACACACACACACACCGACAGCAAAGGCATCCGGCAGACATGTGACACACAACATATCACCTGGCATGCATGCTGGGTCTACTTTGAATAGCTTCTGAGATCAGACCTGTTGAAAGGTGGCAGTTTCCATGGAAGTGGGTCTATGCAGTGCAGAAAATGTGTACGCCACTCACTGCCTACATGTACAAGCACTACATGGTGTGTGCCAGGAAATGTGAAGGCAGTGCAATGTCAAATTCAGACATCACGTGCATTGTGCACTCAATGTGTACCATGTCTAGAAGCCAAGCACCCCTCCACCCCAGTACCAAAGCAGGGATGCCTAGCATGGTATCAAAAGGCTGACCATACACCTGTGTATTGACAGGCAGTGTTGACTGGCATCAACAGCTTAATGTGATTCAAATTACAACACTGCAAATGATGCTGGGACAGTGGGCAGGACACATGATGGAAACTCCGGAGGCCGCCCACGTGTGAAGAAGACACAACAAGAGTTGGACAGAGTCATTGGCCATTGAACAGGCTGAGGCCTGTGAGCCACACAGATTGTCACAGCATAAACATGTGTGCAACGCAGGACTGAGCCACAGTTGACATGGGAAGGCTGATGAGATGGCAGGCAATGTATGTAACCAAGGACTTATATTACAGTGATCATCCAGTAAAGGACACATAGGGGCATGCGTGCAATGCACATGGAGCATGAATGGGCACTCATGTCCCTGCGGGACATCTGACCCATGCACAGTACAAGTGAGATACCCTGCATCGACTACTAAGGCTGTACCACATGGCATATGTCTGGCAGATTCTACGCTGGAAGTTAGCATCTACACAGGACACATGAACAAGAAAGTACACATTGGCAAGATTGAAGCAGACCAGTGCAAAGGTGGAACTGGGGTGCAGAGTGGCGGAGGAGGGGCAAGGGAGCATGCCTACATGGAGTCCCGCATGCAGGCAGAGGAGACATGCATGACGTAGCATTGCATTACTTACACATCAGAACCATGTACACGTCACATGTAGCAGCAATCATGCACAACACATCCCACAAGTGAAACACACACGTCCTCAACAAACACGCATCAACACTCACTGGACTGGGCATCAAAGTCCAGCTTCTCTCCCACACCTTGGACCAATTCAGGTGGTATGAACTCCGCAACGAGAGCCTCATGTGGAGTGAGTTCTTCCTCCTCTGGTGCAGGCCCACTGCCAGTCACCAGAGTCAAGTTGTAATTTGAGGCACGCTTGGCCTTAGTGCTGCGCTTGATGTCATTCCAGAGCTTTTTGCACTCCTGCGCCGTGCGCACCTCATGGCCGAATGAACTGACATGTTCCGTAACATGCTTCCAGTGGGTGTCACGTTGGGCAGCCGTGGTCTGACTATTGGCACCCACTAGCATGTCACGGCTGTGGCCCTGCACGTAGTCCACGAGGAAGTCCAGTTCCTGCTTACAGAAAGGCTTCTTCCTCGACGTGCAGGAGGTCGTGGCTGTGTGTGGGGTCGCAGCCTGTGCTGCAGGTGCAACCTTCCTCCTCCTGGACTGTGGCGCAGACACTGGCTGGCTAATGCCGCCCTGACCAGTATGGCCAGTGGGTTCGGTGGATTGAGCCAAGGGAGTGGCAGGTGGAGGGATGACCAAAGGCCTGGCTTGTGTCAGTGGCAGCTGGGTGCCCACTAATGGACCCTGCGCAGCAACATCAGCTGTGGCAGGGTCGTTGGCCGCAACGGTCCTGGTTGGCAGACTCACAACGGGGGTGCTGTTGGGTGCATCTGCCCCTGCACTTGCCAACACCCGGCTGTTCGGGGCAGCAGATGACATGACTGCCCCAGGGACACGTGTCTTGGTCTGAGCAGCCCGGCCTGCCCCTATGGTTTCCCCCCTGGCCTGTTGGAGATCTACCAAGGGCTCTTCAAGTGCCAACACAGCCTGCGCTGGCAGACCCTGAGCCTGGGTGGCGGTGTCCACAGCTGCACCTGCAGCTACCACTACCCTTGGGCCCGTGGCAGTCGATGGAACGGACTGCCGGGTCATACGGGTGCCAGTGCCAGATGCAGGAGCTGCATCCCCCGGAACCACAGGGGGTGGTGGCATGGCTGCACCGACACATGGCACAACATTGTGCTCAAGTGGCGCACCCCTGCCTCTTCCCCCTCTGTGGCTGCCCTGGACACCCTGGAGTCCCCCTACTCCCTGGTCACCACGGCCACGTCCCCGACCACGCCCGCCACGAGGAGTACGCCCAGCTGAGGCGTCCCTCACCTTTGGTGGCCTCCCAACCATGGCACAGATGTTGTAGTGCTGGCACAGATGGAGTGGTGCCAATGGGAGGTGTACACCACAATTGACCTGGGCAATTGGGGTGAAGGGGGTGGGAAGCAAGATGTTAACAGCCCCCCTGCACCTGCAAGGCTGTATGTGACCCCGGTGATGTGGTGACGGGTCACGCAACGCTCAGGCACCCCAAAACTGCAGTAAAACCGTGCACGCAACCCTGCAGCCTACGTGCGTGGATTCAACCTCCCGCAGTACGCGGTGGCACCCAGTAACACGAATTACGCGTACGCGTGGGACACGCAGGCTACTATGACATTGAAAATGGGTGCGATACACAGGGGCACCCGCAGTGGGAAAAAGAGCGTGTGCGACTCACCGTCTGACTAGCGCGATGCAGAAAAACACGCGTAGCCAATACCCCCGCCAAAAGAAGAGATACATCCTTGATAGCTGTGAAGTTGTGATGGCGCGCGAAACAACAGGAAGCAGCAACACACGTCGGTCTCCACGAAAGGCACGTACAGCGAACTGCTGGGCCCACTCACCTTTAACCCATGCTGAGGGAAAAGAAGGCGCGCGTCACGTCACTTACGCGCATGTGCCCTTTCCTCGTATTACACGCGGACGTGCAGTTTCCACACGCGCTTACGCGCATGGCCCTTTCCACGTGTTACACGCGGACGTGCAGTTTCCACATGCGCTTACGCGCATGGCCCTTTCCACGTATTACACACGGACGTGCAGTTTCCACGCGCGCTTACGCGCATGGGCCCTTTCCTCGTATCACACGCGGACGTGCAGTTTTTCACGCGCGCTGAAATGCCCATGCACGTCTGTACGCGTCACGTCACAGGGGCGCTTGCGCTTGAGGGGCCTTCTGTCCAATGATAATGCGTATGCGTGCAGACGTGCTTACGCGCTAAGGGCCTTTCCTCGAATTACACGCTGACGTGCAGATTTTTCACGTGCCAAATCACTCCGTATCAAGCTGGCCACACGTAAGCACACGGAAGACCACGCTCCTGCCCAGAAGGCCGAACTACTGCCCCCCAGAGCCCCGAGCACGCTCCCACCTGCCATCTGCTGCTGCCTGACTGCCTGCTGTCCACGTGCACTGCCATTTGCTGCCTGCACATCAGCCAGGGGTACTGTTGCTGTGACCACCCCTGCTGGAACCAAAGACTCCCGACTGGGATTCCATCGCTCCACAGCCCAGCCCCAGGACCCAGTTGCCCACCCACTCCTGCCTCTGGGGTTGTCATGTCGGGGCAAACACCATCTGTGACCACTGACAACCCCCGGCCAGAGAGGCAGAGGGGCACCAGCTTCAGTGCCACCGAAGTTGGTGTCCTGGTGGAGCAAGTCCTGGGGCAGTATGATGCCCTCTTCGGAAGTTCCCGCGCCGACAAGGAAGGACGGACTCGGATCTGGACTGACATCGTGACTGCCATCAACGCGGAGGGGGTGGCAGTCCGCGACTTACAACATGTCAGGAAGCGCTGGGAGGACTTCAGGTCCAGGACCCTGAACACGGCCCGGCGCCTCTTGAAGGCAGCGGATGCCAAGGGGCGCCGGGGCCACTTGTCGGAAGAACAGATGAGGGTCCTGGAACGCATATCCCCAGCGCTCCACGTCCAGGTCCTAGAGAAGCAGACCCGTCTGGAGTCGAGCGGTGAGTGTACATGCATCCTGATAGTGAGCAGTGCGTGTGGTGATTATTCAGTAGTGTGCAGGTTGCACATCTGTTTGTATGGGGTCGAGTATGGGTGCGGGTGTACAGGGCCCTGGGGCTGACACATGCGAGGGCTGTAATGTGTGAGACATGGATGGTGCTTGTGTGTGTAGGCTTGCATGCCAAATGCAGTTGTGTGGGCACACATGTTTGGATGAATGTGTATGTAAGTAGACATGTCCGTGATGTCACGCATGTATGTTGTTTTCGGCTGCATGTATCAGCACTGTGTACATGTGCATGTGTGTGTATTTGACAAGGGTGCAACAGTGATGCAACATGGATGCATGTGACAGCGGTATGTGGAAGCCTGATTGGCAGATGTGACATGGATGCCCGTCTGAACAGTGCGACACTTGGCAGAGGTGTACACATGCATGCAAGTGTGGTGGTGTGTGTACATGTGTGGTGCACTTCCTGTGTTGCATGTGATGTCTGGCTCACCTTTGGCTGCTCATGCTGTTGTATGTGTATGGATGGTGGTGGCAGTTGCGATATGGCTGTGGTATGGCTCATGTGTGCGAGTTGTAATGACATGTGTGTTGGGGATTGTGATGACATGTCTGAGGTTTGCCAATGCCACTCATGTGCAACTGTCATGTGTGTATGTGTCCATTGTACAGTGCCCTGATGCCTGTGTTTTGTTTCTCCCTGTCTGCAGCGTCAACTGATGAAGAGGGCGGAGAAGGTGCTGTGGAGCACAGCGGCGGGGATCCCACCGCCAGCCGGAGACGCAAGGCCCGGCTCCCCTCCCGTGTTGTCATCTCGTCGGGGAGTGAGGAGTCAGGTGCCGCGTCCCAGGCCGCAGCTGCCGGGGGGAGGTCCAAGTTGGAGGTTGGAGTTGGACTCCTCGGCAGCAGAAGGGGCAGCTGGGACCCCACAGGGCCCAACAGGGGAAGATGGCACGGAGTCATCCAGGTTGGTGGGGGGTTTGGTGGAGGAGGAGGCCGTGCAAGCACCAGAGACGGGGTCTGGAGGTGGGGATCCCACTGGTGCTAGTGGTGCAGTGCAGGACCAGGGACAGGAGGCAGCACAGGCCACCGCGGAGGTGCCTGTGTGCAATCCTGTCCCCGATCCTGTCCCTGCATCATCTTGCACCAGCAGGGATGCCTACGTCCAGACCCGTTTTCAGGCAGGGGATGAGCTCACGTCAACTGGCCTTCCTCTGCCTGCGGACGTGGCTATCCAGGTCCGGGTTGAGCCTGTCCTGGCTGGTGTGGCGTTGCGTCAACGGGCCATGCGAGGTGACCTGCAGTCTTTTCATGGAGAGACTGCATGTCATCTCGAATGACTTGTTGACCACGTCAGCCTGCTGGGACAGGTCACCCAGGCCGGATTCCTCCGTCTGATGGGGCTTGCTCCGACCCCCTCCTCAACTGGACCCCCTACGCACCAGTCATCCTCTGTGCCCTCTTCCCACCCATCAGTCACCTGGGTGCCCTGTGGAGCTGCCTCTGACGGTGCGGCCAGGCTGGTGGAGGAGGCATCCCTGCCACAGTCGGGAGTCGGACGTCCAGCAGGGGTGGCCACATCAACAACTGCACCCCAGCCGGCGGAGGATGTGCAGGCAGCAGGAGGCAGTGCACGGGCAGAGGCACAGCAGCAGCAGCAACGTGGTGGGAGCCATGAAGGCTCGGGGCCTTCAACATCGGAGGGGCAGGCATCGGCCAGAGGGCAGGTTGACCCAGGACGGGGTGTGTCTTCTGTGTGGCAGCGGTTGGGCCAGCAGATAGGTGCGGAGCGGCGGCGGGCGGAAGAGGCGTGGCTCACAATGGTCAGGGCGGAGAACTCCATGCGGAGGGCCCTGAGGCGGGCCGAGTGCCTCGAGGCAATCCGCAGAGGGTTGGAGGAGGAGACGGCGTCGTCCCTGCGGACCCTCGGGCCATGGAACAGGACCGCCTCCGGGACATCGAACAGGAGTTCGATGATGCCCTGGCCCGGAACACCACTGAGTGAGCCGCTGGACTTGCCCGCCGCCTTTGTATATAGTTCTTTAGTTTTAGGTTTCCTTTGTTTGTTCTTATGATTTGGAGTCGACGGACACTGCTCCACTTTTTGTATATAGTTGCATTTTAGTTAGGGTTTTTTGTAGGTTTCCTTTGTTCAGTTGGGCTCATGGACCCTTGGATGTTTTGTAGATAGTTCTTCATTGGATTGATTTTATTTTTAATTTGACTTTGGACAACATTTTTTGGGATTCGGATTTTGTGTTTTTATTTTTTTAGACGGACATGCAGCTTATCTTTTTTTCATTGCCATTGTAGTTTGTTTCATTTCATTTGCATTCTTTTTTTTTAATACAATTTTGTTTTCATACTTCACTGTGTGGTATCATCTCATTGGTTTCATGCATGTCATGTTGGGTGTTTTCCCATTCAATTGCAACCATTGTGTGTGACGGACATGGGTTCATTTGCTTTATGAACATTGGGGGTGTAACATGTAATTTCCATTTCCATGTGGGTGAATGGGTTACTTGGTAGGGCTTTTTGGCTGTGGAGGCTGACCATAACGCACATGATTGGGGATTGTGAGGACCTGGTGGAGGCTGCCCATGGTGGCTGGGGGGTGGGGGTGATAGGGGACATGAGTGGGGGCCTGGTGGAGGGTGCCCCACACTGCTGGGGGGTGGGGGTGGTGGGAGACATGGATGGGGGCCTGGTGGAGGCTGCCCCTGGTGACTGGGGGGGGTGGGGGTGGTGGGAGACATGGGTGGGGGCCTGGTGGAGGCTGCCCCTGGTGGCTGGGGGGGGTGGTGCTGGGAGACATGGGTGGGGGCCTGGTGGAGGCTCCCCCTGGTGACTGGGGGGTGGGGGTGGTGGGAGACATGGGTGGGGGCCTGGTGGTTGGTGCCTCTGGTGGCTGGGGGGTGGGGGTGCTGGGAGACATGGGTGGGGGCCTGGTGGTGGGTGCCCCTGCACTGCTGGGGGGTGTGGGTGCTGGGAGACATGGGTGGGGGCCTGGTGGAGGCTGCCCCTGGTGACTGGGGGGGTGGGGGTGGTGGGAGACATGGGTGGGGGCCTGGTGGAGGCTGCCCCTGGTGACTGGGGGGGTGGGGGTGGTGGGAGACATGGGTGGGGGCCTGGTGGAGGGTGCCCCTGGTGGCTGGGGGTGGGGGTGCTGGGAAACATGAGTTGGACATGGGTGGGGGCCTGGTGGAGGCTGCCCCTGCACTGCTGGGGGGTGGGGGTGGTAGGAGACATGGGTGGGGGCCTGGTGGAGGCTGCCCCTGGTGACTGGGGTGGTGGGGGTGGTGGGAGACATGGGTGGGGCCTGCTGGCAGGTGCCCCACAGTGCTGGGGGGTGGGGGTGGTGGGAGACATGGGTGGGGGCCTGGTGGTTGGTGCCCCTGGTGGCTGGGGGGTGGGGGTGCTGGGAGACATGGGTGGGGACCTGGTGGTGGGTGCCCCTGCACTGCTGGGGGGTGTGGGTGCTGGGAGACATGGGTGGGGGCCTGGTGGTGGGTGCCCCTGCACTGCTGGGGGTTGGGGGTGGTGGGTGACATGGGTGGGAGCCTGGTGGAGGCTGCCCCTGCACTGCTGGGGGGTGGGGGTGGTGGGAGACATGGGTGGGGGCCTGGTGGAGGCTGCCCCTGGGGAGTGGGGGGTGGGGGTGGTGGGAGACATGGGTGGGGGCCTGGTGGAGGCTGCCCCTGGTGGCTGGGGGGTGGGGGTGCTGGGAGACATGGGTGGGGGCCTGGTGGTTGGTGCCCCTGGTGGCTGGGGGGTGGGGGTGCTGGGAGACATGGGTGGGGGCCTGGTGGTGGGTGCCCCTGCACTGCTGGGGGGTGTGGGTGCTGGGAGACATGCGTGGGGGCCTGGTGGAGGCTGCCCCTGGTGACTGGGGGGTGGGGGTGGTGGGAGACATGGGTGGGGGCCTGGTGGAGGCTGCCCCTGGTGACTGGGGGGTGGGGGTGGTGGGAGACATGGGTGGGGGCCTGGTGGAGGGTGCCCCTGGTGGCTGGGGGTGGGGGTGCTGGGGAACATGAGTTGGACATGGGTGGGGGCCTGGTGGAGGCTGCCCCTGCACTGCTGGGGGGTGGGGGTGGTGGGAGACATGGGTGGGGGCCTGGTGGAGGCTGCCCCTGGTGACTGGGGTGGTGGGGGTGGTGGGAGACATGGGTGGGGCCTGCTGGCAGGTGCCCCACAGTGCTGGGGGGTGGGGGTGGTGGGAGACATGGGTGGGGGCCTGGTGGTTGGTGCCCCTGGTGGCTGGGGGGTGGGGGTGCTGGGAGACATGGGTGGGGGCCTGGTGGTGGGTGCCCCTGCCCTGCTGGGGGGTGTGGGTGCTGGGAGACATGGGTGGGGGCCTGGTGGTGGGTACCCCTGCACTGCTGGGGGGTGGGGGTGGTGGGAGACATGGGTGGGGGCCTGGTGGAGGCTGCCCCTGCACTGCTGGGGGGTGGGGGTGGTGGGAGACATGGGTGGGGGCCTGGTGGAGGCTGCCCCTGGGGAGTGGGGGGTGGGGGTGGTGGGAGACATGGGTGGGGGCCTGGTGGAGGCTGCCCCTGGTGGCTGGGGGGTGGGGGTGCTGGGAGACATGGGTGGGGGCCTGGTGGTGGGTGCCCCACAGTGCTGGGGGGTGGGGGTGGTGGGGAACATGAGTTGGACATGGGTGGGGGCCTGCTGGCAGGTGCCCCACAGTGCTGGGGGGTGGGGGTGGTGGGGAACATGAGTTGGACATGGGTGGGGGCCTGCTGGCAGGTGCCCCACAGTGCTGGGGGGTGGGGGTGGTGGGGAACATGAGTTGGACATGGGTGGGGGCCTGCTGGCAGGTGCCCCACAGTGCTGGGGGGTGGGGGTGGTGGGGAACATGAGTTGGACATGGGTGGGGGCCTGGTGGAGGCTGCCCCTGCACTGCTGGGGGGGTGGGGGTGCTGGGAGACATGGGTGGGGCCTGCTGGCAGGTGCCCCACAGTGCTGGGGGGTGGGGTGGTGGGGAACATGAGTTGGACATGGGTGGGGCCTGCTGGCAGGTGCCCCACAGTGCTGGGGGGTGGGGGTGGTGGGGAACATGAGTTGGACATGGGTGGGGGCCTGCTGGCAGGTGCCCCACATTGCTGGGGGGTGGGGGTGGTGGGGAACATGAGTTGGACATGGGTGGGGGCCTGGTGGAGGCTGCCCCTGGTGGCTGGGGGGTGGGGGTGGTGGGGAACATGAGTTGGACAAGGGTGGGGGCCTGCTGGCAGGTGCCCCACAGTGCTGGGGGGTGGGGGTGGTGGGAGAAATGGGTGGGGGCCTGGTGGAGGCTGCCCCTGGTGGCTGGGGGGTGTGGGTGCTGGGAGACATGGGTGGGGGCCTGGTGGAGGCTGCCCCTGGTGGCTGGGGGGTGGGGGTGGGGGGAGACATGGGTGGGGGCCTGGTGGTTTTTGCCCCTGGTGGCTGGGGGGTGGGGGTGCTGGGAGACATGGGTGGGGGCCTGGTGGTGGGTGCCCCTGCACTGCTGGGGGGTGTGGGTGCTGGGAGACATGGGTGGGGGCCTGGTGGAGGCTCCCCCTGGTGACTGGGGGGTGGGGGTGGTGGGAGACATGGGTGGGGGCCTGGTGGAGGCTGCCCCTGGTGACTGGGGGGGTGGGGGTGTTGGGAGACATGGGTGGGGGCCTGGTGGAGGGTGCCCCTGGTGGCTGGGGGGTGGGGGTGCTGGGGAACATGAGTTGGACATCGGTGGGGGCCTGGTGGAGGCTGCCCCTGCACTGCTGGGGGGTGGGGGTGGTGGGAGACATGGGTGCGGGCCTGGTGGAGGCTGCCCCTGGTGGCTGGGGGGTGGTGGTGCTGGGAGACATGGGTGGGGGCCTGGTGGAGGCTGCCCCTGGTGATTGGGGGGTGGGGGTGGTGGGAGACATGGGTGGGGGCCTGGTGGTTGGTGCCCCTGGTGGCTGGGGAGTGGGGGTGCTGGGAGACATGGGTGGGGGCCTGGTGGTGGGTGCCCCTGCACTGCTGGGGGGTGTGGGTGCTGGGAGACATGGGTGGGGGCCTGGTGGAGGCTGCCCCTGGTGGCTGGGGGGTGGGGGTGGTGGGAGACAAGGGTGGGGGCCTGGTGGAGGCTGCCCCTGGTGACTGGGGGGGGGGTGGGGGTGGTGGGAGACATGGGTGGGGGCCTGGTGGTTGGTGCCCCTGGTGGCTGGGGGGTGGGGGTGCTGGGAGACATGGGTGGGGGCCTGGTGGCGGGTGCCCCTGCACTGCTGGGGGGTGGGGGTGGTGGGAGACATGGGTGGGGGCCTGGTGGAGGCTGCCCCTGGGGAGTGGGGGGTGGGGGTTGTGGGAGACATGGGTGGGGGCCTGTGGAGGGTGCCCCTGGTGGCTGGGGGTGCAGGGGGACATGCGTTGGTGGGCAGTAGTGCAAGTTGACATGTGGGTTGGCTGGGGGGCATGGCCATGGTGGATGGGGTGCCTGCAGGACATGTGCAGGGTAGGCCCCTGTGGTGTGAGCCACCTGCAGGTGCCGTGGAGGGTGTAGAGGGAACATCTGGGAAGGCCCACACGTGCAATTCACGTGTGGTGCTCCCCGCGCACCCCTGTAATACACGTACCCTGATGGAATCACGTGTCGAACTTCCCCCGCACCCCGAAATACACGTACCCTGATGGAATCGCGTGTGGAACTTCCCGCGCACCCCTGGAATACACGTACCCTGCTGATTTTGCGTGTGTAACTTCCCCTGCACCCTGAAATACACGTACTCTGCTGGAATCGCGTGTGTAACTTCCCCTGCACCCTGAAATACACGTACCCTGCTGATATCGCGTGTGGAACTTCACGCGCACCCTGAAATACACGTACCCTGATGGAATCGCGTTTGGAACTTCACGCGCACCCCAAAATACACGTACCCTGATGGAATCGCGTGTGAAACTTCCCGCGCACCCCTGAGATACGCGTACCCTGCTCGCATGGGCCCAATCGCGTGTGGAAATTCCTGCGCACCCCTGAAATACACGTACCCTGCTGGAATCGCGTGTGTAACTTACCCTGCACCCTGAAATACACATACCCTGCTGATATTGCGTGTGGAACTTCACGTGCACCCCGAAATACACATACCCTGATGGCATCGCGTGTGGAACTTTACGCGCACCCCGAAATACACGTACCCTGATGGAATCGCTTGTGGAACTTCCCGCGCACCCCTGAGATACGCGTACCCTGCTCGCACGGGTCCAATCGCGTGTGGAAATTCCTGCGCATCCCTGAAATACACGTACCATGATGAAATCGCATGTGGAACTTCCTGCGCACCCCTGAAATACGCGTACCCTGCTCGCACGGGGCCAATCGCGTGAGGTACTTCCCGCACACTGCTGGGGGGTGGGGGTGGTGGGAGACATGGGTGGGGGCCTGGTGGAGGCTGCCCCTGGGGAGTGGGGGGTGGGGGTTGTGGGAGACATGGGTGGGGGCCTGTGGAGGGTGCCCCTGGTGGCTGGGGGTGCAGGGGGACATGCGTTGGTGGGCAGTAGTGCAAGTTGACATGTGGGTTGGCTGGGGGGCATGGCCATGGTGGATGGGGTGCCTGCAGGACATGTGCAGGGTAGGCCCCTGTGGTGTGAGCCACCTGCAGGTGCCGTGGAGGGTGTAGAGGGAACATCTGGGAAGGCCCACACGTGCAATTCACGTGTGGTGCTCCCCGCGCACCCCTGTAATACACGTACCCTGATGGAATCACGTGTCGAACTTCCCCCGCACCCCGAAATACACGTACCCTGATGGAATCGCGTGTGGAACTTCCCGCGCACCCCTGGAATACACGTACCCTGCTGATTTTGCGTGTGTAACTTCCCCTGCACCCTGAAATACACGTACTCTGCTGGAATCGCGTGTGTAACTTCCCCTGCACCCTGAAATACACGTACCCTGCTGATATCGCGTGTGGAACTTCACGCGCACCCTGAAATACACGTACCCTGATGGAATCGCGTTTGGAACTTCACGCGCACCCCAAAATACACGTACCCTGATGGAATCGCGTGTGGAACTTCCCGCGCACCCCTGAGATACGCGTACCCTGCTCGCATGGGCCCAATCGCGTGTGGAAATTCCTGCGCACCCCTGAAATACACGTACCCTGCTGGAATCGCGTGTGTAACTTACCCTGCACCCTGAAATACACGTACCCTGCTGATATTGCGTGTGGAACTTCACGTGCACCCCGAAATACACATACCCTGATGGCATCGCGTGTGGAACTTTACGCGCACCCCGAAATACACGTACCCTGATGGAATCGCTTGTGGAACTTCCCGCGCACCCCTGAGATACGCGTACCCTGCTCGCACGGGTCCAATCGCGTGTGGAAATTCCTGCGCATCCCTGAAATACACGTACCATGATGAAATCGCATGTGGAACTTCCTGCGCACCCCTGAAATACGCGTACCCTGCTCGCACGGGGCCAATCGCGTGAGGTACTTCCCGCGCACCCCAGTGATACACGTAGCCCGCTTGCTGTGCTGGTACAGGGTTAGCGCAGCCCTTTGCGCTGGATTGGGTATATTGATGGCTTTTCCCTGCGCGAGAGGCGTTCTTGGGGGCGTAACTGGCGCTGCTGCAGGGTCGCTGCGCCACTGTGCGCCACGGCTGGTTTTGGTGGCTGGAATCCATGAATACGCTGTGCGCGGAAATGGATTTTTGCGCACGGGGCTGGCGCAGGGATTCGCACGCGCACACTGTGCGCCAGCCGCGTGCGCCACTTGTGCGCTGAATTCTATGAATTAACCCCTTGATGTCAAATAAATGCACTTCACAAAATTTACAATCTTGTTGTTTGCTTTTAAATCACTGTTTCATATTCCGAATTGTGGCGCGCTGTGTTGTGATATAATTTGTGTTGTCTTCCGGGTTCTGTGTAAAGTCACTTAGGACTGGAGAGGACTGGGCGCATTTGATGACGCACCCTGTAACGTCACAGAGAGAGGCAGGGAATATGAATGCTTTGATAATTTCAGGCTTAGGGGCGGGAGATATGATTTAGTGTCGCAAAAGCAAGTCAGCCAGGTCAATAGCGCCAGTCATATGATTATCACATAATGTCGGCGCACACCAGCCGGATTTATCGTTTCTTTAGTGGACAAAAAGTCGGTTGATGCTCATAGGAGATTGTACTATTAACGGACAAAAGGAGTGGTCTTAAAACACTTTCACCCTGACAACGAACAATACAAACAACGTTCTCAGAACACCCCATTTAGTGTAATTGCAACCATTTCGGGACACCGCGAGTGTTCTTAGAACACATTCAACTAGACAGATTACAATACGGACAGCGTCCTGAGGACACCCCCAGTTTGTGTCTTTACAAACAATTAATTACACCGCGAGTGTTCATAGCTCATTTTTACCTTCCTTGCGAACAAAAATGACACATACTCCGTCCTCTAAACACCCCACCATTTAGTTTATTTACAAAATGTCAGAACAGCCGTGTTCTCCGCGGACAAATCGAACGCAACAAAAACGTCTAGCACATAAAAAAACAAAACATTGAACCTATCTCATACTCCCCCACCCTCCCCAAACACTCTTACACACCAACACAGGGTACTAAATACAATTTTTTATCCACGTTTCACCGCGCTGTACGCGGTCGATGGCGAATACAAGATGGCGGGCGCCACAGAAAATCTGACGCGCTCCACACCCCTCGCCGTCCAATCAGCGAACACGTCACATGTCCGTGGACATGAAGCAAGGCCATGGGCCAATCGGGGTGCTGTCCGCGGAGCGAACAGGGAAGTCCGTCCGCGAAGCGAACACAGATATCACTAATTTTTTTGCCTTACATTTTGGTGATTTTTTAAAAAACTACTGGACGGATTTACACCAAATTTGCAAAAGCACGCTTTCGGGACCAGGCCGCCGCTCCTGCCGCAAATTTGGTGTAAATCCGTCCAGCGGTTCGGGCTGTAGCCGTGCGCAAAGTTTTTTCCCATTCAGTCTAAGGGAAAAAAAAAGTTTTGGGACCCCCCCTATAACTTTTCCCCACCTGGACGAATCCTCACCAAACTTTGGAAAAAAATTTCAGAGTGGGCCATATACTTTTTTTGCAAAGTTTGGTGAGGATTCGTCCAGGGGGAGCGAAGTTATAAGCCGCCCAAAAAGTGCTCTTCCTATGGAAACACCAATTTAACCATAACTACATGGCCACTAACGTGGCCATGTAATATATATGTTAAACTTATGTATGATTTGAGTATTAAATAAATAAATAAATCTTTACCCTTACAAACTAGCTTGATTCCTGGTTCAGTGTGACCTGGGGGGTATTTTGAGACGGGTGTGATATGAGTGGTATGTCATTCAGAGTATTGAACTAATAGACAAAAATAAATAAGGGTTTCATTGTGCGCTACATGCTAGGCAAGACCTTGGTGAGTGCCTGATTGAAATCCATTACAAAAGCCTTACCCAACCAGTCAGCTCAGCAATGGAATAAATTGCCATTGAACTTGAGAGCGGAATCCAACCTCCTCAGATACCGAAAGCAAATCAAAACCTTCCTATTCAAATGAACCCGTCATCCCTGAGTAGTTCTTATCCTCTTCTGTGTCTTGGCATTCCAAGAGTCTCATGATCTGTTCCTTTTAGTCAACATGTTATGTGTAAGTCAATGGGCCTCATTACGACTCTGGGGGTACGGGTTTAACTGTGCCGGTAAAGGTGCCGGAGCCGTTAAAGCCATACCGCCTCATTACGAGGTTCCCTCGCGGGACCCGCTCTGGATGTCTGGTCAGACCAGACATCCTTTGCGGGTCCCGCGAGGGGACCAGCATGCTAACAACGAGCCTGTTACTAACGGGCCCATTGTTAGCATCATCCCCATTCCCATCGAGCCCTAATGGGGCTCGAATGGGAATGGGGATGGTCCAGGTCCGGGTTCCCTAAATGGGGAAATACCGGGCCCTCCTAGGTCGGAATGGCCTGATAATTCCCCATTTAGGAAACCCGGACCCAGACCCGAGTTTGGAGGCAGCCATGCTCTTATTAAGGGCATGGCTGCCTCCAAACTCGTAATGAAGCCCAATGTCTTTATGTGGCGCCCCTATGCCTGCAGACTTTTGGCTCCTTACAAACAAATAAATAAATAAAAATAAAAAAATGATATGAGAAGACATGTGTTGCTATTGCATAGATATACAGCTGTGCAGGCTTTAGATATGTGGTAGGTAATCTGGAAGTTTCAAGATCAGAGGGCCAGAGACGTATTCGTATGTGAAGAGATAGGGGGTCAGGGCAAAGGAGTGTGGTGGGCTCTGGCCTGGTTGGGTGGGGGTCAGGAGTACGCTGGCAGTTTAGTGGAGATGGATAGACACAGTGCATGGGCCTGATACTGTGTCACGCTCCTCGTAGAGCACATTCTTGGAAATTATACTAGTTATTTGCAACATTGAGAGGACAGGGAAAGGATGGACTTCCCCGAGAATAAGGCTTGTGCGGAGCTGGCCTGGTGTGCTGATGGCTTGGCACCTGGGTGTGAGCTAGAGATGTGAGCGCTGCAGCCCGCATAGTGGCGGTTTTGGACCTAGTAGAAGATGGTGCAAGGACCTAATACAAAATGGAGTCTTGGAGCTGAGGCAGGGCTAGTGTTATTCATCTAATTCTATGCATTTTAGGGCTCTTCACATGTTCTGAAGGTGGGTGCTGCTCCCCCCTCAGCTTTGGGGGGAGTTTATTCAATTTGGCTGCTATTAGGGGGGTGCGATAGGATTGTTTCCTTCCCAATAAATAAAAAACGGATCCCTAAATAATCAAAGGTAGACATAATTTCCAAATTACTATCATCTATGATACATTTAGCTTAGTTGACTTTTGAGATCATATGACCATTACATTTGACATTTTTACATTGATTGAGTCCATGCATGTTACAAAAAAAGGTTAAACCTTTGAGAAGACTTATTAATTCACGTATAGTTTTGACCAGTAATACTGCATCGTCTGCATAAAATAATAGTGGAGTTGATTTTTCTGATATTTTTGGCACATCTCTTGCTAAATAACTCTCTAAATCATACATTTGTAACATAACTAAAAGAACAGCCAAGACACATCCCTGTCTGACCCCATGATTTCCTGACAAACATTAGCATTTCTACCAAATCTTAAACGTGAATTTCTATCCTCATAAAGTGCTATATGTATGGTAGAAGGGCCTGCAGTATACCTAGATTCCTAATTGTGTCCCATGATTAATTCCTTAGATTCTAGGCCAAAAGAAATACTGAGATCCAAGAAACCCCAAAACAACTTCTCACCCTGACTTCCCAAGCTTTATATACTAATAGCCATTGGGTCATACTTTGAGGTAGTATGCTTTCCTTTATGACACCATGTTCAGGCAGGGTAATTCGATTATTTGTAAGTGCCCACTCATATAATCTCATATTCAGCACTCTCCCATTCGTTTTTGCATTCACATTTAACATGGATATCGAACAGTATCATGCTGGATCGCTAGTTTGCCCTTTTATTAACTCTGCATGATTTCAGTTTCTTTCCATGATCTGCCATACATGATTGACTAAAGACTCAGGGCCTCATTACGACCCTGGCGGAAGACCATGGTGCTCTTAGCACCATGGTCCATGCCGGTAAGTTACCGACGCCGCCATGGAGAAAGGGGGAATTACCACCCCATTACAAGGTTGGCGGGGCGGTAATTCTCCCTTCCTCCATGGCCCTTCCCCATTCCCATTTTTGCCCCATAGGGCTCAATGGGAATGGGGAAGGTGCTAAGTACGGTGCCGCAAATTGCGGCACCGTACTTAGCACCAAGGTCCCTTTGCGCGTCCCTACTTTAACGGCTGGTCTACACCAGCCGTTAAGGTTTAGGTCCCGCAAAGGGACCTTGTAATTAGGCGCTAATAGGTTAACGGCGCCGCATCCTTTTACGGTGCCGTTAACCCATTAGCGCCTGGGTCGTAATGAGGCCCTCAGAGTAGTACCATACTCCATATTTCCAGTTCCATTGTTGTCATATCTGCAAGAATATTACCAGGACCAAGCACCTTCCCATTTTTCATATAATGTAATCCCCATCTAACTTCTACCAGCTCAACTTTCAAATATTCTTCCCTGCATATTACTACTTCAGAAGGACTGACCAATGCCTATGAGTTATTTTGCTCTTGGTACAAACTTGCAAAGTGATTGAGCCATTCGGTGACACTTACTCCACTCTTTATACACTTCCATTTCCCAATCTTACTTTCAATGATAGCCAACAAATATTTCTGATTTTTCATGATTGCTACCTCATGTAGTGCTTCCCATATATTTTTAGAATGCATGATGTTATGCTCTTCCAAAAACCTACTATACTTATTTCCAGTCATTTATGATCCAGCCTCTTATTGCTATTTTTCAAGGTCTCCAACAAAATGATTTTTGCCCCCTGCACATGTATTCAGACCATCTCACATGTCTACCATTTTCTCATGTGTTGCTATTACTAGGGGGTTTGAAACACACGTCCTCAGCTCTTTGGTAAACCACAATGATATCTTTTGGACCTGCCTCAGGTAACATCATACATTCTCCTCAGGGTAAGTGGACAGGGTAGGAGACAGTGGTATAATTCTTGTTACCCAAGATGCCATCTGAGGTGTACCCAACTTAATGACCAGTTGTTTGGGCTTTTGTGTGAGGTGCAGGAGAATGACTTTGAGAGTGCATTGCCCTCCTTCTCTAGCCAAATGTTGAAATGTCCCAACATGGTGAGGATTTGGTGCTCTATCAAAAGATTAGAAACTGTGTGGTCCTGGTTGTCTATGAAAGACAGGTTCAAAAAGGGTGGTGTGTAGACGAGAAGGAAGCTTAGTGTGGAAGTGTGTGAGGTGTAAGGAAGGCATTGTATTAAATACAGACACAAGTGATCACATTTCAAGGGTGTTTATTGCACTAAATCTAAAGATGGGAGCAACACAGTCATAGTGGTGTCTTTGTCAAAATAAAAAGGCCTATACTAATAAACATATTGCCAATCCTTACTTCTAAATACAAATGGTGTGGGACAATGTATGCAAAAGAAAAGTGTTCAAGAAATAATATGTTAGGATAGTAGAGCAGTTGGCTCCCCTTCCCCACGTTTTCAGCACGGGACAAGGTGGCACACTTGGACTTTACACACACTCTGGCTTCTTGGCCATGAGGTAGCAGTTCAAAACATAGACATCAGGGCGTTCTGACAAAGTCTCTCTCCAAATGACAGTCTCTTGCTGCAGAGCGCCTGATGTAACAAACAAACACAATAGTTCCTTTCTATTTATCAGGGTTTTTACATTCACAAGTTTGCAACTGGTCTCCCTTGTTCAGGCTCGGACCACGGATCCCCCTCCCTCAGGTTCAGACCCCTTTAACTCAGTGTTCACAATTGGTCTCTCTCATTCGGGCTCCGACCACAGGTTGCCCTCCTTCGGGCGTAGACACAAGAACCGAAGACTGTGATGGGTTTTGCTCAAACCATCACAGGACCACTTCGATTCACTTCATCTCTCATTATTCTTTTTCACTTTGTTTCTCTTACTTCTTAACTCAATATTTTACAGAGACATTCGATTGAGCACCCTCGCAGTGCTGGACCACTCTGCCACAGTATTGTATCTTTCCTTTGTTCAGTTCAAACATCCGTAAGCTGTAGGCTTTCCTTGTTTCTTTCATCACACGTGTTACCAATCTTCATTCTTGCACTCATTATACAACGTTACCTTTTGCAACCTTGACTACACAGACCGGTATTGCATCGGCCTCCCCAACTCACCGGCTGTGTTTATCTCTCTGGCGCTGCTTTGATCTTGGACCCAAGGATGATACCACTGCGGCTACTGCTCCTCCCCAGCTCAGCTAGCCGTGCAGGCGGGCCTCAGGTATCTCTGAGACACAATGCAGAATTCTACAGTCTGGTTTTCTGGCCTTACGCTTTTGATTCTGAAGGTTTTTTGGAAAGCCACGGTTTGCCAGAAAGGTCAAGGGTATCTCCCTCCTCATGCTCTCTTCTTGGTTTGCCGCCTTTCTTCCCTTGTTCTGCTGCCGTCTCAGAAAAAACACTATTCTTTCATGTGCTTGGCCTCGTTCAGAGTTTGCTCTCACACTTACCAGTAATTGCCTGACCATTGTAGTGGGACATGTCAGGTACGCTGCTCGGGTGCAAATCTTTTTTCTCGCAGAGTGAGCTCTCCGTGAGAAAGTGTGTAGGGAAAGGGGTGGCAGCCTTCCTATATATTCTACTGGGTAGTATGGGGTAAAGGTGTTACAGGGACGGGGATACTGCATCTCGAACTTCCACTCCCCAAAGACTCCTCACCCAGGTGATCCTCCCACACTGGTCCACCCCTGGATCCAAAGGTGATGGTCATTCCCTGGCCACCTAAGAGAGATCCCCGGGCACTAGTGGGTGAGACACTGGGCCTCATTACACGTTGTGTGGTAAGGGATTAACGTTACCGGTAAGGGAACACCGTTATCGTTAAATCCCCATGCCAATTACGACCCAGAATACCGCCATTAGCGGCACCGTTAAGTACGGTGCCACTAATAGCGGCTAGGTCGCGGGCGCGTGACCCTTCATCCCGTAAATAGCGCCATGACGCTAATAGCACACAATCACAAGCCATGCAGACATGCAAATAGCGGCATGTAAAAGCCCCAAAAACCCCTTAGCGGCATGGCGCTAAGACCGGCATCGCAAATCATCCGTTAATAGAACTGAGCAGTGTTCCCACCTGCCACAGGTGAACACAATCAGCACAGGTGGAGGCAATGGAGATGACTGTGGCAGCACAAAAGGAGCACACCACACCCCTTCCCACACCAAGATGGTCCCAATACTAGCAGCATTACATGGCCTGGAGGACATGATTGCAGTGCAGTAGCAACAACAACAGGCAGCACAGAGGAGACGCAGGAGGAGGAGGAGGAGGAGGGCAAGACAGGCGCAGCAAGCACCACCACAGCACCTAGTCATACCACAGAGGCAGCCACCAATCCCCAGGTTCAGAGCCAGTCCATTTAACCTAACCCCAGAGCAGATACACACCCTGTACCGTCTGGACCGGGATACCATCATCAGCATCGTGGACATGATACATGACGACATTGTGAGCCTCATAGACATCAGAACTGCCAACCCCCGCTACTGAAGGTGGTGACTGTGCTCCACTTCCTGGCCACAGGCACCTACCAGCATACATTGGGGCAGATGCATGGCATCTCACAACCAGTTTTCTCACGCACGCTGAACCAGGTACTCAATGCCCTCCTGAAGCATGCACCTGAACACATATTCATGCCACGGACTGGCCAGGAGATTGCAAACACAAAAGTTGGCTTCTATTCACTGTCAGGCATCCCAAGTTGCATTGGGGCCATCGACTGTACTCATGTGGAATTGGTTGTCCCACATCACAATGAAGTAGTCTACCGAAACAGTAAGCAATTCCACTCCATCAATGTCCAAATGGTATGTGACGCCAACAAGATAATCACACATTGTTGTTCCCGATTTCTCGGATCAACCCATGATTCCATGGTCCTGCGGAAATCAACCATCCCACGCTACATGCAGCGACAAGCCGGACAACGTTCATGGCTACTTGGTGAGTAGCAGGGCAAGCACATGGCAGTGTGATTGGGGGGGGGAGAGATACATACTCCAACTGGGTGTGATTTGGGGGGAGATACATACTCAAAATGGGTGTAGCTTGTCGTCCTTAGGACAAATGCACATACAGATGAGTGAATTACAATTGGCCAATAAATTATCTAGTTGTGTAGAATTAACCTAGCAGTGTAATATTTTTAAAAAATCAATATGCCAAAATAAAAATTAATCAGAGGGTGTAATAGTTAATCTGGGAAATCTGAAGCCAAGTACAGGCAATAACTAATTTAGCATTACAAGATTAGCAGAGAATTGATTGGGAACAACTAATAGTATGCAGTCAATGATGTGGAGTACTGTTAGGTTATTACTAGCTCCATTAAAGTCAATCTAGCAGTAGAAACCATCCCATCAATGAGACACATATATTATAATGGAATCAGAAAGCAAAACACAGTTGGTAATAACTATTCTAATGGTGTTCAATAAATCTAACAAATCAATAATTAACCTGGCAATGCAAACATTCAATCTGGCAACATAACAATCTGGCAGTTAAATAATTAATTTTGGGCAATACATATCTAATCTAGCAATGTAAACTTGTAATAGAGTCATGTAACAATTAATCAGGCAGTGCCATAATTAAACAGTGGCAATCAGGAAGCCAGGTGCTGTGAGGCAATAACTAATATCAGTGCAGAATTAGATTAGCAATGTAAACGTTTAGGGCCTAATTCACAGAAGCTTTTTATAATGGCAAAACCCCATTGGAAAACGATCTTTGAATGAGGGCCTTAATATCATGCAATCAAAAAGTGAAGTGCAGTTGGACGATACAAAGTTCTGCTGTGTGGAATTAATCAACGGAACACATAAATAATCTAGAAATGCAAAACCAATCTGGCAATGTTAGAATTAATCTGTGCCTTTTAGGAAGTGAAGTAAGAGTTGGCAATACATGATCTACGAGCGCAAACATTAAAGGATAGTTCCGGGACTTTTTTTTTATTGTCCCTACGGTTCGGCCATGTGTTTTTAAGCATAAATCGGTAGATCGTAGAAAACTTTCCTATGGACCATACCCGACTTTTCGTCCATTAACGCACTCGAAATCAGCCGCCATTTTCTGATAATCCTATCATTTCCCCCCATCGCCCTGGCTCACCTGCTTTTGCGGCACTAAATCAAATCCCCCGCCCCTGAGCCTGACATCAGCAGACGTGTACCGCCCATTTCCCAACGCCAAAGCACGTTTCGTGTCAACAATCGCTGCGCCTCAGCTAATGAAGTGTCGCCATGGAAATGGCAGGACGCCTCTTTCCTCAATAAGTATAAACACACCGTTTCACAACACACAGCAGCAGATTTTCGATTCCATTACTCTCTCTGTGTTACTTTGAGTATTCTGTGACTCGTTTCTGTGCTCTGGTCAGCTACCTTCGCTGCTTCTAGGCCTTGTGAACACCTGTACCATCTCTGTAAATTATTTTACTTTCTTTACCACACAATGGCTACAATAATGCCGTATATGTACGAGCCCGAGTACACCGAGGAAGAACTACTGGAAAGGCAAGCACGCGAAAACGATGGGGATTCGGACGGCAGTTGGGAGGACCAGTCAACAGATGAAGAGCCTGGACCATGTCGCATGGACGGCGTCTCCACCTGGTGCACGTGCAATCGGTGCGAGCTAATGCCAACTGAGGAGGAGAACTGCTGCTGCCGTGAAAATTCCGGGTGCTTGGCCTACATTTCGGAAGGCGAGCCAAGTCCGCAATGCATCACCGAGCTGCCAGAGTTCAGGGAAGCCTGCCTCTCACGGACCGTGTTGGGGATGATGATGGTGCTTATGCACGAACTTTGCGGCACTGTTCGTCCGCGTAATCCGAGTAACGAGTAAGTATACTCTGGTTGTGATGTCAGTGATGCCACTACTATTTCATGGTCGTCTCCCACATATAAAATTACATCTACATATCATTCGAATGCATGTAAATTGGTTCCATATTGTGCATTTTCTAGATAGAATTATTTTCAAAGCAGAATGACATTTTTTACCTGAATCAACAGTGATAAGAAAGTTTTGTCATTTTAATACAGTTTGCATCTTTCATTTTCACAGGTGGTACAGGCTGGTGGCCTATCGTTGCTTCATTTGGTGGCTTCACGGGAGGCTCGGACACCGCGTTCGGAGAGTAATACCTGCCTGTGCGGTACTTGCCATTAGACAACATTTCCCCAGCGACAGTGGACAATACCGCAGATTTTCCCTGGATGTGCTGCAACCGGAACTTTACAATGTGTAATGTTTATTATTTATGTTCAATTGAAATTAAGATCTAAAATAAAACCCAACATATATTTTAACAATGGTTGTTTTGATTTTTTAAATGAATCTAGTGTGTCTCCATTGAATAGTCTTCCTGTGCCTTGTCTTGTCACACCACATGTCTCCGGCCAGCATCCTCCCTCACGCTTGCCGCCCACCTTCAATCCACATAACCGTTGAACCCATATGCAGCAGACATACATATGTTATTTTGCGGGTTGGCATCAAGCCTCCCGGCCTTGCCTCCTCCCCCAAAAATACTTACCACACCACTTTGTTCAAGCGTTGGCAATAAAAGGAAGGCCGTTGGATTTTATTGATACAAAACATGGTTATAGGTAAACAATCCATATGGTTGATCATAATAAATCATCCTTTTGGGCACCGGGTACAGAGATGACCCCCTCTGGCCCGTGCCGCCTTGCCACCACAGGCCAGCCTGCTGCTGACTAACTGCCTAGGCATCCAGGGTCTCCAGGGTGAACTGCACCCATATATTCTCCTGGGAGGGTGAGGTATTTATAAACTCACACCCCTGCCTTCCATGTACTAGATCCTGCAGCCTGCCTCTTACATGCAGTTAGATGGGCTCTCCTTGGTGAGGCCCTGTGGCAAACGAGTCTTGTTTGCACGACCACCGCCCCAATCAACCCCCCCCCGCCCTATCAAAGGCAGTTCGCACCGGGGTACTTGTGCTGGCAAGTGGAGCTGTCAGGGAGCGATAAAGGCCAAGAGGTGCCAAAGACCATGTACACTTCAAAGTGGTCTATAGAGCATGGGTTGTTGTTCCCATGTCTACCTCCAGACCCCGTGCCTCCTGCCAAGCATCCCCCCTCACGCTGGACGGCCCCCTGCAATCCACATAAGTGTGTCTCCATTCACGAGTCTTCCTGTGTCTTGTCTGCACGACCACCGCCCCAATCCACCCCCCCCCCGCCCTATCAAAGGCAGTTCGCACCGGGGTACTTGTGCTGGCAAGTGGAGCTGTCAGGGAGCGATAAAGGCCAAGAGGTGCCAAAGACCATGTACACTTCAAAGTGGTCTATAGAGCATGGGTTGTTGTTCCGATGTCTACCTCCAGACCCGTGTCTCCTGCCAAGCATCCACCCTAACCTGGACGGCCACCTGCAAACCGCATAATGCCACGACATATACACGTCATTCATTCACAAACACACCCCTGTTTCGAATTCTTTATAACCCACCTCATATTTCTAATGAGAAGTTCTTTGCGCTTTGCTAGTCAACCCGTGAAGGTGCTGGTTATCTGCTCTTCGTCTCTGTGAACTTCCGTGACCACTTCGAGGAAACTCGTCAGTTTGCAAACCTGTGAACTGCTCCCTGTTCTACAACAAGAAACTACTCTGATCCCTGCATCTAACTGTTTGTTCGTCAAGGTAAGGCCATGTACCATAATCATTTTGCGTCCAATTTCTTTTCGTTCAAGACAGTACATGCAAGGAACTAGTCACATGTTCTGAGTTTAGTCAAATTATCTTTCTATTTTTTTTAAGTTATTCGAATACTTATCCGCATGTGAATAACGTGTATAGTTCCAAGAACCAAAACGAACCTTGCATTGAACCTTTTATGTGTCATTTAATTTTTTAACACATTGGTATTCATAGAGAATTGTTGATCTTTACTTTTCAGAACTTTCCACAATGCCTGCCTGTTCCATTGGCGGTTGCCCTTCGAAGACCCATAATAAATCTGAAGGTACTATAATGCATGTTTTCCCTAAGACAATAGATCAGATAAGAGAATGGGTCCGATATTGCGGATATCCACCGTCTGAGCTTGAAAGTAGAGTCCTAGAAGTCTTTGCGGACAAGAGGGGTGATCGATACCGCATCTGCAGCAGGCACTTTAGCTCAGACATGTACTCCACATCGTTGCTAATAAAGAAGAACACACCGCGAGCGAGGCGAAAATTGCTCTCAACCGCTATTCCCACTCTATTCGTCCACATCCCTCCACTGGTGAGTCAAGTTTACGTATTTATCTCTCGGCCTTGCGGTAGTGTGTAGCATTAGCTAACAATAATTTCCCCATTTATGTATCCACTCAATATGAAGGCGGAAGATTCTCCATCCGTGTCGTTATTGCAGTCATCAGCCACTTCAAGCGCCTATCGGGTAATCTTACTTAGCTATTCTGCCACTGACTTGTTTTAGGCATGTAAATCAATAGTTTTAATTTATCGTGTGATTATTTTACCTAATGGTACACCCTTGTACTCGTCCTCTAGTCTTTGTTTTCAGTTATAATTATTGTTATCCAAAATAATGCAAGTACTGTCTTTCAGGGAGATGCTGAGGAGTCCAACGTATTGACGACAACCGTTGATGTCACTCAGATGCTCGAGGTACGTTTCCGGACAGTTCCATCAATGGAGATCATCAGATCTTGCATTCTTGTAGCGTGATTGTTACACACAATGTTTCTTTCGTTTTTAGCCATTGATATGTCCTTCTGTCGTCTCCCTCCTATGTGTCTTCTTTTTTCAATATTGTGTTCATTACTAATGAAAGTGCTATGTTTCAGGGAGTCGATGGAGCATTAGTCCAAGAAGAAGGGGGAGCATGCAGTTACGGGTCGGCGCAACAGCTTGCAGAAGTGTGCACCGCAGTTACATCGTCCCTTGATGTTCTTATGCATTTCGAGGTATGGATACTGACAGTTCGATCAAGCGAAATCATATGACGTGATTACATCCGCTATACTTCCTTCTTTATTAACGCAAGTACTATGTTTCAGGGAGATGACAGAGCTTCTTCTACAAGAACATCACCCCTAGTAGTTGATGCAGATCTCTGGGTGGTGACACTTCCAGCGATCGAGCAAATCGAATCATATTTACATATCCATTATTTATTTTAGACAACTGATCATTTGTGCAGGTCTATTTAGATGAGCCGTTGACGCCTGCACAAAGTTTATGTTCTTTTTAACAAAATAGAAAACCATACTAATGCAATTACTGTGTTTCAGGGAGTTACTGAAGCATCATCTTCAATAATATCATCAATGGAAGTCTATGAGGAGCCCGAGGTATGGATCTTGACAGTTCCATCTAACTAGATCAACAATGCGTGAATAATTGTCGTTTGAATGTTCTACAGAAAGCGTTCATTCGTGTTTTGCTATTGAGATGTACGTGGGTATTGGTCCCCAAGTACATTTTGTGTTTTCAATATTATTATACATACTAATGGAAGTTCTATGTTTCAGGGAGTCGATGGAGCGTCAGTGCGTGATGGATGTGCTTATCATGAAAATATAGTCGTTGCAGCGCAAGAGGAAGTGGAGACATGCACACACGAGTCGGAGCAACAGCGTCCTGATGTTGAAGTTCGAGGCAAGAAAGTTTCAAAGAAAAGAAAGCAAAAGAAGGTTAGTGTCCTGGTCACTATATTATGTTGTTTTTCACTGTTAATAGTTCAATACTGTTAAGTTGTGTTTAAACTGAACATCCCTTTTCCAATCTGTCCTCTAGTTGCGAGTGGGTGTACGAACTAGATCTACACAGACAGTGAAGCGAACAAGAGATGTTGCTTGTCAAACCTTTTGGCAGGGACTTGAGACTGGAGATGCATCGTGCCAATGGGAAGAATATGAAGTGATTGACAACGGAGCTATACCACATCCAGCCATTGATAGTGAATGTCCTCCTGGTAGTTCGGATGCAGTCGGAGATCAATTCACAGAATCCACACCCGCAAAAACTAAGACCGCGAGAAAGTTGAAGAAATTGTTTTATTCACCCATCGCCGGAGAAGGAACAGATGTTGCAACGGAAGAGAATGAAGTGGACGACAATGAAACACCATCAATATCACTGAACATAGCGGAAGATGATATCAGAGAGTCTACCTTTCATGTGAGTGACATGTCCTCAACGTTACAGGCCGAACCAGCTGGGATGCAGAGTGACAGTATAAGGAAAGAGGCCAAATTCATTGTATTCGATAGTTGTTTGATTGATATTATTATTCGGATGAAATGTGGGCATTCGGTTGGTGGGGAAGTATGTGGGGAGCCATTGATTAATGTGACTCGTGCAATTCGAGGCACTAACCTTAAAATACATGCCACCTGTACAAAATATCATCCTTTCTCATGGTCTGCACAACCCAAGCTGGGGCAACTGCCAGCAGACAATCTACTTTGTGCAGCGGCTGCACTTTTTAGTGGTTCAAGTTTTAAAAAGTTAGAGTCTTTCTTTCAGTTTGTGGGAATCCATTTCATTGCGAAAACTCAGTTCTACAAATACCAAACCGATTATCTATTTCCAGCCATTAGCGAAGCTTGGAGAATGGAAAAAATGTCTATTGATAGTACATTCGCGGGCAAACGGTTCAGGCTAGCCGGTGATGGACAGTGCGACAGCCCAGGATTTTCAGCCAAGTACTGCACCTACCACTTTCAGGACATGGAAAGTAAGAAAATTGTGGTCGTGCAGGTGTCACAAAGTACATCCTCAGTGGCCATGGAGAAAGTTGGCTTTGTAGCATCATTGCAAGAACTACAATCGCGGGGAATGGTGATCGACCTGATAGCCACGGACAGACACGTTTCAATTGCCAAGACAATGAGAGAAGAGTACAAAAATATAAATCACCAATTTGACGTTTGGCATCTTGCAAAAACAATCAATAAAAAAATGTCGGCTGCAGGTAAAAAAAAAGATATGCAAGGTATTTCACAGTGGTCCAAGTCAATCAGCAACCATCTTTGGTGGAGCTCAAAAACATGTGGAGGGTCGTTGGAAATTCTACTGGAAAAATGGCGGTCAGTAATGTTACACTGTAGCAACGTTCACCGCTGGAACACGAACCAACATTTCCACAATTGTGAACATGGCCATTTGTCCACAGAGGAGGCACGGAAGAAGAAGTGGTTGATTCCTTCATCACCCACTCACAAAGCCATTGAAAAGATTTTATTTGATAAAACTATAACAAGAGATTTGAGGGGACTCACGGAATTCTGCCACACAGGAGATTTGAAGGTGTTCCACAATATGTGCCTAAAGTACAGACCAAAACGATTGCATTTTGGCATGGAGGGCATGATAAATCGGACTCTTCTAGCGGTCTTGGCACATAACCATAATGTTGGCCGTCAACAAAGTAGGACGACCGGAACTTTAGGGACGCTTCGCTACAATAAGGCCTTCACTAAAAGAAGTAAACAATGGGTGATCAAACCAGTGTTTGAGGATATGCAATATGAGTTTATTGAGAGACTTATTGTTGATGTTATAGATAGGCACATACATGGAGTTGTGAACGAACCTGTGCAGGGGACAACTGCATTGCCACCCAACATTGCCTCTGTTCCATGTCCACCTAAAGCAGAGCTCATTGAGAAATACACATCACGGTTTAAATGATTGTAATTTGATTGTCTGTTCTCTCGAGTCTCCTCATGTTGCAGGCCCATTGAATATGTGTATCTATGTAATGTGTAAATAAAAGTGATTGCTCAGTGTACATGCAATGTGTCTCTCCACCCTTGCCCCTCCCTTCACCATGCAGTAGTGCGAACCACCCGGGTGTCACCTGTGACTTTGCTCTCGAGTCTCCTCATGTCGCAGGCCCATTGAATATGTGTATCTATGTAATGTGTAAATAAAAGTGATTGCTCAGTGTACATGCAATGTGTCTCTCCACCCTTGCCCCTCCCTTCACCGTGCAGTAGTGCGAACCACCCGGGTGTCACCTGTGACTTTGCTCTCGAGTCTCCTCATGTTGCAGGCATATTGAATATGTGTATCTATGTATTGTGTAAATAAAAGTGATTGCTCAGTGTACATGCAATGTGTCTATCCAACCTTGTTCATTTGCGCATTAAATTAAACCAAACAGTAATATAAATCATTTTTCAAAAAATATAGAATGTCTCCGTATTTATGGTTCTCTGGGGCTGCAAAGCACGCAGACAAAATGCAAAGATGGAGTGTAAATTTCAAGTCCTGTGAGATGGCCTTACACTGAATGTAGCTAACTAGGAATGTGTGCTCGTTCAAAGTGAAGGTCAGCTGCTTTGATTTTTTGCTCGGGTGCCGGAATGGCCCACGACTCAGTATAAGGTTCTATTGTTATTTGACCTTGACAGGCCGGGACCATCCCGAAAGACTTCTTTTTGGGGGTGTGGTGCAATAACGTAAGAAACGATAATGAATAAAATTTCAGAAACGATAGCCACGTTCATTAGAAGAAATAACGTCGGCATAGAAGGAGTGGTATTTCGGGGCTGCCCTACGCACAGACACAATGGAAAATGCAAATATAATGTAAGTAACTCTTTAGATGAGTTTATACCGCAATTTAATTACTATACAGTAGCTTTAAAGACGGGTTAAGTTGTACTTGTTCGTTCTATGTGGCATATTGTTTTGTACCGCGCACTATCTTGAGGAGAACCATCTCCTTTTAGGGAAGCACCTCAAAACCTTCCTCTTTACTTCTGCTTTCTCTCTCCCTCTACCCTGCTACAACTGGTCCACTGTCTGCGACCTCGGTCCTGGGCCCTTCCACTCTCCACCTGCACTGCCTCCCTGTCAACCCCTGCACTGGGGGACTGTCTCAGTATCCTACAGCCCCCCCTTCCCAGCACTTGTTCTGCACTTACCTTGCACTTGCCACCAGCTGGCCCTATGTATTTATTATTTTATGCTACTTACCTTGTACTCCACTTCCCCCCTCCCCTTCCCCTTGCAGTTTTACCTTCCCCCTACCCCTGCACTTGCGCGATCTGAATGACACCTGGCCTAGTAGGATCGTTGTCTGTCTTCTCCTTGTCCCCCCCCCTCCCTGCCTCACCACGCCTTCAAACACTTGTGTATAGGCGCGTTGCAAATGCCATATTATATCATATCAGTGACGAAGTGGTCCACTGGCGCTCAGGCGGCTCTGAAAAAGGCGGAGGAGAGGGGGTGGGTTACTGGAAATGACGTATAATACCCAGTAGCGCTGTCCTAGCTATGAAATGAATAATTTTAATAAAGATCTGATGGTGAGACTAATTTCATTTTGTATGTTTTTAAAACAGGTACATCCTTCATTATTGTCTGTGTCACGAGTACCAGACACCGGCGGATGGCTTTTTCAACCGCCAGTTGCTTCTCCGCGTGAACAACGTTACCACCCTGACCATTTTATGGGATGATCGCCAAGTACAAGTATGCCCTTACGCGGTACTAACGGCTAGATGCAACATACATACCGTTGTGGTGGCCTAGTGCCTCGTTGTTGGAACAGCCAATGCGATTATCAGTGCGACCGAAGAGCTTATTTTATCGTAAACCAACACCCTGTGTACTGCACACGAACATCGCTTGCCTCAAGAAGAACTATTTTGGATCGAGAGCAAAGAAAAATGCAAATCGCTGAATAATCTCTAAACATTTGATGTCCAATAAATGTACTTTACCAAATTTACAATCTTGCGGTTTGATTTAAAAGTACAGTTTCATATTCTGAATTGTGGTGCGCTGTGTTGTGAGCTGATCTGTGTTGGTTTCCGGGTTCTGTGTGGAGTCGCGTAGAAGACGCCTGGGCGCGTTTGCCTACACAGCACAGTCATGTCACGGATAGAGGCGGGGAATATGAATGTTTTGATAAAGTCTGTTTCAGGGGCGGGGGATATGATTTAGTGCCGCAAACGCAGGTGAGCCAGGTCGATGGGGGGAAATGATAGGATTATCACAAAATGGGAGAGTTTTCTACGATCTACCGATTTATGCTTAAAAACACATGGCCGAACCGTAGGGACAATAAAAAAAAAGTCCCGGAACTATCCTTTAACCAAGCAACGTAACAAATATTACAGATGGACAGTCTAACTGGGTAGAGTTTATATAACTGTGTACAATCAATTTAACAATGCCAAACGGCTGGAACGGGTGCTTAATGCCATTAGCACCCGTCCTGAGGGTTTCCAGTTCGTGGAAGGAAAACACTATCAAGAAAATGGCCACCATAGAAAGGGAACGTGGGGCTCCATAAATCAAAGGTGGTTCAGGGGTCTCCCACAAGAAATGTGTTTAGAATGATGTGCTAAAATTATGCATTTTGCTAAAAATTAGATAACATGTGATACAATTTACAGTTGGTTCCCTTAAGGGTAAGACATGAAAAAATCAAGTAAATGCCATGTCACCAAGAATACACTAAATGGGAGCACTTTATACCATTTTCATAAGGCTGCAGCCACAACCTATTTATGCCAGTAATGGTCAATGTAAATTGCAGGCATGGGGCTGCTGCCACAATCTATCTATGCTTTCACCAGCCGTTCATGTCCATTTAGCCTGTTTAGGCGCCTTTTCAACATTTCTAGACAGGTTCTACTTCTTTTACTGTCACTTACCGGGTTACTATCTTTCATTGACTCAGCTATACGTTACTAGACAAGATCCTTCTCACGTTCCTTTGTCATTAGAAATGGCTGATTTATCATTTGGATATTTACTCCATTTTGCCTTGACAAAGACTTGGAATGGGTTGAGACATGTGCTGGCTGAACACACAATAAATATCAATTAGCATTCTAACTTTTGACCATCTGAATCTTTTTACTGATAGTAACTTTCACTCGACCAGTGCAAGTTAGCATAGGCTCCTTGTGTTCTGCAGTTTTTGAGACATCACGGGGGGCCCGGGCATGCTACTCGCTACATGTCTTCTAACCATATAATAACTATTAATTATACATTGCTATGCGCTAGTTGACTCATTTTACTTGTGCACTACCCCTTTGTCTTAATCTATCTATGTCAGTAACGGTTATTGTAAATTACATGCATGTGATTTAAAGTAACCATTGCTGGCATAGAAAGGAAAACCTATCTATGCCAGCAATGGTCACTTTAAATCCAGCATTAGCTGGAGAATGTTTTGATTGGAGTGGCGTAAATACAGAGGGAGCTAATTCTGAATGTTAAATAGAGGGACAAACAAAGGGAAGGAGAGAAAAGAGGACTGGTTGGAGGAGTAGAGTGCAAGAAGAGCGATTTCGAAATAAGCCCACCATGACTCTTACTATTTATCAGAGCATTCATGCAGGTCAGACATTTAGTGATGCCCAATCTGCCAGACATTCTGTTACTGACTATCTTTAGTGTGGGAGGGAGTGACAAACACAGGGAAGGTGAGGAAAGAGGCCCTCAGACGAGACCAGGTGTGTGTTAGCTTAAGCAATGCAAGTAAAAAATAAGGCCAAAGATGATCTTTACTTACCATGTGGTCCATGAAGGTCAGATCATCTCTACACGTGAGCTCATCTGCCAGGGCTGCTGCACAAGACCTATTTTCTGTGAACCATTGAAGGAGCCAATTGTGAGGACAGGAGCAAGGACCAAAGAGAGGAAAGAGGCTAATGAGGAGGAAAAGAGTCCCTGAAGGCACAGTTCAGATTCAAAAATGAAAATAGTGATGGTCCTTAAGCTTCCCAGAGGATTCATCCAGATTGGAAGGGCTCTGTAAGAGATACCAATGTGCCAGTATTGCTTCCCAAAACCCACTTCATTGTCTGAGTCAATTGACCTGCTGCTGTGTGACCCAATCAGGAGAGTAGCAGGGAGAGGCAAAGATCCCCTTACCCCATATTTTGTAATCAACTGACCTGCCATCCCTTGTACAAACAGCGCAGTAAATTGCAGTGAAATGTCCTTTCACGAAATGTGGTGAAAGGGATGAGATGAGTTGGGTGGTACTGATTATTTAGGGGGGAGGTTTTGTAAAAGTTGTAATGCTGTCAAACATGTTCAAAAGCAAATAGCCAGGTCACAAGCAAACTAAGGGATTTTTATATTTTTAAATAACTGGCATGCAAAATCAGTAACATTTATTCTGAGACCCTACTAAGTCAAAGTTAAATTAGTGCCCTTTTACTGGTCGGGTATTTGGCATTTTGAGAAGGATGACACAACCTACCTATGTTGAAAATAAATGTTGAAAATAAATGTTGTTTGTGGGGTCTGGGGCTTCCATCTTCTCTATGCAGTGTGTGCGCTAGAATCAAATGCTTAGTTTAATTGCTTCAGTGTGTGGGATATTTTGACCCATGCCAATGTGCCCCACTGCACCACTTTACAAATGGGGAAAGAAAAAGCCAAAAATGGATGTGCAAAATCCCTGTGCACGCAAAAACCTACAAAATTGAGTGTGGGGGTTACAATCACAAAAGGCTGCACACCCCTGCCACACAGTCAAAGTGGGGGGGTGGCAGAATTTTCTCACTGCATGAGCATACCAGTGGCTCTGATCCATTCAACATGAAGCAAGGCTGCAGAATTGGGCTAAAAACCTAAAATGTCTTTAAAATGCAGCTTTGCAACCTTTAAAGTGCTGTTTTGGCACTAGATCTTTCATTTTCCAGAGAACCATTGAATTTAAAAGGGTTACAGATCGTCCAGGTGGCTCAGAGGAGCTGAGCCTCACTGATTGACAGCAGCTAAGAAATGTATTTCATGAAAAAGGCAGCACAGCAACATTGTTTTCAGTTCCACTGGAAAAAGGTGGCTAAAAATGGAAACATGTAACAATTTCAGCTGTGCAGAGAGAACTCCAAGCAAAGACTGGATACATATCTACCGACGGCAGACAAATCCGAGCACTCAAGGACAGAAATAATGCTGAATTAATAATGTGTGTACTGCAGAGGAAGATCTGATGTAAAAGACACAGTTTAAATGTGTTTTCCCCTGAAGAATGTGCAAAATTGCCTGCTTAAATTCATGTTTTTGTTTAAATGCCTCATTTTTTAAATGTCAAAATCCACCTACAAACTGTGTTGATTTATTTGTTTTAATGAAAGATGTAGGTAACTTAAAGTAAAACTCAGTTTGGAATAATTACAATTCTGCTTGACAGGTTCAGCCTGGGAATGGGTAACACCTCACTGCTAGCAGGATGGCCTAATTGCTATGGGGAGGCCTTGCATACTCAGAACAAAGGCCCTCATTCGACATTCATCTTTGCTTCAGGCACAGACAACAGAAGGCTTGGGCACCCATCCTCCCAGAGGTGGGGTAGGATGTGGGGGAGGCTTCTCAGTGAACTTCAAAGGACTGGCCACTTGCTCTCTTATGAAGAAAGAATAAATAAAACCTGACATGGATTTTGAATGGAAATGACTTATTTTGCCACAGAACATGGCAGCCAAAATATGTAGACAAGTGAAAAATACATACTTATGAATCTGAACTCATGCTAGACATTTGAAGACCTGAGTGAACCTGGTACTGAGTAAGGAACACAAGTTGTACTGAAACATTGATTGTGCCAAAACTATTAATGCTACACGTCAAATATTGTATACCCGTGTTCTAGGGGTGATTGCACAGATATGTACTGAATTAGGAATTGTTAGGCCAAATCTTTATGATTAAAATTTACAAATTCCACAGAACGACAAAGCCAGCTCTCACTGATATGGGAATTGGACGTAAGGGTAACCCACAAAATATGTAATGCATGTGTCCAATTTTATTAGAGGGCATAGTTATAGAAATGTGTATTTGTAGGATTGATAAATTGTGGTTCAAATAATTGTGGGATTTCCCAAGTCACATCATAAACTATGACAGCTTTTTCTGGCTTCCAACCAGAAAAAGGCAAGTGCATTTGATCACTCACAGCCTTGGGAGTGTGAATTGTAATTCTGCCCCTACCATAAACTGAGTGATGTCACTTGGCATGATAAATATGGGAACCTCACAACACACTGACACTGATTCCTGACTACATCCTGATTTCCGCGTGACGCTCTGGTCCTGACTTCTTTCTTTATCCTGTTCCAGAACTTTTCGTCTTGTCCTGATTCCAGACTACTTTGCAAAACCAAGGCACAGCATGTGCAAATCTCTTTTCAGCTAGGCCCAAATCCTGAAACCATTACAAAAGAATTTCAGCGAAATATTTCAGATCCAGTTTGGCTTGCTACTCTTCATGCTTGCCTGCTGAAACTCGCCATCCCACTAATCTACAGTGTCCAGTGACCAGAAGGTCCAATCCAATCCAATCCAATCCAGTCTGAGGTGCAGTCCAATTGACCAGAACCACCCAGATGACCATCCCCCTAGAAGTGCCCTGCTGCCTGTAGACCCGATCCATGATGACCAGAACCTGATGATCCAATCTTAATTTATAGTGGAAAGTAAGTATCAACAGGAAATATAGTAACCCATAGTATATTTGCCTTGTCCTACCCCAATATCATCCCATACTCTCTTTAATTTAAGAACCTCCAATAGTGTCAGAACTATTCTTGCAACCCTGTTTGTATCCCTAGTGTTAGCGCTGATTTCTCTCATTTGTGTTGCTAGACCATAAGCCATTAGTGATTTGGATTAAATAAAGTAATTCCCATAAATTAAAATGTAGTATCCGCCATGTGAAAAGTTACAAGCGGCCGTGCCTAACTGTGGAGATTCCCAGGCAGCATTCTTATTTTTCTTAGTCATTAATATACTTTAAATAAAACCAATCTGTCATTTAAAACCGATTTTCTATTTTTCTCTGTTCATTTTTCTCAAAAACGCCTCTCATTAAAACTTGCATAAGTTCTTCAATTTTATAGCTAGAGACTTAATTTCAACTCTCACTGAAACCTAAGACCTGCAGCTACATCCACAACTAAGAACTGCCTTGCGAAACAGTATATTTGACACGTTTTTATTAAAAATCACATAGCGGGATTCGCATTTTTGCCAATGTTTTACATGTGTATTTTCCCATTCAAAGTATTTCCACACTCCCATTCTGATTTAAAATGTTGCTCATATTGTAGCTTATGTTTGTTACAACCTGTTCAGTATTGGCCCATAGAAATTTATATCAATTTAAACATTTTTGCACACTTTTCATTTTTTCACAAAGCCATTTTTCAACTGTCATTTCAAAAGTGTAAATTTCCAAAAACACTTTTCTCTCTTGTTTGGGGAGGGAAGATTGCATTCAAACCATATACACTGTTCTTCCTTCCTAAATACCTGCTGCTTACAGCTGTGTAGAATTACTCATATGCGAATTCAAAAACTTTGCAGGGGGAAACCTTAACCTAAGCGCTATCTTTTCACAAGCCAAAACTGTTATTTTTCCTGTGGTTTCTATTCTGTAGTGCTATCAGTGAATTTAATTGCCATACTTACTTTCTGAATTGTTTTGTCACCACATTGGCGATTGCTGCCCCATATATTAACTTGTGTTTGATTTGAATTTAAATAAATAAATAAATATTTACCTTTACCAACCAGCCTGATTCCTGGTCCACTGTGACCTGGGGTGTATTTTGAAAAGGGTGTGATATGAGTGGTATATCACTCAGAATATTGAACCTATAGACACAATAAATAAGTATTTCATCTGTGCATTACATGCTAGGCGAGACTCGAGTGTAGAAACTATTGATTTGGCGCTCACATTGGCAAACTGAAGATTGTTTTGGGCTGTCGCAAGTGGGAATGTATAATTAATCAAAAAGACCTGGGTGTATTGCTTGATTGAAATCCTTAACAAGTGAAACCCAATTCTGTGTTTGTTAAATGCTGGGTTTAATCCCAAAATCACACTTTCACAATTGATAGTGGCAGACATGTGGCGTAGCAAAGAGCTTCTGAAGTCCCATGAGTAAAACATGTCTCAAAGCAGCAAACAAAGATATTTGCACTTGAATGTATAAACAACCTGACAAGCCTGACCAGGAATAGGGTAAAACAAATTGAACATGCATTATTGTATCAGTTTGGGATGACTTATAAAAATAAGAGCAGATGTAGAAGGATGTGCAACATTCATTCTTCTCAACCTATTTGCCACCTTCAACACCATTGAACACACCATACTCACAGACATGCTACACTCTGTAGGAATCAAAGACTCTGCTCTTGCATGGATCTTCTCCTTTGTCTCGAACTGCTCGCACATTATGCTCCTCTCTCTCTTGCCCTGTGCGGAAAGGGGTCCTGCCGGGAGCCTCCTTGTCTCCCCTCTTCTTCAATATCTACCTTAGTCCACTCCCTGCACTCATCCGATCTGATAAGCTCATCTGCTACAACCATGCAGACAACACCCAGATCATCATCAAGATCCCCGAATCGATAGCCTCCGCCAACCTTGACCTCTCCTACTGTCTCTCTGATATATCGACCACTGGATGGCAATCAACCACCTCCTCCTCAGCCCTGGCAAAACAGAAATCCGAGTATGTGGCAAATCCGCTCTCCTTCATCAAGGAATCCCCTGGCCACACTCCATAGGATCCGCCCCAACAACATTCACTTCGGTAAAAAACTTGGATGCACGCTGGACTCAAATCTATCCCTCTCCTACCACACCAAGTCAGTGTCCAAAGCCTGCTTCCTCAGGCGAATGTTCCCGTACTTCACGTACCCACATCAATTCTCTGCGACCATTGGGATCATCCTCTCTCACATATACTATGCAAACTCCCTTATCTAGGTGCTCTGATATATCAGCTTAGGAAACTCCAAAAAATCAAAAAATGCCACTGCCCATATCCTCCTTGCCCTCTCACCTAGAGAACATATTAGACATGCACTTAGAGTCCTACACTGGCGCCCTATAGGCTGACGGACTACCTTTAAAGTCATGTGTATCATTCATCATGCCCTCCACAACATCAGATGCAAATTCTTCTAGGATAAACTCAAACACTATCCACCAGGAACCTCAGGTCTGGTTCTGCTCTTCTCCTCATTATCTTCCATTATAACTCCCGATTGTGAGGATCTGTAACGCTCACCTGGTATCCACGGGGACGTCACTCAGCCTGTTCTGACCTCTTATGACCTCGAACCCTTTCCTGGAGTCTACTCGACTGGAGACTGGGCCTGAAACACAGGATTGATAGAGTTTAACTCCCTATTGTCTCTGTGTGCTTGAACCCCTTCTTCCCCGCGGTCCAACCCTTCCCTTTGATCCACAGCTCACCTTGTTTTCTTGGAAAGTGTGCTCTCCGTCCTGCTTTCAGCGCAGGGGCTCATTGCTGTCTAGTTACTTCACTGGAAAGAGTCCGACAAGTAAATATAATGAGTCTTTTGAACAGTTCTCTAACTTCGTTCCTTTCCTTCCTTAGATGATGGCCGGCGTCCGGGGATGGCGACGTGCTGCTGAGATGAGTAGCGTTGAAGGTGAGTGAGAGCACGATGCGCAATGCAACCCTTTCCTATTTATATTGAACTGAGTTCTTTTTCTGTGTCTTTTAGGTGCTGTGATGTTTTCAGAGTGGATGCCGGTTATGAAGAAGAAATGCGGTGAGTAAGCCCGGTATGCGGCGCCTCTAGATGTTTCCCCGCTAACCTGGAGTGTCTTTTCCCTCTTGTAGATGGATGAGAAGTTCCGGAGACAGAGTTCCCCCAGAGCGGCTGGGATTCAGGTAAGCGTTTGAAAAGCGTACAGTCTTTAAAAATAAGCAAAGATTTGCTGAATGCTTACTAATGCCTTTTTTCTGTTCTTTTCCTTTTTCCTTAGGAAACGGCGTGCTGGTATGGGAATGACACCGCTGAAGATGCCCGTAGAACAGAAGGAGCGATGAATGATGGGCAGAAGCGCCGCAAGGTAAGGCTGTTCCTAACAGTGTTCTTTTTCTTGCAGGAGCTGAGCGCAGAAGATAGATGCAGGCCTACTGGAGACCGATCCGAACACGGTAAGTGTCACGCTGCAGGTGCAGAAAACGCAAAGCATGTTTCTCAGCCTGGGCGTGGCTTAAATAGTCTCTGGGTATCCCAGGTGTCTCTGGGCTGGACCACACCCAAAAGACTAGACTGCACATGCAGTTCTGGGAACCAAAATATGTGGGGGTATCCATCTTGTCCCCATCAATGCACTAGAAGTCCAATTCCCAATGTTATCCTATGGGAGTGAGTGAGTCTGGTGCCACAAGAGCCAAGTCTGACTCCAAGTGTGTCTTTGGAGGGATGGAGAGGCCCTTGAGGACCATGTAGGTGATCATGGCCTGGCTCCAGCCTGACATCTTGGAGGGCTGGGGACATGAGGGACAGGAATCATGACAGATCCTCTTTGTCCATCCAAATCCCTTGCATCTGCAACTTGCTTCCTCTCCACATCTGCTGCATTGAAAACCACCTCTCTTTCAGAAAGGCCCTTAAAATGTGGATATTCCCTACGGCAACCTGAAACCCGCTGCCCCACCCCAATTTTCAACACCACAGCCTCATTTGCATACATCAACCACACTTACATCTAGACCTCAACAAGACACATGTGCAGCAGCTGCTGGCTGTTGTCGAAGTGGCCTGCCCGACACACATCAAAACTCTGACAAGCCTCTTATACATAAACCCATGGGCATATGCCGCCCATTGTTGCAGCAGCCTGCACATAACCCACAGAGCACACACTGTACTCAAGCACACATCAGCCCTCCAGTCCCCTTTGCTCTGACTGGTGCGCTCAGGAAACCAGTATACAGCACTTGACAGCCTGTTGCTAGTTGGTAATTTACCAAAGTATTGAATAGCCACTCAGGGCACTAAATATGCACTGTGTGCCCGTCCTTACACCCAGCCCTACCCATACTGGTAGCCCATCTTGTGTCAAAGTTTTAAGGGGATTGCTGATAAATCGCTCAGAATTTTCTTGAAAATGGAATAACAAGCTCATTGACAACCGGTCAATTCGAATTATCTTACATAAGCTTGTTTGGAAATTACAAATAATTTTTTTTTTAATTACAATATGTATTAAGACAGCATGCCCTGCTTCGATCATGCAGCCTTTACAGGTGACCTTAGCACCAACTACTTCAAATACAATTGCACATTAAGAAATGTGAAGACTTGCACATATACATATCTAGAAGAGATTACAATGGTTAGCACAAGTACTTCACTTAGAAGATCAGTGAAGGTTAGATGAATTGAAGGGTGGGCTATGTGATGCTCCTGGATAGATCTGGGAGTGGTCACTTTGGTCGGCACATTATAATGTTATCCTGTACATTGCACTATAAAATATATGTTGGGAATCTATCCATTGCAATTAGAAGATCTATCGGTCAGCCACTGTAACTCATAATGATATACGCATGTATCCGTGATACTGCACTAGAAGATGTTAGCCCATTATGGAACGTAGAACATATAGAGTAAGACTATAAGGGTAGCCTGTCCATTGCGCTAGAAAATCTGATGACTCTAGATCTTAGGGCAGCCTGGTTGCCACGCTAAGAAGATGGTATACAGTGGCCCACCTATTTTGCACTTGGAGGACTTTGAGGATAGACTGTCTATAGTGCCTAGAATAGCACATGAGGTTAGCTTGTCTTCTTCACAGAGGTGACCGAATCACAAAATGGGATCAAAGATAAGCTCCATTTGAGCTTAGGGTATGTATAAATGCACCACTTTGGTGGACATCTGCTGCAGGCAGGGTTATCCATCCACACACGTTTGACTATGACTATGACAAATCCCATCTAGCTGGACACATATTGATTTCACCCTTACACCAGACTTGCCTCAACACCTCTGCGATTAGAATACAGCATCAACCTATGTCAATTTTCAGTGTACCTGGGCACACATCTCGTCTCTTGCACTAGTGCTCTGTCATGACCTCCCTCAGCACACGCCTACATGCCTGACCTCTTGGGTTGCACACTAGACCCTAGTCAGCCCTCCTAATTCCTAATCTTTGCCAAGTGTACAAACGCACTTTAAGCCTCTCCTTAGAATTTTCCCATACCTGCACTCCGGTGTACGAGGGCCTTTAACGTCCCCGCCAGGCTGAGCTAAGGCAGGCCCGAGCGAACCGAGAGCCTCAGCTCAGGCTGTGGGCCGTTAAAGGCCATATCCGCCCGACTGGCAGTGCATGAAAGCTATTTGAACCCCGGAGTTCGGTTGGCTGGGACAGCACACAGGAATTGTGTATTCTCGCCTGCTGTTCCAGCCACCTGATTGGCTGAGCGCCCCTTTCCCCGGGTGCGAATATACAATTTTATCATTTTTTAAGAAATGTTGAGTTTTATCAGTATAGGGCTAACATGCTGTTTTTAATGTAGGAAAGAATGTTTTCGGTGTACCTGTCAAAATGTCAAAAAGTAATTTATTTTGATGTTAAAATTGTAGATAAGTATGGAATTACACTCGAGGCTTCATGAAGGCTTCATGCAAGGTTATGTTCTATTCTCTTATTGTGTGGTGTAAATGCATTGCTTTTATGATGTTTTTTCTCTTTTTTTCTGGCTGTGCACTTTTATGGGACGCGTCTCCCGAAACAAAGTAATATGAATGAGTGACTGATAGTTTTCTCAAATATTCCCAGCACATCTAGCAAATCATTTTCCAAAGTCTCCATGATACTCACTGATGTTCCTTGCACACCTCTTAGGTGTATGGATGATATGTACACATTCAGCCCACCTGTTCTGTGCAAGAGATATTGCTGGAGTGCAACAGACAGGGTGTATAAGTAGAGTGAGAGGGTGTATATGTAGAGTGAGAGGGTGTATAAGTAGACTGAGAGGGTGTATAAGTAGAGTGAGAGGGTGTATAAGTAGACTGAGAGGGTTTCTGGACTCATTTCAGATGCCGGATGATTACGATTGTTGACAGCTGAGAGAGGCAGACATGAAAGTGAATGAAAATGATTAAAAATCAAGACGTATGGGTGCCAGAATACCCTCAGCCTAATACAGCTCGGAGGAGCCCTCACAACACTACATGCAATGAACCTCTCCAAGGCTGGCTGCAAATGTCACTCATGATGACTTTGAAATGTTTCACACATTTCCAGGCTGATCTTCCTCAATCTCCCCGATCTCTGTTTTTGAGTAACTGACTATTTGCACAGCCCTGCCCTTTCATGATCAATTCGCAAATGAGCAGGGAGATTATCATTTGCTAGTGATTACAGGTGAATGCGGGTAGTTGTGAGAAGGCTGAACATTTCAGTTTCAGGTTGCAAGATGCTGTGAACACACCAAACAATAGAATATTCATGAAGTCTTTCTGGGAGATGTCTTCTTCACTTTCTAAGCCGCCTGTCAGTTCTACCCTCTGCTGCCAATGACACAGATCCTAATACACATGTTTACTTGGGAGATTTCACTTGGACTCAATCACTAGAAATATAGCATGACTGCATTTACAATAACACACCAGTTTCAAAAGGGTAGATGGTGAACCTGGACAGAACATTAATCTCTGCAGCCCCCAGTGCCATATAAATCCACCCATGCAGACTATTGTTGGTTGAGTATTCTGGGGTTGGATTTTGGGGAAGCAGTGGGAGCTGCAGAGGAGCTAACTTTCATACAAATCAGGAGGATCTGGCCAACCACTTGCGAGGGGAAACAGACTATTTTGATATTGAAGGAGACACACTGAACAACCAAAACAAATCGTGCCCATTGTGCTAGCCTTTTGTTTTTAGCTATGCCAGAGATTCTTTTTTCCTCTACTTGTTTTGTCCCAAAACATTTGTTGTGGCTAACTTCAAGCGCATGACATGTACATCACATTAGGCTGTTCACATTCCAGGTGCAATGTGCAATGTTGTACTGTGTAATTAACCATAGCTTGACCATATTAGTTCATGAATTAAATTGGACACAAAAATCTTAATTTGCAAGGTGCAGCCTTGATGTAATCTGGTGTGGAAAGGCTCATACAATATTGATCATGACTATGGCCCTCATTACAAGTCAGGCGTTAAGGGTTTAATGGCGCCGTCGGCGCCGTTAACCCTTAACGCCTGATTCACACTTTCACGCCTGCTTTTTGCAGGCGTTAAAGTCCAAGGCGCTAAGCGACCTTGGTGCTAATTACGGCACCGTAATTTACGGTGCCGTAATTAGCGCCTTCCCCATCCCCATTATGCCCTATGGGGCAAAAATGGGAATGGGGAAGGGCAAATGGTGAATGGGGAATTACCGCCCCACTCACCTTGGAATGGGGCGGTAATTCCGCCATCCACCATGGCGGAATCCGGCATTGACCATGGTGCTAATAGCACCATGGTCCACCGCCTGACTTGCAATGAGGGCCTATGTCTGATTTTTAAAACATTGATTGACATGATTCAAATAGAAATGCAAGACATTGCTCTTCCAGGGTCAGGAAGTTGGAAACCGCTTCCTTTTTTAAATAGGTTTATTAAGGCCAGTCAAATGATAAATGATAAATGATCTATAATTATGTCATCAAGCATGATGGAAAAACAAACACAATAGATGATTTATCATTGCAAGAAAGCATATCATTTTAGCAGTGCTACAGCCTCAAAATGCCACAATGGTTTGACTCAGCAGGGATTTGATGGTAGAACTGCTGTTACTCTAATTCTATTTTATTAAATCAGCCCAATCCTAGCCTGGGAGCAATGGGGCACTGTACAGGTCAAAGAGCAAAACATTGCTAGTGAGAATTTAGCAAGGCAACAAGTGATCATTAGTAATAATTATCACAATAGAATTAAAATGGGAATGCGCACCAGATAGCTGGAATCTCAGTTACACCAACGTGTTGTTGGAAAAGCCAGGTCTTCATCCCTTTTCTAAAGGGAAGGAGACTTGGAGCAGCCTGGATTGCTACCGGGATGGATTTCCAGGGGACCGGAGTGCAGCATTATAACGATTCTTTCCAAATGTTATCCTTGCAAACCTGTCTAGTTTCCATTCTAGTGATGGCTTTACTGTGAGTTGACTGTGTGTTGCCTGATGTTTTGAGTTTGGCCGACAGGTGGCTATCGGACCAGCAGTGGTTACCTTGAAGGTGAGGCATGTGGTTTTGAAACCAGATTCGAGCTTGGATGGAGAGATGGTGTAATTAATGCAAGGTCTGGGTGATGTAGTCAAATGTCCTAGAGTAATCACAGCATGGTGCACCGCTTCCAGGACCTAATAGCCCTGCAAAGTTGGCAATACTCCCACCAATATGCACGATTACGGGGTCCTGCACCACCATTCTGAGGTCTTGGGCATGAATAAGGACTTGAATTTGTAGAGTATATTCTTCTGATACCAAGCCGTTTCATCCTTTTTAGGAATGTGTTGTTGTAAGGGTCACAGTTCTATACACAATTAAGCCTAGGGGTTTTACCTAGTGGGTGAGGAGACGGTTAAAACCATCCAAGTGCATTTTGTTCAGCCAACTTTAAGTAGGCTCCTTCTTGGAGGACGGTACCAGAGAAGCCCATCTGGTGTGCAAGGAGAGTGAGTCAGGTGACAACTGATATTGTCAAACTCAGCTGAGAGGTTCAAGAGGACTGGCAGACACAAGTCCCCTTTAGCAATGATCTGAAGGGCACTGTCCACCACCTGATGGTGGCTGTTTCAGTGCTGCATTTAGGATGGAACTTGGATTGGTTATCCCAGAGAAAACTAACTTGCTACATTTTTGTAAGTAGTTGGTTTGTGTGATGACTTGGATTCTGATTTGCAGGCGCAAAAGGACGAGTAGGGGTACAATGGGCCACTGCGCCTCGCACTTCTATAAACCAAAACTCAACTTTATCATTAAAGTAAAAGAGGGACAATCAAGAGATATACCTCCTTCATTTTTTATGTTACCACGGCTGAGGAAAGGCTATCATCTCAAAAGGGTTGTGAAGGTGAACCAGTGGTGACCCAAACCACACAGTATCACAGTTTGAAATAAAGGGAGTGCCCAATCAAGGTTCTATAAAAGTATAAACACTTTAATCAAGCACATCATCTGCACATTGAACAAAAAGAGATTACTATACTAAAACCCACCCCAAAGGAAAGAACAGAGAAGATGCAACATACTGCAGAAAGTAGCACTCTGAGCGTGGGTCCAGGGGTGGTAGGTAAGGTACTACCATAAAAAGGATATTGGGTTAAAAGCAGGAGCGATTGTGATCTAACCAGTCTCTAGGGTCCCAGAGGACCATGGGGGCAGTTCAGTGTCACAGTACCTGGATTCAGTTCTTGGTGGGCTGACATATCAGATCCGGGCTCGAACGCTGATGCAAGCTGATCATACTCAGTCAGGCACATAGCATCGTGGAGACCCAGGCATCAAGCAGGAGTTGATTAGGGTTGACTGTGGGTGCTCTTGAACAGCAGCGGTTCAATAATGCTGGTCGAGGAGGTCCCAAGAACGGTTCACAGTTGGCCAGGCCAAGTCAGGCTTTGGTCGCTGGAAGAGGTCCGTGAGTGACGCTCCAGCAGATTTGAGTCGGCGGGCGACAGTTGTTGAAGTGGTGATCGTTGAAGTGGTGACCAAACATTCTGCAACAGATCTTCTGTGCGTCGATGAGCAGTCAATGAGGCAGAGGTTCTCAAGCTAGCTGGGCTAATCTGTGATTGCAATCCCTAGTCTGAGTTGATGAGTGACCTTGCAGTGACTTGGTTCAGATTTTGGCTTTGAGCAGAAGCTTCGGGCCTAGCAAGTGACGTGCTTCACAAAGACACAATGTAGTGTTAATATGGTTTAGATGCAGTGCAATAGTTTGGCTGGTGGTAGGATGAAAGCAGACACCAGCATATTCTCTATTGTTAAAGATGTGGGGAACATGGAGTGACCAGTTTGGTGTGAAAGAACAGGGAGGTTTGACTGGTCTGGCCCTCTGATTGCTGTGAGGCCTTCGTAAAGAATCGAGGAGAGGATGCTAGAGTTGAGTGTCTGCTCTTCGAGCACAGGAGATCTGTTGCAGAATGTTTAGTCCTGGCCCACAGCATTGGTCACTCCTGATGTTTTCTGGGAGTGGTTAAGGGACAGTGCTTTTTTCCTGTCTTGCATGGCTCCTTCTTCACCTCCGGTGAGGCGCTTTGGACTCTGTAACTGTCCCAAAAGAAGTCCAGGTGAGAATGTTCAGAACGTCTCTTTGACCTTAAAGTATCCTCAAGTAACTGAGGGAATTCTGTTGATGGGGTGCAAGACTTCTTCCTTTAAAGACACAAGTCCTCAGGTGATTGGTCTAAAGCTAGCCTGCTTTATGAGATCAATCCCTGTTCCTGGCTGGAGTGTGCTTTGCTCTGTTGATCTACAGACAGTGACAAACAAGATGGTGGAAGGCTTCTTCTAGTATCCAAAGCACAACTGCCTATCCTTCTCCAGCCGCCCCCCTCCTATTGACAACAAAGACCTTTGGAAATGCATCATCCTGGTATGAGGCTACTCCACCTGAATGGGTATGCTCCTTTGCTACCTGGGCCCAGCGCTGTGTGACTGTCTCTGGGGGACGGGGTTACCCTCGCTCCAAAAGAGAATCAAGAGAGGTTGGGTCCTCTGGGTTTCTGTCCTGCCATGTGGCAGTGGCAGCCGTCAGACCCAAATATGCATTCCCTTCCACAGCAGAGCTGACTCACAGGAGCTGACACAAGTGCAATAATAATTATGATGTGGCGGCCATGATCATACGTTTCGGCATGCACTTTGTTTAAACTCAAGCATAGCTTATTCTTAGAGATGACCCTGCCACCAACATTGGGTACTCCTGTTCATCCTAGTTTGGGTACATGGGGTACATCTTAAATGTCGCCCTGTGCTGCAGTGACTTTGCTGTCGCTGTCAGGTCGAGTGGGCATCTTGTGACCTTTGGTTCTGCTCTGCACCACGGGTGAGGTGATCAGGCTACTGATGCAGCAGGGCACTAGTGCACTATGCTTTTGGCATGGAGTTGCATCAAAGGGGATTTAATTAGCAAATTACCCCTTTGGAGAAAGAATCACCTGCATCATATTATGTACTAATAAAAAAAACAGGGCTTTACACAACTGCCTGATAGCAATTCCTCACAGTTTGCAACTACCTTCTAGGTGATGTTCATGATAAATAGGGGGGCTTGTCATCAACCTGTAGTAATCTGTAGGTAATCTGGGCAGAGGGTGGGCTTTTTCAGGTGTGTGCAATACGCCCTGTTTTATAGGGCATATTGGAATGTACGTCACTGCAGGAGGTGCTGGCTAACCTAAGAAGAGCAGTGAGGGTAGAACCAGAAAGGATGGTGGCCTGAAGGATGCTATGTGTGCAAGAGGTCAGTTTTAAGGAAGCACAAATGCACAAAAGGGCCTTGTGTGAGAGAGAAGCCAAGTAGGTCCATGGATGAACAGTCCCTACGGGGGAATACAGATGGGGGAGAGGATTTAGAGCCCTCTATGAGGGGCTTTATGGGGTTAATCTTGTTGATAAAGAACTTACTGATAGCCTCACAATCTCCCAGTATTCTCTTAAATCTGGGTCTGGTGTGGGGTCTCAGCAGTGTTTGACTGCTGTGAAAAAGGCTTTCCTCCTTGTTCCTGTTAGAGGCTACAGTAATAGTGGAAGTGTCATAAGTAGCAATGGATTTGTATATCAAAGTCTGCCATTTGGAACAAAAGGTCTTGAGGGATTGAAGGTTTCAGTTTTTGGGCCTTGTACCAAACTTTCTCAAGAGCTCTAATAGGCTGTTGCTGACTGAGAGCTCCTGGGTGAAGCAGGAGGCATACAGTTTGGTTTTGGCGCAGTTAAATTTTTGTGGAGTGAAAATATCTGCTGTTAGTTGAGATTTATCATTTTTATGCTTCATCCCTTCTAGTGGGACCCCTAGCATTCTTAGCTGAACGCCTGGACCTTTTTCATTAAATCCTGAATGAGTGGAGCCATTTTCCACTCATTCATTCTCATGGGCTCTGTCTTTTGGAACTCTGTTCTCTGTGTTTTACCTTTACCATGGAGTCTACTTTCCTCCATATCTCTTTTAAGTCATCTGTATATTACTTTTGCAGCAAACAGCCGCTTATGGGCAGTTTAGCTGGGAACACTTTGGGTTCTCCTTTGAGGTTCTTTCTTTATCCTTATTTTCGATTGTTCTTAAGGATAGAGAGATACTTTGTATCTCTCCTAAAATGTTTTATTCTGAGAGAATGGCACACACCATGATATGATATGATAGGTTATTTATAGCACGCTTACTACCCAGAGGTTTCTAAGCGGGGACCCAGGCATCGAACCTGTGGTGCTCCGTGTCGTCTTGTTTCCAAGGCGAGTATGTTACATTGCCCCTGCTAGCCCCCCAAGACTGCCATCTTATGTTGAGTGCCAAGGATATACTTGCTATCCTCCTTCACACTGTTCCTGTGACCTTTTAGTCAAATAGACAACCCTCTAGTTATGGCTGGTGGCAGTAGACGTGTTCTACCAACTAGTGTGTTATTTTTACTGCAGACTGTGTTCACAGTCTCGTTTGTGCACAATAGGGCTACCTACGTTCTAACTTGGTGGCTTCTTTTGTGTTTTGCCACTTCTACCATGGTTGTTCTTTATCAACCCTTCTTCTACCATTGTGGGGGGGGGCTCTATTTGAATGTTTTGCCTTTAGCGGGAACCCCTAGGTGTCCCCGCCTAAGATCCAGTGTGTCTGGGCAGACACGAAGTGGGGGATGAGTTATTCACTCCCCTGCAATTTGTCTGCATGAGTGCCTGAATGGAACCAGTTCCCACTAGGGGCCTGGCTGTGATTGCACAACCACCCGCCCTTTACTAAAAAACTGCTTAGAGAGTGTGCAGAGGAGTGCGTGATGAAATTGAATTAAAGGTGATGTTCTTGACGTGAAAGGCAAGTAGACCACTGGAAACTGAAGTAACCAAAGAAGAAGATGACCAGAGACACCTGAAGACCCTTTGCAACACTGCAAAGCGACCACTCTGTCCTTTCTATGTGACAGAGGAACTCCAAAAGGATGAATCCTTCCCTTTGACTGGTGGGAACAACTAGGTTGCTGTGACTTTCCAGAGCTGTGCCACCCAAATACCAGGAGACTTCTGACCCAATTGAAGTGCAACGTCTCTGAAAGGCTGAATCCATCCAAGTCTTTGCTGAGCTCCAGGAGACACAATCTGACTCATCCGAGTCCGCTCAACAGAGTGCTAGGCTCCAGGAATCGAAGAAGATTGACTCTGCAAATTGTGTCCTTTGTTGGTTTTGCAGGAAAGGCCACAACACCGTAGAATGATCAGAGAAGCAGAAGAAATCTGTGCCAGAGGTCCTCCCTCGAGACTGCTGCTCAGAGATCCTGTCCATTGTTCTGCCTTTCGTCACCAGACCAAGGAATTCAGAATTTTGGGTCCAGCGCTGCCACATCAAGGAGCATCCAGCCACAAACATTTCTTCTAACCTAAGGTAATGTGGGGAGAAATGTGGTGTTTACCTTAATCCAAGAAGTCGCTCCAGAATATTAGAATGTATGCAAGGGTGTCCAGGGTACCCCCCTCTTACCTCTGACCCAAGAAGCTGCTTGTATCCCTTTAGTGAGTCCTTTAACAGGTATCTAACGTTGTGTTAATCTTCCTGCATCTTAAAGACTAGAGAATACAAAGTATCCACAGGAACTTTTGTAAATCTGCTGCTTCACAAGGCTTTGAGACCTCTCTGAAATACCTTTAGCTAGGGTTGAACATTGGACTTTAAAAGGCTTGCTGTGCTAAGAAATGTCCTCTAGAACTGCTAGTATTCGACTAGCCAACTGTTTTCCTTTGTAAAATACCTTATCTCATGCTGTTTTGCTAACTAAATTGAATTACCATATTTCTTCTGTCTGACCTGAGTGTGCAGTAGTACTGATAATATGGTAGAGCCATCATTAGTGTCAAATGCTTTAGCATGTGTAACCACAAGCAACTACAAACTAAGCAGGGGCCTTTGATAAGTATCTAAACTTATTTTGATGTCTTTTGGTTCAATGTACTTAAAGTATTTAAAAGCATATCTTGGGTAAATGTAATAAATCTATTATGTGTAAGTGTTTCTAGGTTCAGTGTACTTAACTATTCATTATTTTATTGGGCATATGTAAGGTGCTTATACATCAGGCAATTGTGTTTCAAAGCGCCCAAGAACCTACAGCTCACAACTTCCACTTACGATAAGCCTGACCGCTCTGCCACTCTACCAAGGTTCCATGAGTAGTACAGACTAATACTAAAAGTTGGGGATCTAAAAAACATTGGGATAGTTTTCTAAAGTCTTACCCCACAGTGGACTTTAGGAAAACTCCCCTAACATCTGCCAACTGTTATCAGGTTTGGATAAAAGTTTCTAATAACATCGGGAAGTGATCTGCAAGTATGGGGTACTTATCCTGACCCTTGTAGGCTATCAGGGAATGTGATCATGGTAAGACTTTAAGGTCTGTTCAGTCGAGTGTAATGGGTTAGCACAATTTAGGAGTGGGATAATAGAATAAGCTGAGGTCTAGGGTATTACCACTAATGTATGGGAGCTAGTATGCATTAGGTTATGTCTGTGATTCAGCCAGGGACAAAAATGGGTCACTGGTGTTTATGATTGTTTAGCTCCTGGGGACACCAAGGAAGATGTTTTTGCTTGAGTGACTGAATCTGTAAATAATGTAATGTGGTGTAAGCAAACTTGTTTAGTGCCCTTCTGCCACTATTGGTGGCCATACTGCACATGACGTTGTAAAAAAAAGGGGTTGGGTCATCAGTGGGAGAAAAAAAATGTGAAACCTGTGGTGTTGATGGGTGCAGGTCAGACGTACATAGTTTGTGTGTGCCAGTCTGCTTTCTTTAGGTTTGCCGGAGAGACTTGGGATTATGTTATCTAGGTGGAAGAGCGCAAGGTCGAATAGATTAGGAATTGTACCATTATGTCACCACTATTGTGGTGACATTACTACAATTGCGCCGGAGCGTGGTACAAAAATCCCAACCCCCATTACTGCGCCCAAGCAGAGCGGGGGTTGCGTGGGTGTCCCCCGCTCTCCTTGGGCTTAGTAACAGAGGCCAGGCGTTGAGGGGTGTCCCCAGTTTACCATTATGGTAAGCGGGGATAACATTTAAATAAGAAATAAAAAATAATAAAAAAGGACCCTGCAGCATCAGCACCGCCCCATGTAAGTGGGAGGAGCTGACGCTGCAGAGGCACATGGATGCCAGTGACGCACACAGGAGGGCGCCACAGTAAACGTAAGTGGTGAGGGCTTGGGGGGGGTTGTGGTTTTAGGGATTGCAGGACGGGGCAGACCGGCAAAAGTGATCTATCTGATCACTGCGCCGTGCTGTAATTGTAGTCAACATTTTTTGTCAGTGGAATTACGGGCGGCTTAGTAATCACATGGATGCCTAGATTACACCACTTTGTGTCTGGTTAGCTGCTGATGTGGAAGAGTGTCGTAGGACTACAGAGGAGAGCTTAGTCATTGTTTGTTTGTTGTTGATGTGCTAATGGCTAGGCATGTGGCATTGTCTTTTGGGGTATGCATGTGTAGTGTAATGTAGTAGGAGATCTTAAAGGGGTGTCAGTTAGTCAGGGATAGGGTTAGTAGGTCTTGTGAGGAAAAACAGCATACAAATGTATACTCCTGCCACATACCTCCTGCAGACAGGTTCCATTTCGCTAGCTCACATTGCCACAATGAACCCCTTTCACTTTCTCTAAAATATATCAATTTCACCCCATGTGCAACAAAACAAGCATCTGTGGGTTGGCAGTCTGAAAACTCCACTCAATTCTCATAAGCTACATGCTGAGGGTTATGGTAGGAGAGAAACTTCACAGAGAGGGTTACCAATTTTACGTTCCTTAATGTGCTGGTTAGCAGGCTAAGATATGCCTCAAACCTCACTATCGCATGCTCAGATGCTGTGCTCAGCGGCCTGATAAGACTGCTGGTCAAGGGCAGAACCCATCTTGGGGGAGCAAGACGGCAATATCACTAATTTATTGGGGCAAAGGATAACACACCTGCTTGTTTCTCCTATGGGTCTACACCGATGTCTCCCATAAGCCCAAAACTCTTCTCACACAGACCACAATTTCATTCCTCCCACTCCCAATGGCCACAAGTCTGTAATCTCATCGAGTTTCCACACATGCGGTCTATAGATGAGGTGTACAGTGGCTGAGTTCTTGTGTGATAGAGGGAATTGGCAAGCGAGAGTGTCCACTGTATTTAATAGTGATTGATTATGTACTGTATAAGGTCACTTGATTTTTGTGGATGAGTGCCATGCCTCCCACTTTTTCCCCAGCTGGCCAACAAGTTGGATGGTTTACCTGGGTGAGACAAGCACATTTAGGGATGCTGATCTGCAGCATATGGGGCAGCTGAGCAGGTGTTAATCAGAATCAAACAGCGTGTTTGACTGAAGGGGGAAGTATGAGCGGTCATAATGGAGACTTAAAGATGGTTGGTCAGGTTAGATGTGGATGAGTGTGTTTGCCTAGATGGTCAATGGAGTGCACAGGAATGAGCTTGATCTGTCTTACTAGTAGCAAGGTACAGAGGACCCTGCCCTTGACCCTGCCACGCACATAGTGGCACCAAGGGGGTCCTGCCCTGGCATTCATGTATCCTTTTCTGGATGCCCGGCCAGGAGGAGGGCTAGGCTGGGCTGCCTAAATGAAGCCCATGGTGGGTGTGATAAGCAGTGGAAGGTGGGAGGAAGGTGGGAATAGTGAAGTCACGTGACCTGCTTTCACCGCAACTGCGGCTGGAGACTCTATCAACGTATTACTTATTTGGTGCCAGATTCAAGATTCAACAGTAAAGAACGTGGTTGGAATATTATATGAACATGTTGACAATTGCAGCTTAATGCTTTTTAAAAAAGGAAAAATAAACTAGATCTTGCAGAAGTAATTGACGGTTATTTTGTTACATGCTACCTTATGGAAGAGACCTGTATGATATTGAAAGCTAGCGCTACATATGAGATGCGGCCTGAGATATCAAACTAGAGATGGGCAACTATCAACAACAGGGGTACATTCCATTCGGAGTTCCGAGCAACATCTGATAGACAAGGGGCGAGAGGGTCAAGTTGTTATTCGGAAAACCGATGAATATACTGCAGTTAAAAACTATCTAACTATCATTGTATGTTGTGCATGGCCCTCCCTGCAACTTTTTTTATGGCAGCATTTCAGAGGGTGTGGAGTCGAGGCAGAAGGGGGTAGTAGGAAGCCTACAAACCACCACAGCCCATTGCAACCCAAAAAAGGGAAAACATATTCATGCCACAGAAACTGTTGTATCCCCTACCACGATGTCACAGGAGTTCATTATGAATGCCACTGTCCTTGGCCATGGCGTCGCACTATGAGGATACTGTATTCAGAAAGGGGCATAGTGGCCAATGGAAGCTATGCACAACAAAGCTGGTCCGGATCAGCTTATATTCAACGTTAATGGGCAATTCTACTGGGGTAACAGGGCATTTTTCAGTGTCCTTTGCCTCGAGTTTCCAGTGCAAAAATGGCATGAACCTGAGCGACCAGTAGAGAAACAGCATCTGCACTCTGACTGACCAGGGCAAGAATAGCATTTAGCACTTTTTGGTCTGTGAAAATAGTTGTGCTGAATTAATTGCCTGTGACCTTGCCAAAATTCACAGTCATCGGTGCAGTTTGCGTGATCTGGCCCACACACTCTGACACCAAGCTCAGCAAGGGATACAAAAAAACACAATGTATTCACTCTATACACTCTGTACACAGATGTGTTAAGTTTAAAGATCTGCACGCCCCTGATGCGAGTAACCATAAATTGAAGTCTGTGTGATTAAATGTATGCGCAGCTAATGAAGTATTCAATTTGAATGGCTTTTAAATTACAGAATTGCTAATAGTGACTCGAGGAATTAAATATCAATTTAATTCATTTAATTAAGAGCAGTTACACAATATAAGCATTTGCATAAGGCTTTTGAAAAACATGATAAATGGTATTCCATAGGGGATTCAACTAGATGTTTTTTTTATGGCATTAAACAGTTCTTCAGTAATTGAATAAGGGACTTTGAATCATATGCATGCCTTTCTGAAAATATAAGCTATCCATGCCCTTTCAGTAAATGGAATCTACAATAATAACTTTCCAAATTAGAAAATAATTAGAATTTGGAAAAATGATCCTGCCACATTGAGATGTCACCATTATGTTTTTAAATGACTTGTGTATTTTGGAACGTAGCAAATGCAGTATATTCAAATCAATCAAAGTTGATGCATTTTCTAAATGTAGCCCCCGATACACTGATTCAAGGGATCGAACAGATGGGCCTGATTCATGGAAGTGTTTTATAATGGCGCAATCCCATAGGAAAACATTCCATGAATCAGGCCCATAATGTTTTTCCAATCAGAATTGATTGTCTTGCTGCATGCAGACCTCATTTCATGTGAAATAGATTATTTTCTGTGGAAGTCATCCATAGTAGTCTATTATTATATAAGGTAATATGGAACGGATTCACTGCTGAAGGGTCACGCATGTAAAGTAAACAGGTGCTGGCTCTACAAACGCCCAGCAAACCAAACCCTGAACAGTCCGAGTATAAATATCAGGAGAGCCAGTCATAGCATTCGTAATGACAACATTAATGTTGGGACATCAGCACGAGCACTGTGGCTGGTGCCAAGTCACTTGTTTGGGGCCATCTGTCCTCAAACGTGGCCTGCACCAATAAAGGTGCCTAGTGGCCTCCCACTTGACAGTTACAGCAACGTCAGTAAAGCTGTGTCAGTGTCTTCTTGTGGCGCTGCGTCCAGCGAGGGACATAGGCCCATCAGGCCACCCCAGAAGCAGGGGTATCTCTGCAATGGTGGGGACTGGAGACCCCAGTTCCCCATTAACATCTGCCGATGAGGGGGTCAACGGACCAGACCTGCGCACTGCGCTGGAGCACAGTGGGGAAAAAAAGAGAGAAGGAAAGAGGAAGCGGGATGGGCTGTTCCCACCGCAGATTGGGAGCAGCAACCGAGTGTAGAGCTGGAGCCAAGTACCCCCACTCAAAGCTCCTCCCCCATGCTGCCTATATGTTGGGAGCCAGTGTGTGAGACACGTGCAGTACCAGTAAAAATAGCTATACCACAAAGAATCATGGAAGTAAGGTTCCCATTGAGAAAACCATAAATGCATTCACGAATATATGATGGCCACTTGAATGAAATCCCGGAGATATGGGAAAAACGAGCGAGAAAGAAGACTGGTGACATCATCCAAAGCAGAGCTGACACAGCCAGAGAAGACGCTAAAGAGTATAAACATTTGTTAGAATCAAAGGAGGAGGTGTTAAAGATGAGCAACATTTCGGGCTCGAGATGTACATCATTTAATAGAGTTTAAGACAGCAAAGTCTCCAGTTACATGGTCGGATGAAAATAGACACTGGGTTGAGTTACATCGAAACCAAGAGACAGAGTATAACTATACCTTTTATTCTCAGGCACAGAGAACATTTACAAGGCCAATGTTCAAAGGCTAATTGACTGGCAGACGGCAAGAGTGATGATAGATGGCAGGCTAATTAGGTGGGAAGCTATGGTCAAGACCAGCCCACCAGCACCTGGGTGCCAGCCTGTGTGCTGCTAGCGAGTGTGGATTATTACAGAGGGGTACGAGGGTGCCAACCAATTATAGAGGGCCACGTAATTGAGAGCCCCATAGTTTGTATAACCAATGGGACGTTGTGTATTTGATGACGTGTGTAGTGACTTGCACTAGAGGAGGGCTTAGTTGCCCACCTGATATTAGAAACCCAATCACCTTCCCTGACAAGTATGGAACGTAAACCTAGATGTTCCCTGTAAACCTATCACTCTCCCAAATAGGTTTTTGTAGTTTGCCATGTAGATTGATGTCAGTGATTAAGAGTTTTTACTATATAAGCTGTATTTTTTATGAAACTCGCTGAGTAAGAAAATTGACCGCATGTCTGCTGATGTTCGTTGTAAATCCTGTTTTAGACAATTGAAAATAAAACTGATGTACTTTGTCAACTTCCTGAGTCAGTTTAATTATTGATGTTTGAGTATATTCTGCAGTCTCATCCATCTCAAAGTATTGCTAGCCCGTCTTAAAGGGCCTAGTTTTGGGTACACGGGTTCACATGGTAGCAGAGCATGGTTATTAAAGACCCAATTAATCTAGTAAGCTTTAGGGTCTCGGAATATCGAATGTCCTCCACCATTTAGCTGGAGGAAGGTAAAGCTCCCTGTGGATAGCAGCCAGGTAAACAAAAGAAGAGAGGCAAAAAGACAGGAAGAGGAAAGAGTAAGGGAGTAACAAAGAAACAGAGAGAATTTGTCAAAGAAATGAAATGAAAGAAAGGCAAAGGGCATGCAACATTGATCGCATGGAGAACAAGTTAATGGAACCTCGTTCATTAGTGTCATGGAAGGAAATAGAGGAGTTCTTCCCAACACAAGAACCAATGCCAGGACCTTCTACAGTAGATTTAGAAGATATAGGTGCTATTGGTGACATAATCGAGATAGCTTATCAGGAGATGAGGATAAAAAGTGAATCAAGAAGTAAAGGGAAAGATGATCGATTTGAAGGTGCTCGGTCATGAGGCAAAGAGAGGGGGTCTGTTCAGACTCGAGCATAGAGCCTTGTCTTTGGACAAGCTAACGTTAAACGGGGACGAGAAAGATGGAAACCACACTAGTTGGGGAAAAGATATGTCCAACGAAGAAAGGGAAACCTTGAGTGAGGAATAGGGCGCTAGTGGATGTGGTCCTGAGGGGTGTTTAAAGACACACAAATATAAGATTAAAGATTGTCAGATCTGGACCTACCAAAACCGGGGATGCCAGAGCCCCTGGCGCGGCCAGACTAACTGAAGGGTGATCCCATAGTGTGAGGGGGGACTCGCTAACCTATGTGAGCAGATTAGGTCATTACCAAGAAGAAGACAGTGCAGAACCATCGTCCCTGCTATGGACAGGCAGAAGATGGAAGACGAGTGCGATTTTGGGATCTCACAGTTCCCATTATTAGAAAAAGGAGGTGCTAGACCACAGTACATTCCATGGCCCCAGATGGATAAGGATAATTTAAGGGGTAAACTCCTGAGTCTGACGTCGGGTGCCGAAAAATGGATCTATGAATTAGAGAAACTGACAGGAGGAAACACACTAGATATAGGGGACAGTATGGGTCTTCTGGGGAGAGGGCTGATGACATTTGGTCAAAAACAGGATACGCAGGTGTCACTGAACGGAACATGACAGAGCACTGCTTAACACTTGTTGTCATCCGCCGTCACGGCCAAAGCCGAAATTGGCAGATGTTTCCACGTTGGAGCTGGAGACACAGAGGTAGGGTGTTTTAGTCCTTTCTCTGTGTTCTTGCTACCAGCCCCAGTTACGTGACGCAGCACCGCTGGGAGTATTTAACTCCCCGCCTCCTGGTAGACGCGGCGTTGCAACCCACTTTGGATGCTTTCTTGTTTCCGGGTTTCCTCGCTCCGATCCTCTTCCGTCCACCTTTCGGATCTGCCAGAGTGTTTCCCTGTCCGCCTGTGTTCCTGCTTCTTTCCTCGGAATGCTACTCCTCGCTTCAAGTTCCTACCTCCGCTTCGGCGATACTCCGGTGTGCTTTATCCGTTCCTTTCTCTCTCTCTTCTGATTTCGGGAATCCTTCCCAGACTCTCTTTCTGCTGGGCTCCTCTGAGTTGTGCTTGCTGCATACCTTTTTTCCTCTTCCTGGATCCAGTACCATATCTTCAAACTGCCACTAGGAGCGTTGGACATCTTCTACTCTGCTATCCGCCTCGCTCATTGCTCTCATCAGCGATTATCCTGTCATCCGGATTGGAAGAGTCAACACTACACCCAGGGTTTTTTCCCTTTTGGGTTTTTCCCTGATTTCTGGCTTGGTTCCGGAAAGGGAGTCACGGGACAGCTGTGTATCCAGCAGTCACTGTGGCTTCCCTCCGTGACAAGCACATTCATCATAAGAAGGGAAGAGACTACCTTGCATGACGACTCCTACAAGAGGCCGACAACTCAGACAGCTCAGGTGAGGAGAGTGTGCCTGCGGGGGAGAAAGAGTTTGAATTGCACCACTCATCACAGATTGCAATGCCAAAAGCTTCAAAGATGTCTGCTGAGGATCAGGTTCAAGAGCTGTGGAAAGCTTTTCAAGCAATGTCTCAGAAGCTACAAGGAGTAAAGACCGAGAATGCTCTGCTTAAACAGCTAGAGAACCTGCACCCCCGGAATTACCACCCATGGTGCTGTCCTCTGGGAAATTCGATGGATCTCCCAAAAAAGGTGAAGGAGTTTCTGGAAGCATGCATGGTTTATTTCACCTTTAGGCCTCGTACCTTCGCTACAGATCAAGCCCGGGTGTGTTTCCTAATTTCAAATATGACAGGAAAAGCACTGTCCTGGGCTACACCATTGGTGACCAGTGGAAACACCATTTTGCAGTTTTTTCCAGGGTTTCAGAATCTACTGAAGCAGACTTTTGAAAGGCCAGAGTTGTCCTTTACCTCCTGCGAAGATTTACTGGATGTCAAACAAGGCTCTCTAGATGTATTGTTTTACATCTTCTCCTTCAAAACTTTGGCAGCTGGAGCAGGGTGGCCTGCGACAGCCCAATATGCCATATTCAGGAGAGGGTTGAAGGAAGAAATCAAAGAAGAGCTGGCCAGGTCTCCTTGTTCACCCACTTTTTCAGACCTGCTAGTGGCTGCTCTTCACATAGAGTATCGTCTACAGGAAAGAAGAGCGGAGCGTCGCAAACAAAGAAGCCCTAGTTATACTACAGAACCCTCTGCACACTCACTCCCTGGGTGCTCTACTGCTACTTCTTCCGAAGAACCAATGCAGATCGGCGCCACCAGAGCACCGTTATCCGCTGCTGAAAGACATCGCAGAAGAAAAAAAGGATTATGTGCCTACTGTGGTTCAGAACAACACCTTCTCAAAGACTGCACAGTATTGCCAAACAAGAGATCGGGAAACAAATGCCCTCGGCGTCAGTAGGGACAAACGACCGGGGGTCTTCCAGCATTTCTCACCGTCCCTACGTCTCTCTTTCAGTTTCCTCTTCCGAGTCTAAAGAGGACTGCAGACTCATGGTGATTCTTGTACATCTTGACCTAGAGAGCAGACAAGTTAAGACCCTAGCCCTAGTGGATTGTGGAGCGGCGGGTAACTTCGTTGACACCCTGTGGGCAGACAAGGTGGGTCTCCGCCGGATACCACGGAAGGAAGGTCAGAAGGTTGAAGGAGTGGATGGGACACCATTGTCTTCTGGTCTTATTACCCATACCACGGAGGAACTTTCCTTGACGATAGACCAACACAAGGAAATCTTATGTTTTGACATCATCAGGGCCGCCCATTTTCCCATTATATTGGGCATCACATGGCTCCGTAGACATAATCCATTGATAAACTGGTCCGAGAATCAGCTGAACTTCAATTCCCCGTATTGTGCTACCAACTGTTTTCGGTTGGAGTGTTGGGGAGATCTACAGCCGGTTAAGATTTTTTCCAACAATCATATGGGTGTCCATGCATTACCCAGTTTTTGCTCAGTGTTTTCCGAAGTGTTTCAAGAGTGCCTTCATGCCAAATTGCCGCCTCATCGGCCAGAGGACTGTACCATCGACTTGGAACCCAATGCCCTGGTTCCGTTTGGTCGGATGTTTTCTCTCACGCAGACGGAGAAACAGGTTCTTCGGAAATACTTAGATACCAATTTGGAGAATAGCCTTATACAACCATCAAAGTCCCCTGAAGGAGCCCCTTTATTTTTCATTAAGAAAAGAGACTCCACCGATGTTAGACCCTGTATAGACTATCGGGGTCTAAATAAGGTTACCATTCGTGATAGGTATCCGATGCCCCTTATCACTGACATCATTGAGGCTGTACAAGGGGCTAGAGTATTCACCAAGCTTGAGCTTCGAATTGCATACCATCTGCTACGGATTGCCCAAGGAGACGAATGGAAAACAGCATTCCGTACCCCTCTGGGCTTGTTTGAATATAAGGTAATGCCGTTTGGATTGGTGAATGCACCAGCGGTATTCCAGAGATTTATGGACAGAATGTTTTCCGACATGCTTTCAATATCAGTCATCATTTATCTGGATGATATCTTGATTTTTTGATCTAACATGGAGGATCACATCGAACAAGACAAGCAAGTTCTGAATCGCCTGCAAAAGAACAATCTACTGGTCAAGGCAGAAAAATGCAAATTTGCTGTACCTTCGGTGCAATATTTGGGATGTGTACTGTCTGAAGAAGGGATCGCCATGGACCCAGACAAGGTACACGCCATTCTCGACTGGTCGGCGCCTACTTCTGTTCGGGAGGTGCAGCGGTTCTTGGGACTTTCGAATTATTATAGGAGATTCATTCCGAACTTTTCAGAAGTGGTGTTTCCCATTACCCGATTGCTCAAGAAGGAGGCTTACCTGTTTTCCTGGTCCACTGAGGCGGAGGAGAGCTTCTGTCATCTGAAAAGCCTTTTCTGCTCAGCCCCGATTCTGCAGCATCCGGATCAAACCCTACAGTTTATTCTTGAGACGGACGCATTCGCCATTGCTGTTGGGGCCGTGTTACTTCAGACTTTTCAGGAAGTAGAACATCCGGTCGCCTACCTATCTAAGACTCTCTCTCCCAGGCAACTCAATTATTCTGTTCTTGAAAAGGAGTTACTGGCGATGAAATTGGCTTGTGAAGAATGGTGGCACCTCCTCATGGGTGCCCGCCACCAGTTCCTCATCCGCACAGATCACAAGAATCTGAAGGCCTTACAGGAAATGGAATGTTCAAACTCCAGACAGGCAAGATGGGTTTATCTGTTTTCACAGTACGGCTTCCAGATCACTTACATTCCGGGGTCGCTTAATCAACTAGCTGACGCTTTGTCTCGTAAGGACTCCCATACTGAAACAGTGTTTGTCAAGACCGAGCCCATGTTCCACCGAAACCAGATCCTAGCAATGGTGGGTTCTTTTCTGCAAGAGGTGAAGGCGGGTGCCACGCAGGAATTGCCTCAAATCTCCTTCTTTCCCGATTCCCCCTTTCAAGTAAAAGATGGATGGGTGTTTTATAAGAAGAAGTGGTATATCCCAGAAGAACTGCTACACAGGAAGATCCTGAGATGGTGTCATGACTCACATATGGTTTGACACAGAAGCGGAGACGGCACCTTAGAACTCATCTCGAGGTCATTTCTCTGGCCCAACATAAGAAAGGAGGTGTTTGAATGCGTGAAATCTTGTCCAATTTGTGCCAAGGCCAAGTATGCCTCGGGTAAACCCCTAGGACTCCTCACTCAGGTGGAGAAGCCGACTCGCCCGTGGGGACATATCTCCACAGACTTTATAGTGGATCTTCCGGAGTTCAAATCATGTACTTGTATCATGGTTACGGTGGATGCTTTTTCCAAATTGGCACATTTCTCCCCCCTTCCGAGATTACCTACCGCAACCAAGATGGCGGAGACCTTTGCCTGAGATATTTTCAAATGACATGGTCTCCCTGACAAGATAATTTCTGATCGGGGAAGTCAGTACATTTCAAAATTCTGGACAGCCTTCTGTACCCGATTATGGGTAGAGAGAGCCCTTTCTTCTGGTTTCAACCTGCAATCTAATGGCCAAACCGAGCGTCTCGACGCCACTCTAGAACAATATCTGAGATGTTTGATTTCCCAACATCAAGACAATTGGGTCTCTCTACTTCCCACGGCAGAGTTCTCCTACAATAATTCCAAACACTCCGCCACAGGCCTTTATCCATTTTTTTGTACTTACGGAGTCCACCCAAGATTTCTAATACCAGAGGTACCCCGATTTTCCAACTCACCAGCCGCTGAGGAAGTTTTGAGAAATATCCACGAGGCACAGACCAGCGCATTGCAAGGGTTGGAAGAAAGCAGACGAAGGAATAAGGTTGGGGCTGACAGGCACCGGAGAGAATGCCCTTCCTGGAGGCCAGGAGACAAGGTGTGGATGTCTACAAAGTACCTTCCCCGATGGACAAGACCTTCCAAACTGTCTCCACGCTTCCTGGGTCCTTTTTCCATTCTCTCCAAAATCAATCATGTGACCTATCGTCTTCAACTCACCCCTTCTCTTAAATGCATTCACCCTGTTTTTCACTCCTCTCTCCTCAAAACTTACTATCCAGATCCCCACCACAGGTCTCTCTCCCGGCAAACTCCTGTGCCTACATCCACCCAGGATGAGTATGAGGTTTCTGCTGTTAGAGATTCTAGGTTTTACCGTGATAGATTGGAATACCTCTTGTCATGGAAGGGTTACCCGGAGTCGGAGGACTCCTGGGAACCAGCTTCTCAGGTACATGCCCCTCGGTTGCTTGCCAGATTGCACCGCTTGCACCCGGGGAAGCCGGGGTGTTTGTGGTCTAAGGAGGGGCATACTGTCATCCGCCATCATGGCCATAGCCGAAATTGGCGGATGTTTCCGCGTTGGAGCCGGAGACACATAGCTAGGGTGTTTTAGTCCTTTCTCTGTGTTCTTGCTACCAGCCCCAGTTACGTGACGCAGTGCTGCTGGGAGTATTTAACTCCCCACCTCCTGGTAGATGCTGCGTTGCAACCCACTTTGGATGCTTTCCTGTTTCCGGGTTTCCTCGCTCCGATCCTCTGCCGTCTACCTTTCGGAAGTGCCAGAGGGTTTCCCTGTCCACCTGTGTTCCTGCTTCTTTCCTCGGAACGCTACTCCTCGCTTCTAGTTCCTACCGCCGCTTCGGCGATACTCCGGTGTGCTTTATCCGTTCCTCTCTCTCTCTCTTCTGATTTCGGGAATCCTTCCCAGACTCTCTTTCTGCTGGGCTCCTCTGAGTTGTGCTTGCTGCATACCTTTTTTCCTCATATCTTCAAACTGCCACTAGGAGCGTTGGACATCTTCTACTCTGCTATCCGCCTCGCTCATTGCTCTCATCAGCGATTTTCCTGTCATCCGGATTGGGCGAGTCAACACTACACCCAGGGTTTTTTCCCTTTTAGGTTTTTCCCTGATTTCTGGCTTGGTTCCGGAAAGGGAGTCACGGGACAGCTGTGTATCCAGCAGTCACTGTGGCTTCCCTCTGTGACAAGCACATTCATCATAAGAAGGGAAGAGACTACCTTGCACGACGATGCCTACAAGAGACCGACAACTCAGACAGCTCAGGTGAGGAGAGTGTGCTTGCGGGGGAGAAAGAGTTTGAATTGCACCACTCATCACACTTGTAGAGCAACAGTTTGGAAAGCGCTTAGAGTACAGTATCCTGATATGTCGGATATGGGAGCTATAAAGGCACGAAAGATGCAGGAAGGGGAGGACCCACTTATTTATATTCAGAATTTTCAAGAGCAGTGGAGCTTGGAAACGCAGGAACCATGGGGAAAATCTAGACCTGTATTCTATCATATATTATGTCAGGGGCTATCAGACAAGGTACAGAGACAGCTCAGGAAACTGGTGGGTAAGGAGGCAAAACCATGGCCAGAAATACATCTGACCATTGCCACAGAGAAGAAGTTCAGCACGTGCAGACTAGATCGATGGCGAGGAAGAAGGACACAGAGACTGTCCAATAGACAGAGGTAAAGTGTACCCAAGGACTGTGGTTCTTCCGGGAGACTCTTTGTAGTTGCTAAGCATGGAGTAAAAGAAATATTATTCTTGAGCCACAGGAGTTTGCTAAACATTGGATTGTGAAGTATTGAGATCCTAAAGAAGAAAAATGCCAGATATTGATTCCTTTCCGACAACTGGAAGAAGGAGACGTTTCCCGATTCCTTTCTTACTGAATTTCTCTTTGGCGGCACCAATGGTGGTGTCTGACGGCAACACTCATTGGCTCATTTTTGCTGTTTTCCTTCATTCTTTGTGTATATTCTGCATTGGTTGGGAGAACTTATAACATTCATATGTTCCTGCAAGATCCTAATAATGGTCCAATCGCGAGGAGACTGCTCTCAGCCATCATTGAGCGAATCCTCCAACTACCTGAATATTGTACGGAAAGTACAGATGAGCCTATCTGGGGAGGATGCCCACAAACTGCTTGAAATGTTTTTTTATTTCTTGCTTGAAGAGCACCTTTATCTTGTTGGATAACAAACCAACACTTGTGTATTCCTGAGAGATCCCAGGAATCGACCTGCAATTAATTGGCTGCTGCACAAGATAATCGAGCAGATTCACCTACTACCTGAGCATCCAGAGGGTGCTGTCGAGTGATGACATTCACAATCTACTGGCCTTGATCTTTTACTGTTTGCTTGAAGCTCATCCTCATCTTGTCTGACGCAAAGATAACACTTTCGTAGTTATCTGAAATCCTGTTAATCGTCATGCAATCAGCCAGCTGCTTGTAGAGCAGGTTCAACAGTTGCCAGAATATATGATGTGATTGCCTAATTAAAGTTATTCTTTCCTTCCTTAAAAGTAATCACAAGCAAAATGGGAAATATTTATAGTAATAATAATGTTGCGAACAATGACGTGCGAGAGGCCATTGCTGTTGGAATCGGATGTAATGGTATATAATACACATGTTCATGATTATTCTGCTGTCTCTCACAATACGCACTGTTTACTATGTTGGTCCAAATGGAGCAGGAGTTCCCCTATATCTTCCTGTGCTGCATGAAGGTACATACATAGCAGTTATAAGCCAGCCCAGACCTTTTGCGATTGTTCCTACTTTAGTAGCTCAGAAGGAGACATCGAGCGCTGTGACAGTTATCCTAAGAAGTCCTTATGGAGGAAGGACTCTTATGGATATTCTCACTGAATGTCAGATACACATTTTAAGAGAGAAACAGAGGAAGAGACCCAAGAGAAGTACATGGGAGGATGATCAGATAGTACACCGCACTGGGGAAACATGTGGTATCAGCACATGAAAGAGGTGGGCAAACAAACATCTAAAGAGGAATGCTATGTATGTGCACTCCTACCCTATACTATAGGGAAGTCTAAGATATTCGTAGCCATTTAAATAGATGTTCAGACAGCACATTGCCTATCTCACATAGCACTCTATGATCAGTTTATGGGCCGGAGAGTATCTTTGGTATGGGCCACAGAATGGACAGCTCCAGATGAAGATGATTATGTTCAAGACTCAAAGACAAGATAAACAGCACACACCAGAAAGCAAGTGATAAGGTATGAACAACCTGGAGTGAAAGGGGCTGTAATCAGATGGGAAGTGAACAGACGACTTGAAAGCCCAGGAAAAACTGCAGCAGAAATTCAAAGATGGAAGGGTAGAGGCCAGATGCAGATCTGGGATCAGTGCTTTCTCTGGATTGTTGGAAGGAAGGAGTGGTTATCTGCAGAGCTTGGGTAGTAATTGGTTACTGCAAACCAACTATCGACATTGTGAAAATTGAATGCAAACCTTTATGGCCAAAACTTGCAAAACTACTGACATGGGTCAAAGACAAAGGTGGTCCTTGACAGATTGTGCCCCTGGACAACGCAAAGCTATGTTTCAGAAGCAATGGCACTACAAAACCTGGAGAAAAACAGAATTGTGTTTGAATCTTCAATGTACCAGGAATGAGTATTGGGACAGCAGTGATAATGGATCACTACTGGGCTTGTGGATCCAGAGCTTACATGAAGCTGCCCAGAGATTGTGAAGGACTGTGTTCTATAGTGAACGTCCATATTCTGGCATTGGTGATTCCTAAGAGTGACCTTAATATTGATGAATTTCCAAAAACGGATGCTCACATAGGAAAGAAGAGATCTGCTGAGCTACTGAATCAAATGAAGAGAGATAACTATTTCTCAGCCAAGTCAATAGAAGCTTTTGATTCCTTACTATATGAACACAGATTGTTCAGTTAGATGTCATCAATATTCACGATAATCTTCATGCCCAGGATCCAGACAGCAGCAAATACCAAATGGTTACAGATAACCAGATGGCAACTTCTGCAGACGATCAACACTACCATAAAGGGATTCAATGCTATCAAAGAGGAGTTGAGAGCTATACGACTGATGACTCTTCAGAATAGATATATTGTGGACAGGATCACAGCTATGGATGGAGGTATTTTTGCCAAAATTGTAGAATCATGTTGCACCTTCACACCATCTTATGATGTCGAGAATGGCACCTTGACAGAGGCCATAACGTTGCTGACAAAATTACACATCCAGATGGTAGATGAAGTGGAAGTGATGACAGTTGGTTTGGATCAATCTTTTCATGGGTCCCACAATGGATGGAGGACATTTTCAAGTTCCTTGGAGCCCTGCTAGTGATGGTACTGCTTGGATTTTGTGTGATCATAATAATAAACTTACAAAGCAAGAATACTGCAAAGAAAGCTGAAAGAATGAAAATGATGATTGATGTTGAACCAGGATTCAAAACTAAAGAGCTGACAGATGAAGAAATCAGAGACTACGTGAAGGCCAGCATCCATGCACCTAAAGGAACGAAGTTCCTGCCTGAAGAACCGCAAAAAGTATGTGGGGAAGTGGAGCTACTGCAGTCCCAATGGACAATGCATGCTTATGCCCTGGAATCAAAGTGAGCATGTGAAGTCAGCAGGATGTCTGAAAGGCGTCATAAATATATGGATCTCAAAGAAGCATTTCTTCAGACAAGGATGCCTAGATGTGATGGTTGATGAGAGAGTGGTCGATGAATCGCCCAGAGGGGAGAGTGTAGAGGTGGAGGCAAGTACCCCCACTCAAAGCTCTGCCCCCATGATGCCTATATGTTGGGAGCCAGAGTGTGAGACATGAGCAGTACCAGTAAAAATACCTATACCGCAAACAATCATGGAAGTAAGGTTCCCATTGAGAAAACCATATATGCACTCACAAATATATGATGGCAATTTAAATGAAATCCCAGAGGAAATTGGCAAAACGAGCATGAAAGAAGACTGGTGATGGCATGCAGAGCTGATGCACCCAGAAGAGAGGTTAAAGAGTATAAACATTCTATAGCATCAAAGGAGGAGGTGTTAAAGATGAGCAACATTTCGGGCTTGAGATGAAGATGCACATGCTACAGAAATAATAAAGAAGATATCAAGTCTTTTTAACATTGTACAGATGCAGTAACGCAAGCAGACAAATTATTCTTTAGGCTTGCTACGTAGTGAATAGATTGCGGCAATGTGCCAATGTATATGCATAGGAATGTATGGACTATAGATATTCCACAATACACTTTAGCAGCGTCTGGACCCCATGAACAGAAGGGCTTTTTTTTAGTATGGCGCAGTTTGAAAAATAAGCTAATGACAGAGATGAATCCAAGGAAGGCTTGGCTGGCCAAGCACCAAGAAGTCAAGGCCACCCTGAGCGTGGATGTTCATGCAGAATCCACAAAACATGTGAAAAGAACACACTCTTTTTTGAGTGGAGGTGCAAGAACATTGAAGACTTCAGAGGTTCATCATTTAATAGTGTTTAAGACTGCAGTGTGCTCTGAAACATGGTCTCCAGTCACATGGTCGGATGGAAATAGACACTGGGTTGAGCTACATCGAAACCAAGATACAGAGGCCCTCATTACCAGTTGGGCGCAAAGGGATACGGGGCACCGGTAAGGACACCGGTGCCGGTTATCCCTTTGCGCCCCATTCCGAGTTCCCTTAGTGGGTCCATGGGTCGCTTCCTCAACGCCTGGTTTTACCAGGCGTTAAGAACAGGACCCGTTAAGGGACTTTAGAGCTAATAACGGTACCGCAATTTGCTGTACCGTTATTAGCCCCTTCCCATTGAGCCCAATGGGGGCTCAAATGGGAATGGGGAATGGCATTTTCAATGGGGACTTACCGGTCCCGCAAAGGTCGGAATAGACCGGTAAGTCCCCATTGAACCAGGGCGGACTCGGTACCGGTATTGGAGGTAGTCATGGCGCTAATAGCACCATGATTACCTCCAAACTCGGAATGAAGCCCAGAGTATGCCTATACTCCCTTTTATTCTCAGGCACAGAGAACATTTTCAAGGCCAATGTTCAAATGCTATTTGACTGGCAGACTGCAAGAGTGATGATAGATGGCAGGCTAATTAGGTTGGAAGATATGGTCAAGACCAGCCCACCAGCAACTGGGTGCCAGCCTTCATGCTGCTAGTGTGTGTGGAATATTACAGAGTGGTACGAGGGTGCCAACCAATTATAGAGGGACACATATTTGAGAGCTCTATAGTTTGTATAAACATTGGGACATTGTGTATTTGATGATGTTCATAGTGACTCACACTAGAGGAAGGCTTAGTTGCCCACCTGATGTTTGAAACCCAATAACCTTACCTGACAAGTATGGAACGTTTACCTAGATGTTCCCTATAAACCTATCACTCTCCCAAATAGGTCTTTGTAGTTTGCCACGTAAATTGACATCAGTGATGACGAGTTTTGAGTGAGAAAATCAAGCGCACGTCTGCTGATGTTCTTGATACTACCTGTTTTAGACAATTGAAAATAAAACAAATGTACTTTGCCAACTTCCTGAGTCAGTTTAATTATTGATGTCTTAAAGGGCCTGGTGTTGGGTACACGGGTACAATGCCGGCCCCTAGGAGGGCCATGACAGTACCGGCCTCCCTGGCTTCTTTGAACCCGCAGGGAGGGGGAGACACGGTGCGCAAGCAGCACCAGCAGCAGGGCCCACCGCCATGGAATTTTGACTCTCCTGCCTGAGGGAGGGAGCAGGGCGGCCTCCGTCGCATCCTTATTTGAGGAAATACCTCCTGCCACAGGTGATAGAGCGTGGCTGGCCTCCGCCGACACTGCAACCTTCAGCAGAGACCTCTCACTTAAGGGAGGGTGCGGCACGGCACGGCACCACTTTCAAGTATTCCTTCCTGGAGGAAGCAAGCGGCATGCATGCTGCCAGTGGGAAAAGAAAAGACCAAGCAAGTAACCATGCCTGAGGGAGAGAACACGGCAGAGCACCAGCCTGAGCCACATAAAAAATCAAGTACCTCTCCCACCTTAGGGGGGGAGCAGCACGGCCTCCATGCATAGGGCAAAGGGAAGCAAGAACTTTCTAATCCTCCCATCTGTGGGAGAGAAGCAGCGTGCTGCTGCAATGAGCTTGCACCTGCCTGAGCGAGCAGCAGACGTGCACATGTGAGGAAATAGTGCCGAGGATAATAGTGCTCCTGCCTGTGGGAGAGACTTTGTACCTGCTGCCACATTGACTGTTAGTGCTCCTGCCTGGGGAAGAGACTTGGCACATGCTGCCACATTGACTCTTAGTGCTCCTGCATGGGGGAGATAATTGACACCTACTGCCACATTTACAATTAGTAGTCTTGCCTGGGGGAGAGCAAAGTGGCCAATGCGCCACATGGTCATTTAGTACTCCTGCCTGGGGGCGAACAGGCTGCCCACAGCACTATAGGCCCCTGCCTCGAGCTAAAGCCAGAGAAGCACCCTGGCCCACTGGACACTGGGAGCAGGCGCTCCCATCAGGTGGAGAGGTGCACCATCTCTCGAAGCAGGCGCTCCCGACAGGGGGAGAGGGGCAGAGCCTCAAACAAGGCACTCCCGTTGGGGGGAGTGATGCATGCCTAAAGCAGCTCCCACCTGGAGGACACGCCTGGGAGAAGAAGTGGGCTCAGCAAGACCAGGCGCAACAGTGGTTTTTGCAGGAAGCCACCACTGTGCCCCTGCCTATCCTCATGACCAACAGGCCAGGAGCAGGTCATGCACTGGGGCACGTCCCCAATAATAAACGGTCGAAGAGTGGCACAGCAAGTACCGTGACCACAGTGACTGGAGCCCAGAGATAATGACAGCAAGTGAACACTCCCACCTGGAAGGGAGCCAGCAGATGGCATTGACATGGACACGCAGCGAGGTACGTCCCCACCACCACCAACACCAGAGAGTAGTGCAGTAAGCTCTACCGCCGCAGTGGCCATACACCAAAGCCCACCACAGCAACCTCCTGCCTGGGGGAGACAGCAAATATTTAAAATCCTTAGCCAGGCCATGACTCTCCCCGAAGAGAATGCTCATTCGGCCAGGCAAGAGGCAAGTCAGGGAGAACTCCTGACTGAGGGAGACTGGCCATGGCGCAGGCGTCGCCCCCAACATACCAACACATGTTCAATCTAGCAAGCAGAGGGAAGACCTGAGCACTGCACGGTCGCAGAAAGTGCCAATTCCTGCAGCAGAGAACCTTAACAGTGTGGGGACGGCCACCAGGGTGGTATCAAGGAAGAACCCCACCTGAAGGGGGAACCTGAGGGCGGGTCTGTCTTCTGCCATTCAGCAGTTCCTCACCTGGTGAGGGACGCATGGAGTGTGTCCTCCCCTTGCCCCTATCCGCATGTGGGAGAGGGGGCCAGAGAAACTCCAGACTACAGTCTACTGTAAGGGACAAAGACCACCCAGGCCCGCTAGAGGACCATCCTACAGCAGGCAGGCCAGAGACCTGCTGGCTAGACGACAGCCGATGTGTGGGCACAGCTTTCCTGGCTACTGGAGCATACTCCACCCTGGGCGAATGGACAAACAGGGACGGCCCCGTGATCATCTGCTGATGTGGCCCCGGTATCCCTGGTGTGGCTTTTCCGGCCTGTGGGGCCACCCCCACTGTCGTATTGGACTGATAAAGTTGTTAGTAATTAAGCTCCAAAGATGTGTCACCCACCAATGCATATATGTGTTGAGCAATGTTTCCTAATGACGCACTAGGTGGGAGCAAGCTCTGGGAATTGATATAACACATGCCATCTTAAATGTTAATCATTTGTTTGTCTTTACCCTTGGCATGGGATCTTGTGACAGCAGCACAAGCACTGTGGCTTGTGCCACGTCACATGTTTGTGGCCACGTGTCCTCACACATGGCCCGCATCGATAAAGTTGCCGAGCGGCCTCCCGCTCAGCAGTTAGAGCGACACGGGAGACCCCAGTCCCACATAACAATTAACTGAGGGATCAACGTGTTTGTGCTACATGTGCTTTCTCAAGACATAGAAACAGGTTGGGTACTTACAATGTACCAAACCTGTGACAAACAAGTAAGGACTTGAGGATAGGTAAAAGCAAAACACACAAGCAGGTGAGAAAAGAAACACTGGGTCAGTAAACAGTGTAAATACATATACATATGATAAACTATACATGTGTGAAGTAAAAAGGGGCGTGCACTACAAAATACACGATAATCAATAGCAAGAACAATATCTGCAATTGTTGATCAGTTTGCAGAATAAGAAGATCAAGAGAGTCTTAAAGGTGGTGTAAAGAGGCACAGTGATGACAAAATGCCCCAGACTACAATAAAAGCACAATAAATATAATTGTGTCGGACATCACAATGACATCAACTCTAATAGGCGAGAGGGAGAAGCAAGCAGCCGGCAGAGGTTGAGGCATCTCATAAAACAGACCCAAAGAAAAGAGTCTAGGTGACACAAGTTCAACAATTCAGGAATATCTACGTCTCCTAGTCTATGCTAAGAGACAAAGCCCAGCCCCCTGCAGGGACAACATCAATCTAGATTCAATTTTACACCATTTGAGTTTTCTGTTGCTGCCTCGTTTAGAAATGGATAGTTGTGGGTAGCAAAAAAGTAGGTCTTTGTTATCACTGGCAAGTCTGCTGGAAAAGGGAATTGAGACGGGTCAATGGATGCCTTATTTTATTACTGCAATGTGCTCTTATGTCTTCTTTTCCAGCGGCCTTATGGAGCTGACCATGCAGGCGGTGCATTGTAGTATGTAAACAATGCCTGCAGTCAGGCAGTTGATGCACGGATGTTGTGTGCACTGTAAGTATTCAATCAACATCTACTTGTAGTTGCAGGATTTATGTTTGGTACAGGTGTCAAATCCATTTGGGATTGCTGGAAGTCAACATTCTCTGCAGGCTGAAAGAGTCCAGATTTCAATTGCACACAAACAATGCACTGCATTTTCAGTAAGGCATGTTCAATTGTTCCTTAATGTTCTTTACTGTTACTTATCAGGTCATTTTCAATTGTCAGCAGTTGCCAATGCTTTTTCATAATCATGTACACATTGTCCCTTTCAACCACGAACATTGTAAAACATCTAATAGTATTAATGATGTTACTAGAAGTTTCATCATAATTGCATTGCATTTCTTGGGGTTCAAGGAGGGAATTTCTGTCAGCAGTAATTGCTTAGCGTCTTGCTTACCTAAGAATGTGCTCATTGTAACCCCTATCCTTGAATAAAGTGATTTTATGCGAGTCTTGGGGTCCACAGTCTGAGTTTTGGATACAGTAATGCCACTCTAATAATATCACCAGAGCCTGAGCTGTTTGTCACGTTCTCAAGATGGGCAGTATATACTAATAGCACAGAGTTAAAAGTAGAAAGATCTCAGAGGAGTCTGTTGTCTGTTGCGATGTTGATGTCAAATATTTCCAGACACCAATATTGCACACTTTCCTTTAAGTTGTATGTAGGACATTCAGTGTTGCAGTCATTTGTGATGAGATATAATTAGCACTTTCCCAAAGCATGTACATATTTGTTTATGTATCTGAACTATAATTCAATATTGTCTGTGAAATACATTAAAGTTTTGCTCCAGGCATGATTAGGCTCACTATCATTCTTTGGCCATGCCTCAGGAACCATCAAGTCACCCAACGTGGGCAATGGGCATGGTCTGCTCCAATGTCTAGTAGACACTATCCCCGGGGCATGGCCTTCAGTTAGCATCCAGATCCGCAAGACAACAATTTGACCGCCTTACATGGTTTGCCCCCAAGTCCAATGTGCAGCCTGAGTATTACCCAATTTGATAACATTTAATTGATTGAATTGTAAATCTGGCCAAATTTGGCCAGCACCATTCGATTGATTAAATTCAATCAAATGATTGGGTAATCAATACCGAACATGGGGAGCAGGGGTTCTGGAGGTGTCCCCAACTGCCCATGTTTTGTATTGATGGCCTTGGGGGGTAGCTGGGGTGTCCCCTACTTACTGAGGTTGGGAGACAGGGGCCAAAAAGAAAAAAAAAAGAAAAGGGGTCCCTGCAGTGTTGGATCCGACCCATGTTAGAGGGACAGAACTGACGCTGCAGGTTCAGGAAAGGCAGTGGATGCCTAAATGGAAAGTGGAGGTGTAGGATCTGTTGGGGTTAATGGGGGGCTTAGATTTGTGGGATTTGGCCATGGTAAAATTATATTTGCTGCAAAATTGACTACGGTCAATACCTCTGCAAAAATAAAAGCCACGGTCAAATCATACAGATCCTGTGGCCTGCTCTGTGTATGGTAGACGTGCACCGGGCTACACCCAGACCCAAAAAGGGCCACTTGCCAGAGACTGTAGCCCTGTCCAATGTTTACTTTGCGTCCAACTCCTAGACCCAAATGACTGACTGGGCAAGTGCTCTAGTTATGCCATGGGAATGCACTTATGCCATGTCCCAACATCTACTAGGCGCTTACTGTGCCTTCAGTTATGCCCCGGCTACACCAAGGTCCATCCCACCAAATATGGTGCTTGGCTTTCAGCCTTGCAGTTGGAGCAGCCCCATATGTTTGACCTCCGGGCATGGCGTGTTATATCCATGCTGTAGAAGTCTTGAAAAGGGGCATATTTCAGCTCTTTGAGGCTTTTGCACCCAAATGCAAGTGCAGGGGATCACACAAGGGGTCACTATGGTGCCCAAATTGAAAATAAACACATACATTTTCCATTATATGCTGTCATATTCCATCCACCTGGGACCCTCTTCACCTTTCCTAGAGGTGGGGGAGGTGCAGAGAGCCTTTTTAAAGTTGGTGAATATGGTGTCCACAGTATTCTACAAAACCTTGTGGTCCACAGTTCCCATGTTGGATATTTGTTCTTCAACCCAGACAAATTAGATTTCATGGGCTTTGATTAGCTAGCATGTGTGACCCTTAATAATATTTATGGATACAGCACTCTTTTCACCAGCACACAATGAGCACATTGGTGTGTGAGCTAAGATAGCTCACATGCGATTGGGCCCTTTTTGCTTACATATTTATAAACAATGCTTTACTGATATTTACAAAACAAGGAAAAACACATTCTCAGGATAAAACAGCAGCTTCTCACAAATGTTTGGTGAAAAGTATAGTATATTTTGCATACATTTTGGCAGCTGGGTCACTCATGCGTGACACATCAACCTAACACCCACATTTATACAATCTCACAATTAAGGGCAAAGAACACACAGTGAGGTATTCAAAAACTGAAATGTATCTAAAAGAATATGTATTTTCATTTAACTGGGTCTCGGGCTTTACCCTGGAGCCCATTACAATATGGTATGTATATAAAACATGTGTAAGTCTCCCTATCATAGGTACACAAAGGCATCCACTTTCAATCACATCTCTCTCCATATAAATCTGCTACAGCCTAATAAATTCTAAACATACTAACATTCTACTAAGCATAGATTTCTCAATGACCATTGGTAACATTTCAATGGGACATTTCACATAAGGATAAAGTGTTTAAAGCACTTGATTTTCTCCGACATCAAGACAAGTATGGTGATGGAGAAAATTACATTACTCATATTGAAAAATATCTATGCACCCTTGTGCAGGTGGAAGGCAGTGAATGTTTTGGCTATGCAGAGGCCAAGTAAAATATAGGCAAGGACTGGCTAACATAGGGCTATCTGATAAATACTGTCTTCAGGAATCTATATTTTCTGTTCTGAACCCACATGTACACGCTGATTCCTACATGTGTGAGTTCAGTTCTCTATAGACATTTAAATGTAATTTTCATTAAAGCATGTGTTCTTTAACTTACTGTATGTATGTGTGTGTGTGTGTGTGTGTGTGTGTGTCCACGTATGGATTTCCTTGCACATGCATCTATCCCTTTCTATCCAGATTTATGCACAGTATTAAAAGGGACTACATGTAATGCTTTCTATCTCTTTAGTTGAATATTCTCCTACCTCCCCCGCTCCACCTGACTCTGCCTATGCATTGAGAGACATGAAAATGCAGAGGAATTGCCCTTAACACAGTCCTTCATGAATAAAATTAGTTCTTGCAGCATGCATTTCATCATGCAAACATCCACTTTCGTTTATTTATTTATAGAGCACTCCAAGCCCTTAAGCAACTGGGCACTAATCTTACATGTTAGAAAAATGCAGACAGTTTATACAGAGTATACAGCAATAAAACTGAATTCACACAATTTACAGATATAACAAAGACGCCAACATGTGAGAATTAAAGTCTATACAACGATTTACAACAAGTTTACCCTATGCAGGATATTTCCAAGGAAATGACTGTCAGTGCATGGTTAAGCGATGGGTCTGGATTCTTGCTCATGGAGCCATACTTTGGTCTTTTTCCAGAATAGGTGGTGAGACAGTTCATCTCGTAAGGAGAGAGGGAGAGCTTTCTATTTTTTGGCCGCAAGGACAAGGTAGCTAACGACACCTGCTTGTTCTTGCTTGAAGCGAGGAATGTTGACACACTGCCTCATGGTCAATCTAACGGGCCGTGTAGAAGTGTGGCGGGAGAAACTGTTAGACAAGTAGCTAGGTGCTTGTTTGGAGAGGCACTTATGAGTAAGGGACAAGGTTTTGTAAGTTATTCTTTGGTTAATGTTGAGCGTCTTTAGCGAGTGTCTAGTTTCAGAGATGTGGTGATTCCTTGGGATATTTAGCACTGCTCGAATGGTGTTGTTTTGCAGCACTTGCATTTTATTGATGTTTTGTTGAAAAATACCAAGGTACAGTGCGTTACAATAATCCAGTTTAGAGAGGACTAAGGCTCTAGCTAGTGTAATGCAGTTGGCTGAACATAGATAAAGTCAGCAGGCTGTGATGAGCTTGCAAGTATAGGCGGTTAATGAGGCCATTGCATTAGTTTGTCTAGTTAGTGTTAATGCTGAGTCTAGGTAGATTCCTAGTGTTTTCACCACATTGGTGACTTTGATTATGTTGCCATCAATGTTGAAAGAGGAGAATGGTGCATCCGATTTATTGAACTTGGTAGAAGAGCCCAAGAGGAGCAGCTCTGTCTTATCATCATTAAGACAGAGCCCATGCTTCACCATACAGGCTTGTATAATGAGGTAAATGTTGTTGAGTGTCCCACTGTCAACAGTGTGGTCACCAGTAATGGGGATGAGTATCTGTGTGTCATCCGCATAATTGGTGTAGGTGACACTCAGATAGTCAAGCTCACCAAAAAGTGGTTTGGTGAATATATTGTAGAGAGTAGGAGACACACAAAGAACCTTGGGGCACCCCACAGGTGATGGGTGTAGGTGGAGCAGAAGCAGAAGGTGCAAAGACCATCATGGATCTGTTATTAAGGAAGGATTCAATCCAGGCGTTGGCTTGGTCTGAGAAGTGTGCAGCTGTTGAGAGGTGTTTGCATTAAATTGTATGGTTCACCAAGTCGAAAGCCGCTGATAAATCAAATAAAAGAAGCAGAGCCAAATTGCCTTTATCTTTCAGTGAATGGATTTGAGTCTTAAGGTTGATAAAATCCAGACCACACTATGGCCTAGACTGGCTGAATCAAAGCATGGTATTATCCCAGCGATTGTACTTAACTTTGCACTATGACCCACCGTGACACAACACTGACCTCAAGCACTAACTATATTTGCAAATAATACTTAACCTTACACAGGCTATTTCACTTTAAAGTGTCAGACAATTTTTCAGTTTTGAACTTCATTTTTCGATGCAAAGACAATCTGGCCTTTAAATGACAATTTCTCACTTTGCATTCAATATATAGATGAGGTAACACAGGACATGACTTTATCAACACCAGTGTTCCTGTGTTCAAAGTGCATCCCCATTGTATGTCCAGTTTGTTTAACTTCTCAGGTCCTCGCAGGGGTTGATTTACATTTTCAGATGTAAATTCTGTTTATTGTGAAAACCAGCTAGACACACAGTTGGCAGGCATCATCCTTTCAGCAAACCCTCTACTCAGGGATCCTCTTATGAATCAATAACCAATCCCTGCCTGTCAGGCCTATATGGGCTGCTTTGGCATTCTTCTCTCAATGGGCAGGACTCATAATCTGGTGTGCAGTCTACAAAGTGTCTGTTCTCTTGCTCTGCAATCTTCATTTTCCCCCTCCTGTCTCTTCCTTGCCCAATATTCCATAATCCATCCTTCTTTCCTAAGGCATCCATTATATTTCCCTCTAATCCCACCATCGGTTTGTCGCGGAGGTGTGGTTTGTTTTCCACATTACCAAAAATATGGGAGGGAACTTACTCTTTCTGAAGAGAAGTCAATTTTGTTTTTATGCTCTGATTTCTGATTAATCTATGCTACCTTGAAAAAAGAAATATTTTTAGTTTCTGCCATCAAGGCAAACATTTAGATATGTTATATGATCAAATTCTGATAATTTCAGATGAATGTACACGTTTTCACAATTTTTAAGACATTTCCAAAATGACAACAGGCAAATTTGGTGCAGGATTCTGATAGACCTTACTTTTATTTACAACATAAGAAAAGGTCAGATAAATCGAGCTTGCATGGTTATGCAAGGCTTAATTTCGCTTTGGGCACATTAAATTAGTTACTTTTGTTCATGTGAATGCATTGGGATTTCTTTGGGGTGTTTTTGAAGCAGTTCTCCACAAGAGGACACTGATGACACTTGAGCTAAATGTTAACTTTCCATGTTATCCTGTACAAAGCAATTTGTCTTTAGCTGTGCATACCTTCAATGACCTTTAGCCTTGACTAATCCAGGAAGATGGCTTGTGCTGTGCCAGTGACCAGATCTGTTAACTTTTCATAGGCTAATAAATATTTGACATTGATGGATGATGGAAAGGTGATCGATTCTCTTTGAAATTGAAGACTTTTGTTCACTAATGGTGCCTGAAGTAAATTTATGTAGCTTATCCGCTTTGAAGCCTATCTTATATCCAATGCTAGAGCATTTCTAAGTAGTCTTAAAACCGGTATTACCCGAATTGTTCGTTTGCAATTGTTCGAATGACACAATTGTTCGAATAATAGGGGTCCTAATTGACTTTCTGCACAATTGACGTATGGTCATTTTAATATATATTATGGGTTGGGTTGGTGTAATAATAATATAAGGGGATTGGGAGTGGGGTTGGGGTGAGGGTTGGATTGGGTGAGGGACTGCGGGGGGTTTCCCCCCGCATATATATCCTAATTGACCGTTTAAATTCGGTCAATTGTGCAGAAGGTCAATTGTTATTCGAACAATTGACATTAGAACAATTTGTATACAACCGGTTCTACCTGGCCTGATGGTAACATGCAATTATATTCTCACTGGCTCCAACTGGACAATTCATGCTTCCAATTCTAAATGTATTGGCTAGGCAGTGCTTGGAAATGAAAATACACAAAATGTTTCCAATTCTGTTTCTCAGCAGTTTTAATTAGTTGTTAATTACCAGGTTCAGACATGCAATTTCAAATATCTAATGCAAGAACCCTAAGTACATACACATGTGAGAAATGCATTGAACTATAAAACTTAGTTTAGTCTTATCAATCATAAAGTTACTTTGGGTACATTAAATATTGCAGTCTTATAAAAGACGCATGTTTTATGTCACGCAATTTAAATGTTTGGTTTGCTGTGCTGGACCTTTCATGCTCAGTAAACCAAACATGGCAGAGATGTGTTTTGCCAAGAAGGACTGTGAAATGCACAACACGTATTTAAGTTGGCCGTCAGTGTAAATACCTTTCTGATACTATTTGTATGGGTTGCACAGTGGCTAAAAAAAAAAAGAATATATATATTATACTGTCCATTAGCATTATGAAGTCTGGCTTTGCAATCAACTATTTAATCAGTTTATTTTCCACATCTGGGTGTGCACCACAATTATACAAGTGTCTCTTTTTAACAAGCAAAAGGTAGAAATCCCTAATAAACACCAGAATCAGTACATCTTATTTCACTTGTTTTTGCCATGAAGGCCTTTCTCATATTATTCATTTTAGGCCTAATGTTTTTCTATAAAACATGCCACAGGAGAAGGGCAGGAATTTCGAAATATTCTAAATAAACTATTTCTCAAATAGGACTATTTGTTGCATCTTCTCCTATACAGTGGAGCTTAGGTGTCCTTCTTCTCTTCAGAGAGTGGCACTCGGCTTCTGCCTCAATTTCTTTTGTTGGGACATAAAGTAACTCAATGCTATTTTTATTGGTGTAACCACTTCTTTTCCTGAGGTGCAGGAGGCTGAAATTCAAGGTATCAGTCTGCTTTTAGAGAGGAGAAGAAATGTTGGTTTAGTATAACATAATGACAGTATTTTATTTTTCTTCATTTTTATGATTCGCTGTTCTCATGTAACCTACTCTGTCGACAATACTAGATACAAATTATGGATGCATGTAATTTTTTTTTTACAATATGTTATTTTTCAAACATGCATCCTTTCAGTCGAATCATTCATATATCTTTATGGAGATATGCAAGTCTGGTTAGAATTAGTTGGATTAAGGGGAGGAGCTGATTCCTTGATCCAATGAAGTGCATGGATAGGGTGATAGGCGTTCAGCTGGTTCACATGGACCGAATGTTCTTCAGCCTGTTTCCCTTTTGGGATCCTGATCGACATGAGAGATCGAGTCTATGATCTCTTATGATTCCTTCCAGGTGGTAAGGCATTTTTGTTCCTTGGTCTGATTTCTTTAAAAATTATACAAATAAACTTTATCGCCTATCAGGTACACCTTCTTTGCTGTCCGTAGATCATAGTACGTCTTAGTACTTACTGCAGCACTGTCAAGCTTCTTATGGGTGTAAGGAAAAGCCTATTGGAGGTGTTTTCTCAGGTCTCTACACATTCATGAGTGGTAGAGGAGTTGATCAACATTGGTTCCTATGTTCAGTAAAACAGGTTTTGAGGCAAGACCCTTTTCCTACCAGTCATGAGTTCAAATAGTGTCATTTTAGTTGCAGAAGTAGATGTAGAACCCAAAGCCATCAAGACGCGTGGTAACTCTTCTTCCCAATTGGGCTCTATTAGGAACGTTTTCTCTTGGAGTAACATTTCCTCCATATTTTATGGACCCCCAAATATTTTGCTTTTATTTTTGCACTTTGTCATGACTAATTGCAGTGAAGTGAATCTGTCAGCTTCACTCCACTGGCCTCTTGCTCATATATTATGGGGAAACTGAAAAGTCCATAAGGCTGTCAGTATTGGGAAACTATGCTTCCCTTAGTCTTTTGAATTTGATGTCTTTTTGGGTAGCTTTTCTAACATAGCACAGTGCATCTTGCAATGCAGTGCAGTGGGGTTCCTTTTGTATGACCCTAGACTGCACTCAATGGACGTTTTTGGTTACATGAGATGTGCCAAAGGACAAACTGGTGGCAGCAGTTACCGTTCTCTGTTTTTACTGTATTTTACTTTAGCCTTACTGTGTTTACTGCTTTTGGCTACTGACTGTGGCTAGTGTGCTATCATGGCCATGCTATGAGGGCATCTGTTTGTTCCTTGCCATCTTGTCTCTTTGCCTTCTTCCTGCCCTGCCAGGTTGGGAAAATCCTTTTATGGGCATGTATTGTCCAGGAAAGCTGATCTTTTCATGGGATAGTGCAGTACCTGTGTGTGTGGAAACCGGGAAGTGGTTTGGAACTGGCTGGTCCCAATTCATAAACTGGTTTCAGTATGTCTGGAGTGTATGCATGAGTTTCACCAACAATGGCCATGGTTGGACCATGCTGGGGTGTATGTGATTGGTAGATTGTCTATTGGGTGGGCCAAGTTTTTGTGCTCACCTGAGCTTTGGATAAGAAGAGGAGTCCTGCAACCATTCTGTGAGGAGCCTAGTATCCTGCACAGCTGTGAAGACTTTTTTTTTTTTTTTTTTTTTATTTATTTGTTTTTGGTTTTACCAGAAAACCTTTACAAAAGCATAGTACATTTCCTTAGATAAAATTACTAATGGTTCTCGGAAGCCAGGGAGTAGCTAAAAATCCTGAAACTCCTGAAAGGCCAATGAGTGACCACCAGGAAGCTCATTAGACTGTGTCATCTTTTGATGCTTTGTTAAAATGGTGAGTTCCTCTGATACTTTTACTATCGCAGCCGTGAGCATAATTTCCTGGCCGGAGATCAGTCTGTTCCAGAATGCGTCTTGGATTAAGCTCTTTTCTCTGCTGACAAATCTCCTCAATAAAGACACTCTTATGGCCCATGTGCCTTCGCATTCCAATAGCAAATGTTTCAAGGTTTGGAGGTTCGGAGTTTTGCAGATTTCACAGAATTTTATTGCCTTCTCTCCCTGGTTTCTTTGAGCCAGTATTTCTCCTGTGTGGGCTAAATTCAGACGTAGTCTGAGAAAGCTGTTTCTTATTTCACGATCTGGGAATTTTTCCAGATAACGTGGCATGGTTCCCAGTTTCCTGTCTACTATCAGGAAATAGTTCAGTGATTTTAAGTTTCTGACTCTTGTGATTGTGTCGATCCAGACAGCCATTTTTAGGGTTTTTTTTACTTTCAAAGGGTTTTGTAGCAGGGTTTCTGTTGTTAAATCAAGCTTGTGCAGAATCTGTCCGATCTTCTTTTCTAGGCTCGATAGCTGGTTTGATTTTGCTTTCTTTAGATGTTGATTTATGTCGAAAAAGAGGGTGGCCTCACTGGCTGTGATTATATTACGGTATAGTGAGAGGAGTTTCCACTCTGCGTAGCAGCTCAGTGAGGTCAAGCCTAATTCGAACCTCAGACTAGCTGACGATGTGCACATTGGAAGCCTAATGGAGGATTTCCAAATAAGGCCCTCGATTTTGTACCAATCATAGTTCCACAGCAGAGGTTTTGCCTCCAATCCATAGAGGAGGACAGGAACTACTTTGCCTACGTAGAATTTCTTGAGTGGTAACAATGAAAATTTACACAATTTTCCATTTAGGTTTTTCATTTGCGCAATGATTTTCGAGGTCTTGTTGAGAATGGATGAATTCGCCTTGTTTACTGTTGGATGGGCTAAGACTTCGTATCCCAGGTATATTAGCTCATCTACTCTGGGAATTTCCTCGTTATCCAAAACCCAGATCCTTGATGTTACCTTTTTTCTTGGGTGTTTGAAAATCAGGACCTTAGATTTTAGTGGGTTTATTTGAAGGCCATTTAACTTGGCGTATTCATTGAGTTTAGATAAGAGATGTTGCAGTCCTAATGCTGATCCATCCAAGAGAACGAGATCGTCCGCATAGGCCAACCAGTGAATTCTTCTGCTGTTGATCCTGGGACAGATCAGCGACGCCGAGGCCAAAAAGTCTCCTATGTCTGAAAGAAAAAGATTGAAAAGTGAAGACTTTGGAAAACTTTGGAAAACCCATGCACCGATCCTGGGGATGCCTGGTGACCAACTTTTGTTGAAGCCCCAGTGGAGCCCTGTCTGGCTGGTAATCTTAGAAGAACTTCATTGGTGCTTCAGCCCATAGCAGAGGTGGGAACAACCACTCTCATCGTCTAATGGTAACCTAGCAAGTTCGAGCTCTTGGAAGTGTGCCTGGACCACCCAGCGGATTGACCAGCTATAAATTGGACTACCATGATAGAAACAGTGTCATTCCAAACTGCAGCCAGAAAATAAAGGAGTCTTCAGCTTGTCCTACACGAGTCCTTTCTACAAAATGTCAGCATTCTAGCATTGATGCTGACTTAGATAGAGGACAGACTTCAACTGCAACATCTGTGCCCCCTGCTGTCGCTGCGCAAAGGTGTCTGTCCCTGAAACCAGTGTTCTCACATCTGTTCGGCCATCCTGAAGAGTCCTACACTGGTACCTGGGGCATTGTTCATCGAGAAGAGGTTGCACCAAGCTCCTCTACCAGACCGTACCTCTTTTTGCACCTGCAGCTCCTGGGCCTCTTCGAACAGAAGCAAAGGTGGGAAGACCGACCTGAGGCGACCCTCCAATGACCTGTCAAGTCTGGAGAAAAGCAAAGTATGGGTGGTGAGTTACAGCAATACTTACCTGCCCCCCCCCTATCTCCACCCTTTAAAAGTTTTCTAACTTTTAAAAATGTGTACCATTGTTTGCAACAGATAGGCTACTCTCATAAATATTCAAGTGCTATAGACAGTCTGTCCTCATATACCTTCTAGGCACAATAGACAGGTCATCCCTATAAATCTTCTGAGTGCTATGGGCAGGCTACCATCAGAAATCTTCTAAGTGCAGTACCAAGGCTGCCCACATATATCATCGATTTGCAATACATTGGTTAACTCATACATCTTCTAATTGCAATAAACAGGACACAATCATATATCTTCTAAGTGTAATAGACAGGCTATAAATATACGTTTTCTAGTGTAATAGAAAGGCTATCCTAATAAGTGCAATACATTTCCCACCCTCAAAGTCCATCTAAGTGCACCACATTGCCCACCCTCAAGTCCATCTTAGTGCAACACATTGCCCATCCCCAGAATCCATCTAAGTGAAACCCATTGCCCACCCTCAAAGTCCATCTAGGTGTAGCGCATTGCCCACCATCAAATTCTATCCAAGTGCAATACATCACCCACCCCCATAAATTCACTGAAGTGCAAACACTGCCTGCCCTCAAAGTTCCTAAGCCAATGCGAGACACAGGGCACTGCTACGACTCCACCCAACGCAATAACCTGGCCACTTTCGTAGTTGTTCTAGTGTTACATCGTAGCTAAACCTCATAGTACTTTCAAGTGCCATACACAGCCTACCCTTGGGATCATTCTGAGTTCAATAAATATGCTAACAAGAGAGTGCACAGTGTATGTCAACATCAGGTTAGGTTTTGGTAATAGTAATGAGGAGTGGCAGGGTTTTACCAGAGCACAGGAATGATTGTGCTCTCTGCCTGTACCACCTTACCTGGGGTGTAACTGAATCTGATCTTACATCCATAAGTGAACAGTGGCAAACAGGGGATGGGAGCTTCCCTATGGGGCTGCCCCTTGGCTTAGATCTTTAGCCGACTGCCAGAGCAAGGCTCCCCTGGCCGGCTTTCTGAAGAGGTGATGTGTTGGCCATGTGGGGTAGGCTATGGACCAATCAGAGCTGTGGTTGGCATGCTGGGGGAGTAGGAGAGGGCAGGACCGAGGGAGGCTGGCGGTGTGGACAGGGAAAATACATTTCTAACTTGTAGAGGACCCAAATGAGCAAATAATGGTAAACAAAAGCCCAGGAAGTGGCCCCACTTACCAGCGCTGCCTTCCCTCTCACACAGGAAAATTTAAAAAGTGCAAGAAATGGCACGAGCACAGAGAAGGCACTACGATGCTCTGGTGATGTGTCTATCATCTGAGGTAGGCCCTGCACCAATCAGAGCCCTGGTGGGCAAGCCGGGGAAGTGGGTGAGGGTGGGATTGAGGGAGGCTGGGTGTGTGAATGGGGAAATGAAATGTTTAAGTAGTACAAGTCCCAAATGAGCAAAGAATGGTAAAATGCCCAGGAAGCGGGCCCCACTTCCCAGCACTGTCTTCCCTCTCTCACAGAGAATTATACTAAATTCCAATACATTTTAGGTGACCCACTTTCCAGACAGTCACCAGACAGTCACCCAAAGGAAAACATTCTCAAAACCAACATCAAAGGCAGTGAATTGCACCATGAAGGTCGCAGTGCAAGTAGCCAATCAACCTCATCCACTCACCTCTGGGTGCTTTTTAGATGCAGGTAATCTCTGCTTTCAGGATCCCAGCCAGGCACTCAAGCTCACATTGTAAGAATGTTACTAGGAAATCGGGTGGAGACACTGGTGCCATGATGATAGGCCAAGGGGTCAGTGGAGAAGATTTTTCTGGCCATTCCCACCATGACCAAGTGACTCGGCATTACATTGAAGGGACTCGCTGCAAGATAGCATGCATACATGGTCTAGTTATAATTATGACAAATCAAAGCAGTCGTGGATATGGCAAGAAAAGGTCAATCCTACCGTGCCAGCAGTCTTGGTGAAACCTTAAGAGAAATCTGAAAATGCAGCATGAATACCATAGACAGCAGCTTAGAAAAGCCTCTCTGTGAGTCTGCTGCCCATTGGCATGTGCACTGAGCATGGCAGTTCCAAAACAGTAGACATGTTTTTGAAGCTTCCAACATGCTACATTGTAGTGCAATGGCTTCACATCTGTTACAGCTGGAGAGAGTAAGCTGTTAACTGCCAGCCAATCAGAATCCTAGACTGATCGCATGGCACGGCTTGAACTGCATTATGGGGAATGGGAACCAAGGGGAGGAGCGGAGGTGTATGGACAAGAGAGGTGGCATGGTGAGAGCAGGAATTAAGGAGTAGAGGAAAGGAGGCGTGGAGGAACATTCTGAGTTCGGAAGAGGAGAAAGTGAAATGTGGAAAACAGACATGTCAATGTTGGAGGGAGACAGTGAGAACAGAGGAGAGGAAGAGAATGATTGGGGAAAGTAGGTCGAGAGTGACAACAGAGGAAAGGAACAGGGTGATTGGAGAAAGGAGACTGAGAGTGACAACAGAGAAGGGAATAATAGCACCACAGAGACAAAGGAGACTATTAGATGATAAGGCATGCGTAACTCAGAGAAGATAAGGGTGGAATTGTAGAATAGGTTGAATCCTGAGTCTAAAACAAAGGTACAGCATTGTGGGGAAGAGTGAGCATGTGCTTAGGTGTTGAGAAGGTGCAGATGAAGCACAAGGGTAGTGGGGAGGAGAGAAAGGGGGCAGAGGGTGGTCTCCTAGGTGCAAACACAAGGAGCAGAAAGTGGTTGAACAGTAGATCCAGCACACCAGGATAGGGAAGTGGTAAGAGGCCTATTCACGGTGAGTAGAACACTCTAAATGGGTCTCGTGTTTGCTTAAGACTTTGTGCCTGTGGGAGGCCTGCTCCGAGCCAATGTTGGGTGCAAACACAGGGCCGGATTGATAGAATCCAGCGCAGAAAAGGCACAATCGCCGCATGCAGAGAAGGAGCATGAAGCACGCGTGCGGCAGCCGTGACGCAAAGAAACAATTGCGTAGCATACTTTTTCATGAATTTCCCGAGGCATCACTAGCCGTGGCGCAAGGAACAGAAAGCAGCGCCAGTAACGCCCCCAACATGCCCCCACGCACAGTAAAGAGCCAGCAAAATTGCCCAACATGGCGCAAGCCCCCATGCCATCCCTGGTCCAGCATTCAGCCCCCCCCCAGCCAAATGGTGTGAAAACTCGGTGCGTCTGGGGTATGCGCCGAGTTTCCACGCAATTTGGCTGTGGTGCATCTGGGGTACGCACTGAGATTCCATGCGATTTCACTGGTGTGCGTCTGGCGTATGCGCTGAGTTCACACACGATTTTGCTGGGGTTAGTCTGGGGTACGCATTGAGTTTCCACGTGATTTCGCAGGGGTGCGTCTGGGGAACGCGCTGAGTTTCCAAGCGATTTGGCTGGGGTGCGTCTGGGCTATGTGCTGATTTTCCACACGATTTCGCTGGGGTGCGTCTGGGCTTTATGCTGAGTTTCCACGCGGTTTCGCTGGGGTGTGTCTGGGGAACGCACTGAAATTCCATGCGATTTCACTGTTCTGAGTCTGGAGTATGCACTGAGTTTACACGCGATTCGGCTGGGGTTCCTCTGGGGTACGAGTTGAGTTTCCACGTGATTTCGCTGGAGTGCATCTGGGGAATGCGCTGAGTTTCCAAGTGATTTGGCTGAGGTGTGTCTGGGCTATGTGCTGAGTTTCCATGCAATTTTGCTGGAGTGCGTCTGCGGAACGTGCTGAGTTTCCACGCAATTTGGCTGATCAGCTAAAATTGCATAGGAATCCCCACGCATACCCCGCCAGACACACACAAATCCACTGGAAGCTGACCCCTCCTCACGGGACATCTACACACCCACCACCACCACCCGTGACCACCCCCACAGGCAGCCCACTCCAAATTGGAGCCCCCATCAGACATGACCACCCCACGCAGGCAGCACACACCACATGGCAGCCCCCATCAGCCGTGACCACCCCCCAAAGGCACCCCACACCACATGGGAGCCCCTCATCAGCTGTGAACAGCCCCCGCAGGCAGCCCACACTACATGGCAGCCCCCATCAGCCGTGACCCCCCTGCAGTCAGCCTACACCACATGGAACCCCCCATCAGCCCTGATCCCCCCTGCAGGCAGGCCACGCCACATGGGAGCCCCCCATCAGCCGTGTCCACCCCCTGCAGGCCAGCCCACACCACATGGGAGCCCCCCATCAGCCATAACTCCCCTACATGTAGCCCACACCACATGGGAGACCCCATCAGCTGTGACATCCCCCGTAGGCAACCCATACCATATGGTAGCCCCCCATCAGCCATGACCGCCCGCCACAGGCAGCCCACACCACATGGGACCCCCCCCCATTCACCCGTCACCCATTACAGCAACCTGCAGGCAAGCCCGTCTCATGTCCCCCACAATACTTATGATGGCAACCTGCAGGCAGGCCCAGACTCATATGAACTCCCAACACCTGTGATGGCAACCTGCAGGCAGGGCCCGTCTCATGTCCCCCACCACTCCTCAAACACCTGTGACGGCAACCTGCAGGCAGGCCCTGTCTCATGTCACCCCCCATTAGCCATGACGGCAACCTGCAGGCAGGCACTGTCTCATGGGACACCCCCATTACCCGTGACGGCAACCTGCAAGCAGACCCCATCTCATGTCACCCCCCAACACGTGTGATGGCAACCTGCAGGCAGGCCCCTTATCATTTCACCCCTCATCACCCATGACAGCAACCTGCAGTCAGGCCCCGCCTCATGGGTCACCCCCTACATCAAAACACTGCGGACCAATATACATTTATGCAGCACATGTGAAAGGAAATACCAACAGACACTGCACACTCTACGTGCACCTTTGTTAAACCATATTCACATAATACTGCCTTGTTATGAATATTGGCCTGAGCCCATTTGCGTTGCATGGGAAAACCGCATCTGAAATGTTCCGATTTTCGATCAACTTCGCTGCCATTTCAAGAAGAATCGTCCGCCTTTTTGATTTCAACTCCTGTTTTGTATTATAAAATGGTGGACTGTTTTTTCAACTTGCAGCCGAGCCGAACGACCTTTGAGTTTAGGCTGACCGAGAGCAGACTGTTTGTTCATTGCAAAGAAACCTTGTGACTCGAATGAACTGCAATCCAAGTGTTGTCTGCGCTCACAAGCCTCATCCTCATATAAATAATGAGACAATGTAGAAGAAACTCAGATCGTGTGCTTTTGCTGAAACTGCATTGTAGCGATTCTTGAAACAAGGCTTACTGTGGATCAGAAAACCAACTGCACCATTGTAACTTCATGGGCATGCAAACTTGTTTAATCCGTTGTACAATATTGTAATATTTGACATGTAAACTCAGCACAAACTCTAGGGGGGGCAGTACAATGTTTTGAAACTTTATAAAAAGGACTGTGCTAAGATGTCCAGCACTCTCACCCCTCACTGTGTCTGCTGGTACACACTGCATGCTGTTGGGAGCCAGATAGCTATCTGTTTGCTTTGACTCTGTACAGAAATAAAAGATACTTGTATCTTTTCAACCTGTGATTGGCGTATTTCATTTTGTGGTACTAAGTCTCGATATTTCTTTGGTGTTTCAGATGGCGCCCAAATAGGGACCCTCAAGATTGATGTCACCTTGCTGAAATGAAGACGCAGCTTTCGCACTGGGATTGGAGGGTGAGAAAAAGGGGGCCCCTTTGTATGAGACGTGACACCTCGACAGTACGTCACAATCCAATCCCTGAATGGTGGGCACGTGGTTCGAGAGGACATCTTGACGAGGGTCCCCATATCGAGGTGGGCTCTTTGCCGAAATCATCATCCACGAGGATCATTTGTAATCCGATCGGACCTCCTTGGTCCTTTGTAATCAGGTGAGTTGTGTCCCGATTCCTAAGCATCCTGATATTTGGTTGTAGATTTGCACTTCGAAGTTCAAACAACGCCAGGTAACACCAGTGATCTGACATGCCTGGGAAATTGTCTGCATGTTCAGGGGTTTATTCCGCAGAGACAGACAATGTTTGGAATATGGCCAAACGGCGCCATTGGAGGGGTCGCCGGCATGTACTATGTACTGTAAGTACCGCCTTGGTAGTATAGTATTCAACGATATTTGGCACAGACAAACTAGACATGCTTCTGAATTTCAGTTGCCAGTTCATGGTAGTTTTGAAATTGCCCGTATAGAGTATTTAGAGTCTATTGTGTTAAAGAAAAAGGCTAGGCCTGCAGCATTTGATGTAATTAGGAATTGGAGAAATAGGAGTAAAGAGAAACACCATGTTGACATATGTGTCATGATGCCTACCCCCGGGGACCCAGACCACGTCCAGCAACCCCGGAAGAAGGCATCAATTTATCCTAATCAAGCCCAACAACCCCTGCTAGGGGCTATTTAGGTCCAGTCCTGGCGCCTATGGTGCCAGGCTCATACGGAGAGTCAGTCCTGGCACCATAGGTGCCAGGCTCATAGAGTAAGATTTACCTGATGCAGACTATGCTGCAAACTTACCTGATGCAGACCATGCTGCAAGAGCTCCAACCCAAAAGAGGCTTGGAAGGGACTACTTTACTTAGGGACTATTTTTTTACTCGGGCGGGTCTGGGGAGGAATACTTACCTGGGACTACTTTGACAGCTATTTAAACCACGCCCGAAGAGCAGCACATGCTTTGCATTATTCTGCATCCAGCAGCGTAACGCTCACCGTGCCTGCAAGTCTGCATCCAGCCTTCTGCCACGCCCTCCTCGAGTTTGGAGCTCCTAGAAAAAGGGGAAAAGAAGGAGAAAAGGTTAGAACAAGAGCAATACCTTTAATCCTTACCTGAATTCCCGATCCATCGCGCCTTCGAGCTGGAAGAAAGAAGTTATTTCATGCCCGTCGCCTCGCCTGCTGCAGCGCCGTGCTGAACTCACCGGCCTTCGCAGCATCTTCACATTCCACTGCATCCTCCTGCATGTTCCCGCCGCACTCCGGCATCTAAGGAGAAGACAAGAACAGCAAGGTGAGCTAAGGGAATACACAGAGGAATATTAGTTACCCCCTCATAGACTTACCTGATTTTACCACCGGGGGTACTATTCCTCTTCACGGGTCGGCGCAGCTTCCACTGCATCTTCGCCGAACCCCGGCCCCTAAGGGGAAGCAAAAGGACAGCAAGGTGAAACAAAGGGACTAACAAGGGGAACCCTCCTCACCACAATAGACTTACCTGAGTTTACCGCCAGAGGTATTATTCCCCAAGACTTCATACTTCTCTCAGCGCCTGAATAAGGGAGAAAGCAACAGGTTACATATTGACTTTATTTTATCGAACTGTGTTGGAAAATATAAATCCCTACCAGAAGACTACCGGTTGCCACGAGGAACTCTTCATTAGGGTCAAGCTGCAACCTGCAAGGAATCGGACAAGAGTGAAAGTCAGGCATTTGAACTCTTACAAACTTTATACTTACGGCGTCTTGCCGGGAATCTCAAAGTCAATATTGTTCTGGAACTCACCAATTCCTTCGAGCCAGTGAAGCAACTGGTTATCAACGCATCCCTGCTCTCAATGCAGGATGGAGAGCTCATTTTTTCAAACCATCAGGTGAGACTATAAGAGGGGACATCAAAGGCGATCTGTGGGGAGAACAGCGGGGGTGGTGGGATTTACGCTCAACTCCATGGGTGGTTAATTCCCTTTCTCCATTTGCAAAAGAATATTCCTACGGGCCAAGCAAACGAAGCTAGGTGGGCCAGTCCAGTCCGTCATCTCGGCCCTATCCGTCACATTGGTGGATACCGCAGCTGTCCAGTTCCGATCAACGCCTCTGTGGGAGCCAGGTGAGCATAACAGAACGCAAAGCCTACCCACAAATTCCCACTGGGCGTTATGGATACCTCAGAGACTGACCAATTGGCCCAATTACTAGGGAATTGAGGGCTGAAGTGCATTCCGCCCGTCAAGAAACCAATGCTCTTAGGAGAGAACTGATTTTGTCAAAGGAGCGAACTGATGATCTTGCTAGGCAACTATTGCAAAGCCAGGCTGGACAAGCACCCCTACCTGGTTCCGGGGGAAATCCAGCTCCTGTGTTATCGAGTAACCCTGTGTAAATAAACCTACCAGGAAATATTCCATGAGCTCCACCCGAACGCTTTGCCGGAGATCCCAAAAGGTTTGCCGTGTTTATGAACCAATGCCGGTTGCACTTTTTATGCAGACCTGGAGCCTTCCAAAATGATCAAGCCAAGGTAGCCTTTGTATTGTCATATCTCAGCAGCAGTGCAGCTGATTGGTCAATTCCACTAGTTACTCAGGATGACCCAATTCTTCGGGATTTTCAGGGCTTTCAAACGAGCATGGAAAGACTATTTGCCCGGCACTCCCAAGGACAGGCCCTGGATAACGAACTTTTGTCCCTACGACAGGGTAACCAAGACCTTCTGTCCTACATCGCAACCTTTAATAGGTTGATAGTGGAAACTGGATGGCCTGAGGTAAAACGAATCACGTTAATTCATCGAGGGCTTTGAGGAGAACTCAAGGATGTCTTGGCTCAAGTTGTGAACCCACCTCAAGACTGCGCTGAATATATAGACTTAGTGGTCCAGTTAGATCACAGACTTCAGAACAGAAAGGCTGTTCAAGCCAAGTTTGAAAATCGGGTGTTGGTCAAAACCCACGCTAACCCTAAAGGAGCAGATGCTTCAGAACCCATGCAAATCGGAGAGGTTAAAGTACCCTTAACCCAGAAGGAAAGAGAAAGGAGACGACAAATGCAATTGTGTCTATATTGTGGAACTTCTGGGCATTTTCTACGGGATTGCCCTGTAAAACCACCCAAGAAGGTGGTAGGAGCTGCTGATAAAAGCCATATGGAGTCAGACTCGTGAAACGACCACGCCCGACAAGCATAGAGGTCTGCTTGCTGAGCTTGAAGAAGGATACTCAGACCTTGCATTTCATTATACCAATGGTCCTCGTAGATCCAGGGCAGCCATCGCGTATGCACACAGTAAGGGCATACATTGATAGCGGGGACATAGGAAACTATGTGGACTATGAATTGGCTTCCAGATGAATCTACCTCTCTGCCGAAAAACCCCCTCAGATGTCATCACCACAGTTGATGGAACTGAAATTGCCTCTGGGCCTGTAACTCATTCCACCGCAGAGATGACACTATTGGGTCAGGATGGGCATCGAGAGACTATTGTGTTTGATCTAATCAAAGCCCCACAGTTCCAAATAATACTGGGGATACCTTGGTTGGAAACAGATAATCCTTGTATTGATTGGTGAGAGAAGAGGATAACCTTCCCGGATTGTGCACAAGCCTGTTACCCAAGGAAAAGTCAGAACGCAGGCCTGGCCACAGTAACCACAGCAGTCATGCAACTACCTCCAGAATACCAAGAATTCCAGGATATCTTCCAAAAAGAACAGGCAACATCTTACCTCCTCACAGATCGTACGATTGTCAAATTGATCTCATACCCGGTGCACAACCCCCTTGTAGCAGGATCTATGCCCTTACGGAACCTGAGAACCTTCACCTACGACAATCTTTAGACCAGTACCTTGCCAATGGCTTTATTCGCCCATCCAAGTCCCCTGCATCTTCAGCTTTATTCTTCGTGCCCAAAAAGGAAGGTGACCTCAGAACATGCATAGACTACCGCACATTGAACCAGATAACTGTTAAGAACCAATACCCATTGCCTCTGATCCCTGAACTACTAGACCAAGTGAAGGACGCTTCTATATACACTAAATTAGATCTCCGGGGGGCATACCATCTGGTACGTGTAAAAGAAGGCGACAAATGGAAGACTCCTTTCCGCACTAAGTATGGGTTATTTGAATACCAGGTGATTCCTTTCGGGTTGTGCAATGCACCAGCAGCCTTCCAATACTTCATGAATGATGTCCTTCGTGAACTCATTGACGTTTGTGTTGTCGTATATATCGATGATATTCTAGGATACTCCTCTTCAGAATATGACCATGTGAAGCACGTCCGAGCAGTCCTTGAGAAATTGCGCCAGCACAAACTATATGCAAAACTGGAAAAATGCGTTTTTCATGCCACAGAAGTTGAATTCCTTGGGTTTATCCTGACCCCAAAGGAGTCCGAATGGACTCACAGAAGGTGGACGCAATCCTTAAGTGGCCATCACCAAGTTCAGTTAAAGGAGTACAAAGCATGCTCGGCTTTGCCAATTTCTACCGCAGATTCATCCCGGATTTTTGACATGTTGTACATCCCATCACAGCACTCTTGCGAAAAAATAAACGCTTTATGTGGACTGAAGAAGCTGAAAATGCCTTCCAAGAGCTGAAAGCGAAATTCACGTCTGCACCTGTATTAAAGCACCCGCGCCCTGAACTTCCATACATAGTGGAAACCGATGCATCCAGTCTAGCCATGGGAGCTGTCCTTTCTCAAAAGGACCCTGAAACTGGCCAGCTTCATCCAGTAGCATTTTGGTCCAGAAAGTTCTCGGCACCCGAGTTAAACTATGCGGTTACCGATAAGGAGTTATTAGCCATTAAATCCGCCTTCAAGGCTTGGCGGCACTATCTTCTCGGTGCCAGGCATACCATTACTGTGATCACGGATCACCGGAACTTACAGTATTTAAAGACAGCCAAGGCCCAATCGTCACGTCAAATCTGATGGGCATTATTCTTTGCCGAGTTTGATTTCGTAATAACCTATCGACCAGGTTGTAAGAATGGTAAATCAGACGCCTTATCCCGAATAGAGATGGCAGAGGCAGAAGTGAACCCAGAACCAGTACCTATAATTTCCGAACAAAGAATTCTTGGCATGAGTACTCTACAGACAATAGAGGACATTCAGGTAAAGATCCAGCAACTCTTTGATCCTACAGCCCTCCAGGACTGGTTAAAAAAAGGCCCAGGCTACTCTGTCACCAATGATCTGCCTTATTACCAAGGGCGGCTATTTCTGCCACACAAGGAACTACAAGAGCTAGTCATTTTCCATTATCATGATACCCTAATGGAGGGGCACCCAGGTATTGCAAAAACTGAAGCTAAAATGAAAAGACAATTCTGGTGGCCCACCTGGCGAAAGGATATTAAATCATTTGTGATGTCTTGTGGCATTTGCGCCCAAAACAAAAGTCAAAAGAAAAAATCAGCTGGACTCTTACAACCTTTAGATATTCCGCCTACACCATGCACACCTTATCGTTAGACTTTATTACTGATCTACCCCCATGCAATGGATTTAACACCATTCTAGTTATTGTGGATCTTTTTTCCAAGATGGCCCACTTTATTCCTTTAAAGGGATTACCTTCAGCTTCAATCCTGGCCAAGGAGTTCCTCGAAACATTGTTCGCATACACAGATTTCCATCCATATTGATCTCTGACCGGGGCGGTCAATTCATTTCACATTTTTGGAAAAAATGCTGTCAATTGGCGCAAATTGATGTGAGGTTATCGACCAGTCACCACCCCAGACCGATGGTCAAACGGAGAGGACCAACCAGACTCTCGAACAATACCTGCGTTGTATGTTACATCAGACTGAGAGTAATTGGAAAGAGATTCTTTGGATCGCCGAATATGCATACAATAATTCAGTACACCCTGGAACTGGACAAAGCCCCTTTTATACCTTATATGGGCACCATCCTCGAACCTCAGACCTTGATTCACCCCAACACTTAGAAATGGCCGCAGTGGACCATCTGCATGCTACGATTACACAAGCCTTTAAGGAAGCAACTACACATTTAAAACAGGTGAAAGAAAAATACAAGAAAGATGCTTGATTGGCATAAAAGTGATACTCCACAATACCAGATAGGGGACCAAGTATGGTTAGCCACAAAACATATACCTCTAAAGGGAACACTGACCTTTAACCCCAGATATTTGGGACCTTACTCTATTAAGGCCATTATCAACCCAGTGGCTGTCAAGTTGGATTTACCTGCTAATATGCTAATTCAACCCGTCTTTCATGTGTCACTTTTGAAGCCAGTGCAACCAGGGACAAGACTAACCAAGCCACCAGACCCTATTCTTGTAGACGGAAAACCCGAATTTGAAGTTAAGAACATCCTGGACTCCAAGCTGATAAAGTCAAAACTCTTTTAATTAATCGACTGGAAAGGTTACGGACCACAGGAAAGGTCATGGGAACCTAGTGACCATGTTCATGCACCCCGATTGGTGAAAAAATTCAACCAGAATTTCCCAGACAAACCGAAACCACAGGGAAGAACGACTTTAGGAGGGGCCTTGGGGGGGAGTGCTGTCATGATGCCTACCCCCGGGGACCCAGACCACATCCAGCAACCCCGG